>NW_011494898.1:6230244-6270051 GCF_000754665.1 Bison bison bison
TGTTCTATCATAAAAGGGCACACATGGCCCTCGCTAATCCCTGCCCAGCCCCACTTCAGCCTCTGGGACCACAGCAATGTTGACCACAGAAAAGCTCCCCCTGGGGAAGCAGAGGAAGAGGCTGCCCTGTGGACAATTAAATGTGTGATTCACATAACTAAGTGCTCACCCCTCTGGATTCCAGGCACTCGGCTCTTTGTGAATTCAGTTATAACTCAGAGGCAGGTCACAGCAATATCTTCCATCCCTCATTGCCTTCAGGCATTCTCACTGGGTCTTTAAAGTAGCTTGCTGAAGCAGGCATATGGATTTTCTTAACCTCTTTTACAGGTGAAAATGCTGAGACCCTCAGTGGTCAAGCAGCCCACCCAAGGTCACAGCACTAGTGGGTGACAGATCTGGAATCCTGGAAAAAGAACCTACAACCCACTACAGAATCCACACTGACATAGGCAGATCTTGCCAGAAAACACACACCTACAGTGTAAGGATGAAGAAACACTGTGCTGTCCGAACACTCTACTTTGGTTTAATCATCCAGCCCAAAATGTCAGTGACACGAGGGGAGCAGTGTGGAACACAAAGGATGCAGCTTGAATACATGACTTTAATTTGTCCCACCTTCTCTACCATGTATAGAGTAGATAGCTAATACATGGCGCAGGGAGCTCAAATAGATAGCTGTATAGCACAGGGCGCTCAGCTTGGCGGTCTGTGATGACCTAGAAAGGTGGGAATCTGGGGCGGGACGGAGGGAGGCTCAAGTGGGAGGGGACATTTGTATGCTTAGAGCTGATTCATGCTGCTGAACAGCAGAAACTAACAACACTGTAAAGCAATTATTCTCTGATTAAAAAAGTGAAACCAAAGACAAATGAACAAAAAAGCCAGAGCCTTCTACCAAGCTTCACCTTCTCTTGGGTGAAAAAACAATCTAAGCCTGAACATTTCAGGATAGAGCACCTTTGGTAGCCTCTTGCTTTCTTTGATTATTTTTCCAAATGAAATTCCTGCAGTTCGCCCCTGGGATGAACAATGAATGTGCTAGGAAACTAGAAAACAAGGCATCTACAGAAGCCAGGTCTACTGCATCTGATACTACAGAGCCTGCCGTCTTCAGCATTTGCTTCCACAGTCCCCTGAGTTATTGTTGCGGCTTCTATTGTGTGAGAGTAGATGTGTCTCCACTCCCCCCTGCACATGTCCACTGGGCCCAGCCCAGCGTGTTACACTAAACAGCTGTTCGTTCATTCTTTCTAAAAAAATGCTCACTGAATTTTTAATGCATCCTCAGGATTATATTTATTAGATTCTTATAGTTGAAGAATCTCAGATATGATGCGGAGGAGGAGATGGGTCAAGAGTCTGTGCCCTCTGAAATGGGAGAGTTTTGGGGACACTGGAAATTCTAGGAGGAAGATCTCAGGAGTCATCCAAGGCTCTTGCCCACCTGCACCCCCTCACTGCTTTGCCATACTTCAGTCAATGGTAGTAATAGACATAGAACTAGGGGTGTAAATTGCCATGTAACAATTTCAAAGGCTTCTAGAAAGCAAATCCATCAAGATATCAATTATGTAATTTCATCACATAGGCAGCTCTTTACAGGAAACTGCCCTCATGAGGAAGCCCCCTTTCTTATCACTTCAGCAGTGATAAGAGCTTTCAGCAAAGCTCTATTGTGATGAACTTTTAAACCAGGCACCCCCATACTCTGATCAACTCTGGCCTAAGCACACATTGCAAATCTTTTAGTCACACAATAGCTTGCCTAAGTTGTTGGCTCTTTCTGTAGATCAAAGAAGTTGATAGGAAGAATAAATAACAGATGACCAGATCTCTTTCCTAGCTTCCCCTCCCGTAATTTCATGAAGAAACTGTGTGACTAAACTGTATAAACGAGATAACACCTAAAGGACAATTACAAGAAGCTGATGAGGCTCCATGCAGTGGGGGACGGACACGACTCTGACTTCCCATCTCAGTGACTAACTGAGGTTAACTCTCTTCTTCCCCTTAAAACTTCCATGGCCAAACAGAATCTTTGGAGGTGATTTTAGGGGGAACACTGAGTCCACCATCTCCCCAGATTGCTAACATTCTGATTAAAGAAACCTTTCCCTCTCCCAACATCTCCCTGTCTCATATTGATTTTTTCAGTGGCAAGCAGCCAGACTTGATTCAGTAACAATCATGGAATGACTTTTTTTCTCCTAGTTTTGTGTATTTTGAGAATGGATTCCTTCCATACTGGCAAAATCCCAACCATGACATGAAATTTTTTAAGTGCTTCTATTTCACTGGGGATTAGTACCGTTCTGTATGAGCTTGTTTCATCTGTGAAATACTAATAAGTGTAAAGAAATAACCAGGTTGTTGTTTAGTTGCTAAATCGTGGCCAACTCCTTTGTGACCCTGTGGACTGCAGCTCGCCAGGCTCCTCTGTCCATGGGATTTTCCAGGCAAGAATTCTGGAGTGAGTTGCCATTTCCTTCTCCAGGGGATCTTCCTGACCCAGGGATCAAACATGTCTCCTGCTTTGGCAGGCAGCTTCTTTACCACTGAGCCACTTGGGAACCCCGAGAAATAACCAGAATCATCTGCTAAATCTATTAGGAAGAGGGCAGAAGACTTTGCTGAGTACAGTAAATTAGAGCTTAGTGTGAATTTGGCCCAAGTCCTCTCTCTTTGAAAGATGTTTGTTTAGCATATCATGATTTCACTGCCACTCTCCTCCTACCCCGTTGCCCCATCCACCACTTTCCTCTGGGCCGTTATGGATTCTATTCTTATAAACACAATTTTAAATACCAGTCTCTTTAAAAAGGGCAGTTCATTTGTATGAACTTTTGTTGGTTTTCCTTCTGTGAAATGCCTTAGTGAAGCTTCATTTGCTCTGGAGGTCTGGGGGCCCTCCCCACAGTCTAGGCGCCTCTTCCTAAGTGAACCAGCTTCATTTCCCCTGTTGCTCCACCTTAAACCTGGGAGGCGTTTTGTTTCCCCGGGGCCAGGGCTTGCCCAGGCGTTCAGCTGCCTGCACACCAGCTGCTACTCCATTCCCTGGTGTGCATCTTGTAACAACACAGCTCCTTTGCTGGTTGTTGAATAAGGAGAAAGGCAGATGTGAAAGGAAGAAGAAAGCTGATTATTCATTTTCTTTCCTTTGGAAATTCTGCTTGGGGATCCTGTTCCTATTTAGAATGTTCCCCCAGAAGCCCATTCCACTTAGCACTCTTGCTAGGGAGCATTTTCTGTCAATTTTCCAAAATGTATATATTCCAGGCAGTTGGTTGGAGGTTTTACCTGGATCTTGTTAACTAAGCTCAGCCTGCCTCTTCTTTGTACCCTAAGAGCCTAGAATTTTACCAACTCACAAGGAACTCAAGTACCCTAATGTATGATCCTTGAAGGATGCGTGCATGGAGTCGCTTCAGTCATGTCTAACTCTTTGTGACCCCATGGACTGTAGCCTGGCAGACTCCTCTGTACATGGGATTCTTCAGGCAAGAATATTGGGAGTGGTTTGCCATGCTACCCCCGGGCTTTGCAAACTAGCCTAAAACAATGATAGTATCTCTTGGCTATAGAACAGAGAATTCATCTCGTTCTGGCTTGGAGAACAAGGATTTATCTCCTGGGACAAGTTCTAGGGGATAATAGCCAGTGACCTGTCATTTTTCTCTTAGGAGTTGAAAAACAATGGTTAAGTAAGAACTGCTATCTTCTATTTTTCAGAGACTCATTTTTCCCTCTGACTTGTTTGGTTCCAGTCTTTAAAAGCAGTGTCCCTGCTGCCCTGCAAATAGGTTCATCTGTACCATCTTTCTAGGTTCCATGTGCATGTGTTAACATACAATATCTGTCTCTGTCTTTCTGACTTATTTCACTCTGTATAACAGGCTCTAGGTTCATCTACCTCATTAGGACGGACTCAAATGCATTATTTTTGAATAGCTGAGTAATATTCCATTATATATATGTACCACAATGTCTGTATCCATTCGTCAGTCAATGACCATCTAGGTTGCTTCCAAGTCCTAGCTACTGTAAAAAGTGCTGCACGAGGAACTCAGCCCAGTGCTCCGTGACAGCCTAGAGTGGTGGGATGGTGAAGGAGATAGGAGGGGGCTTCAGGAGGGAGGGGACGTACCTATACCTGTGGCTGATTCTTGTTGATGCATGACAGAAACCAACACAATATGGTAGAGCAATTGGACACACACACACACACAAAACCAGAACCCAGCTAGCGTTTCAGATGGATCAGTTAGAAGTGGCGAATAAGCAGCAGGCGCAGACTGTGGCTAGGTGTGAGCTCCAGAGTCCCTTCCCAATCCACAGATACTGCAAACCACAGACTGAACAATATCCATGCAACCCCAGCGCCTGCTTGGATATTGAAATATTTTCTAAAGAAGCAACAATCATATATTAGATTACAGCACCTGCCCTCCAGGAAATTCAACCCTCGGGTCTCTGGGTACAATGGCCTAAAGGTGCTTTCATTTTCCTAGTTCTTGTCAGCTTACCGACACACACTTGATACGTGTTCTTTCTGTTTTATGATTTATACTTAAGAGGCATTTGTATAGGCAAAGTGGATAAAGCCATAAATTTTCTTACAGGTCATATTTTAAATGACATTACTTTGAATTCACAACCTGTGTTCTCACTGTGGCTATCAGCCTTTCTCAAAACAATTCAATAAATAATGTCAAGGGCAGAGTTTCATTTATGAAGGCCTTTCACAGTTAATAGGACTTCCTCAGACAATTGTCATAGTGTTTCTGGTATGCATCAGCATGTAAAGGAATCTATTGTTAGTAACTATGAACTAGAAGGGTAGAATTTCTGTTAAATTCAACATAAGTTGATAATTAACCACACATGCTATTATACATTACCCATTCACATAATTAATGAAAATTCTACAGGGTTGTCTTCAGTTGAAGCATTTAAACATCTTAGTGGGTCTACTCTGAATAATTACATGTATTTTGGGGACAACAATATTATTTAAAATTCTAAGTCTGTGTTAGGATACAAAAACTGAAGTGAAACCAATCTTTCCAATGTACAGAGCTGACATCACAATAGGGATATGTTTATTGAAAATGTATTATTTGTTTAGAGTCAGGAGTGTCTAAATGAATGTAAAAGCTTCTCCTTATCAGCTTTTATAAATCCTTTTGCTTTGGTTTCCTTATTATTTAAGTAATGAAAAAACAGAAACAGCAAAACTATACAATATATGCATCAGTTTAGTGCAGTTGTTCAGTTGTGTCTGACTCTTTGCAACCCCGTGGACTGCAGCATGCCAGGCTTCCCTGTCCACCACCAACTCTCAGAGCTTGCTCAGACTCAAGTCCATTGACTTGGTGATGCCATCCAACCATCTCATCCTCTGTCATCCCTTTCTCCTCCTGCCTTCAATCTTTCCCAGAATCAGGGTCTTTTTCAATGAGTCAGTTCTTCACATCAAATGGCCAAAGCATTGGAATTTCAGCTTCAGCATCACTCCTTCGAATGAATATTCAGGATTTATTTCCTTTAGGATTGACTGGTTGGATCTCCTTGTAGTCCAAGGGACTCTCAAGAGTCTTCTCCAACACCACAGTTCAAAAGCTTCAATTCTTTGGCACTCAGCTTTCTTTATGGTCCAACTCTCACATCCATACATGACTACTGGAAAAACCATAGCTTTGACTAGATGGACCTTTGTCAGCAAAGTAATATCTCTGCTTTTAATATGCTGTCTAGGTTGGTCACAGCTTTTCTTCCAAGGAGCCAGCAGCTTTTAATTTCATGGCTGCAGTCAGCATCTGCAATGATTTTGAAGCCCAAGAAAATAAAAGTCTCACTGTTTCCATTGTTTCCCCATCTATTTGCCATGAAGCAATGGGACCAGATGCCATGATCTTAGTTTTGAATGTTGAGTTTTAAGCCAGCTTTTTCACTCTCCTCTTTCACCTTCATCAAGAGGCTCTTTACTTCCTCTTCACTTTCTGCCATAAGGGTGGTGCCATCTGTGTATTTGAAGTTATTGATATTTTCCCTAGCAATCTTGATTCCAGCTTGTGCTTCAGCCTGATCTTTCGCATAAGGTACTCTGCATATAATTTAAATGAGCAGGGTGAAAATATACAGCCTTGACGTACTCCTTTTCCTATTTGGAACCAGTCTGTTGTTTCATGTCTAGTTCTAACTGTTGCTTCTTGACCTGAATACAGATTTCTCAGGGGGAAGGTCAGGTGGTCTGGTATTCCCATCTCTTGAAGAATTTCCACAGTTTGTTGTGATCTTACAGTCAAAGGCTTTGGCATAATGAATAAAGCAGAAGTAGATGTTTTTCTGGAACTCTCTTGCTTTTTCCATGATCCAGCGGATGTTGGCAATTTGATCTCTGGTTCCTCTGCCTTTTCTAAATCCAGCTTGAATGTCTGGCTTGGAGAATGTTGAGCATGTGAGATGAGTGCAATTGTGTGGTAGTTTGAACATTCTTTGGCATTGCCCTTCTTTGGGATTGGAATGAAAACTGACCTTTTCCAGTTCTGTGGCCACTGCTGAGTTTTCCAAATTTGCTGGCGTATTGAGTGCAGCACTTTCACAGCATCATCTTTCAGGATTTGAAATAGCTCAACTGGAATTCCATCACCTCCACTAGCTTTGTTTGTAGTGTTGTTTCCAAGGGCCTACTTGACTCGACATTCCAGGATATCTGGCTCTAGGTGAGTGATCACACCATCATGGTTATCTGTGTCATGAAGATGGTTTTTTGTATAGTTCTTCTGTGTATTCTTGCCACCTCTTCTTAATATCTTCTGCTTCTGTTAGGTCCATACCATTTCTGTCCTTTATTGAGCCCACCTTTGCATGAAATGTTCCCTTGGTATCTCTAATTTTCTTGAAGAGATCTCTAGTCTTTCCCATTCTATTGTTTCCCTCTGTTTCTTTGCATTGATCACCGAGGAAGGCTTTCTTATCTCTCCTTGCTCTTCTTTGGAACTCTGCACTCAAATGGCTATTGCTTCCTTTTCTCCTTTGTCTTTCAGTTCAGTTGCTCAGTCATGTCCTATGCAACACCATGAACCGCAGCATGCCAGGCCTCCCTGTCCATCACCAACTCTCAGAGTCCACCCAAACCCATGTCCATTGAGTCGGTGATGCCATCCAATCATCTAATCCTCTGTCATCCCCTTCTCCTCCTGCCCTCAGTCTTTCCCAGCATCATGGTCTTTCCAAATGAGTCAGCTCTTTGCATCAGGGAGTTTCAGCTTCAACATCAGTCCTTCCAATGAACACTCAGGGATGATCTCCTTTAGGAAGGACTGGTTGGATCTCTTTGCAGTCCAAGGGACTCTCTAGAGTCTTCTCCAAGACCACAGTTCGAAAGCATCAATTCTTTTGGCACTCAGCTTTCTTTATAGTCCAACTCTCACATCCATACATGACCACTGGAAAAACCATAGCCTTGACTAGATGGACCTTTGTTGGCAAAGTAATGTCTCTGCTTTTTAATATGCTGTCTAGGTTGGTCGTAACTTTGCTTCCAAGGAGTAAGTGTCTTTTAATTTCATGGCTGCAGTCAGCATCTGCAGCAATCTTGGAGCCTAGAAACATAAAGTCAGCCACTGTTTTCACTATTTCCCCATCTATGTGCCATGAAGTGATGGGACCAGATACCATGATCTTAGTTTTCTAAATGTTGACCTTTAAGCCAACTTTTTCACTCTCCTCTTTCACTTTCATCAAGAGGCTTTTTAGTTCCTCTTCACTTTCTGCCATAAGGGTGGTGTCATTTGCATATCTGAGGTGGTTGATATTTCTCCCAGCAATCTTGATTCCAGCTTGTGCTTCCTGCAGCTCAGCATTTCTCATGATGCACTCTGCATCTAAGTTAAATAAGCAGGGTTACAATATACAGCCTTGACGTACTCCTTTTCCTATTTGGAACCAGTCTGTTGTTCCATGTCCAGTTCTAACTGTTGCTTCCTGACCTGCATACAGGTTTCTCAAGAGACAGGTCAGGTGGTCTGGCATTCCCATCTCTTTCAGAATGTTCCACAGTTTATTGTGATGCACACAGTCAAAGGCTTTGGCATAGTCAATAAAGCAGAAATAGATGTTTTTCTGGAACTCTCTTGCTTTTTCGATGATCCTTTAGTGTCCCTTCTTTTCTCAAACATAACCTTATGTGCACCAGGACCCAGAGACCCCACAGAGACTGAGCCAATATATGCATATACTATGGGAATTTGGCTATTTGATACATATCTTTCAATTTTGAAAATTGATTATTGTTGGAACAATTCCAAAGATAGGAATGTAATTTATTTATTTAGTAAAGTGCTTTGAGACTTAGGAAACCTCTCTGCTGCATGTCAGGAAAGAGTTAAAGAATTTAAATGAGCCCCAATGGGATTTTTCTATTGAGGAGGCAGCAATTATAAGAGAAGCCAAAGCACCACATATTAAACAAGACTATTTTGTTTGGTAGGGCTTCCCTGGTGCCTCAGATGGCCAAGAATCCTCTTGCAATGCAAGAGACATAGGATCTATCCCTGTGTTGGGGAGATCCACAGAGAAGGGAATGGCTACCCATTCCAGCATTCTTGCTTGGAGAATTCCATGGGCAGAGGAGCCTGGTGGGTTACACTGCATGGGGTCACAAAGAGTCAGATATGACTGAGTAACTAACACTTTAATTTTGTTTGGTGGGCAAAAGGGAAATTTTTGAAAGGGAAAACAGACAAAGATTCTATAGAAATGATATGCAGTTCTGAGGCAGACAATTCCTCTTATCAGCAACTGACTGACTAATTACTCCTTTTTACCCCAAACAGAAAGATATAGGAGGGTCCCAGGTCATGGGAAAGAAGAGGATCCATTAGAACAGGCTGGACAGATGTGATGTCTAGGGTGTAAGCAGTTTTAGCCTGGTAGCCAGATTCTTGACTGGGCTCCTGGTTAGCCAAAGCATGGCTGTCAGGAAAACCAGGAAGACTGAAATTATTAATCTAGTTCTGTAGACCTATGGCTGAGGATAGAGTTGGTAATCAATGGAGATGATAACCTTTTGGCAAAAACTGGTTTTTATTAGAAAAGTGCCCAAAGGTGACACTTTGGGAAAGCTGTGAAGAAAGATAAGTGAAGTGAGAATGCATTAGCCCAAAGACTGGTGCAACCTAAGCCATGCTGAGACGGCTTCTAAGTACTTAATTAGACGGAGGAAAGTAGTCCCCTTTCAGACTGTACTGAAATAGCATGAACGGAAAAATGCAAATAGACAGGTGTGTAAGATGAAAGACAAGGTAGGGGAAAGGCTCCTTAACAAGTTAGTTTAAAAAAATTCAGAAGAAGGATGAGAAGCCAGAATATTTCTAGAAATAGGAAGTGATGACTAGCTTAGTCTGGACAAGAGGTTCTAAGGAAAAATTGAACCCATAAGTCATAAAAGTGTCAATCTCTGCAAATGAAGAATTGGTGTTTAATGAGAAAGTTATAGTGCTCACTGCAAATAGTTCTATCAGGGTCTCTGCCCACATCTTGATAGACCTATTTATATTTTATTCAAGCTGCTGCTTTTCTTATTGTAGGTGAATTCCTAGAATTTTCAAGTTTCCAAATTCAAGCACTCCATTCAAATGGTGCTATGTAGGAAATTCTGCAAGCCAGGCTTCAGCAATATGTGAACTGTGAACTTCCTGATGTTCAAGCTGGTTTTAGAAAAGGCAGAGGAACCAGAGATCAAATTGCCAACATCCTCTGAATCATGGAAAAAGCAAGAGAGTTCCAGAAAAACATCTATTTCTGCTTTATTGACTATGCCAAAGCCTTTGACTGTGTGCATCACAATAAACTGTGGAACATTCTGAAAGAGATGGGCATACCAGACCACCTGATCTGCCTCTTGAGAAACCTGTATGCAGGTCAGGAAGCAACAGTTAGAACCGGACATGGAACAACAAACTGGTTCCAGATAGGAAAAGGAGTACGTCAAGGCTGTATATTGTCACCCTGCTTATTTAACTTCTATGCAGAGTACATCATGAGAAACGCTGGACTGGAAGAAACACAAGCTGGAATCAAGACTGCCAGGACAAATATCAATAACCTCAGATATGCAGATGACACCACCCTTATGGCAGAAAGTGAAGAACTAAAGAGCCTCCTCTTGATGAAAGTGAAAGAGGAGAGTGAAAAAGTTGGCTTAAAGCTCAACATTCAGAAAACGAAGATCATGGTATCCGGTCCCATTATTTCATGGGAAATAGATGGGGAAACAGTGTCAGACTGTATTTTTTTGGGCTTCAAAATCACTGCAGATGCTGACTGCAGCCATGAAATTAAAAGACACTTACTCCTTGGAAGGAAAGTTATGTCCAACCTAGATAGCATATTCAAAAGCAGAGACATCACTTTGCCAACAAAGGTCCGTCTAGTCAAGGCTATGGTTTTTCCAGTGGTCATGTATGGATGTGAAGAGTTGGACTGTGAAGAAAGCTGAGCACCAAAGAATTGATGCTTTTGAACTGTGGTTTTGGAGAAGACTCTTGAGAGTCCCTTGGACTGCAAGGAGATCCAACCAGTCCATTCTGAAGGAGATCCGCCCTGGGATTTCTTTGGAAGGAATGATGCTAAAGCTGAAACTCCGGTACTTTGGCCACCTCATGCGAATAGTTGACTCATTGGAAAAGACTCTGATGCTGGGAGGGATTGGGGGCAGGAGGAGAAGGGGATGACAGAGGATGAGATGGCTGGATGGCATCACTGACTCGATGGACGTGAGTCTGAGTGAACTCCGGGAGTTGGTGATGGACAGGGATGCCTGGCGTGCTGCGATTCATGGGGTCGCGGAGTCAGACACGACTGAGCGACTAAACTGAACTGAATGTAGGAAAATGCTGAGGTGGGTGGAACGAAATAACTTTTTGGTCATGTCTGCTGACTCAGTGTATGGAAGCAACTGTGAGTTGGGGCCCTAGTTAAATAAACACAAGATTTGCAATAAATAGGAGGCCTCTCTGAATTAGATCCAACTTAACAAGGCTGGGAGGTCTTCATGGCTCCAAGCCACTGCTCTAGCTCCCTTTCTTCCCATTTCTTGACTCACATGTTATATTCTAGTAAAACTAAATTGCTTGCTACTTCATAACTTTGTTTGCTATTTACTTTGCCTGGAATTGATTTCTCTGAATCATTTGCCTGGTGGGTGCCTGTTCACCCTTCAACAAGTCAGCTAACATTTCACCTCCTTTAGGAAGCCTTCCTAGAGTTCCTGGACAATCTTAACTAGTCTTTATTTTGCATGAGCTTTGTACCTTACAGGCTTTTAAAAAACATTCTTGCATTTTCCCAGTCCATTTTGTCTGTTACATGCTCATTCCCTCTGTGGTCTGGGGACTCTTTGGGGGCAACACCTGTGCCATGATTGCTGACATATGCCACAACTATCACGGCTAGGGCTCAGTGAATCACCTTTTAGTGAGTGAATGGATATATTAGAACCCAGGAACTCAAATACAAATCACCAAACAGGGTCACCTTCAATTCTATCAACTTTTCATGAAACATCTGCTGGGCAACTCCTTTTTAAAATTTTATTTTTTATTCAAATATTATTGATTTACAATATGGTGTTAGTTTCAGGTGTGCAGAGAAATGATTCAGTGTGCGTGTGTGTATATATATATATATATTCTTTTTCAGATTCATTTTCCTTATTATTACAAAATATTGAGTGTAGTTCCCTGTGCTATACAGTGGGTCCTTGTTGCTTATGTATTTAATACAGTCGTGTGTATATAGTAATCCCACCCTCCTTATTTATCCCCCCTCCCTTATTTATCCCTCCTCTCTTTTCCCTTTGGTTACCAGGACAACTTCTTAAACTACATTCTTTTGTGAATGGGTGGGCAGTTATTTTACTAAGTGCCAGGTACTCTAAGTTATTTACATGAACACCTTCATTTATAGGGTCACCACAACCTTGTGAGGATAGCGTTATCAATATTTTCCTTCTAGGTGAACAAACCAAGGCATAACAAGACAAAGTAACTTTTCTGAGATTAACACAGACAGTATCTTCCCATGTGGCACTAGTGGTAAAGGACCCGCCTGCCAATGCAGGAGACATAAGAGATACTTACTAATGCAGGAGACATAAGAGATACTTACTAATGCAGGAGACATAAGAGATACTTACTAATGCAGGAGACATAAGAGATACTTACTAATGCAGGAGACATAAGAGATACTTACTAATGCAGGAGACATAAGAGATACTTACTAATGCAGGAGACATAAGAGATACTTACTAATGCAGGAGACATAAGAGATACTTACTAATGCAGGAGACATAAGAGATACTTACTAATGCAGGAGACATAAGAGATACTTACTAATGCAGGAGACATAAAAGATGCTTGCCAATGCAGGAGACATAAGACATAAGAGAGACATAAGGTTTGATCCCTGGGTCAGGAAGATGCCCTGGGGGAGGGCATGGTAACCCAGTCCAGTATTCTTGCCTAGAGAATCCCTTGGACAGAGGAGCCAGGCAGGCTACAGTACATGTCCATAAGGTTGCAACGAGCTGGACACGACTGAATGACTTAGCACATGCACTCACAGACATCAGCTGGACTAGAACTGAAGCAGGAGGACGAGTTTCAGAGCTGAACTCTTAACCGCTAGGCTGTACTACCTCAAGAGTGAGAGGACTGATGAATGCAGGCTTCCTTTAGCTACTTCTGGAAAATGAGCCTGCAATTTCATTTTCTAAGATGATAAGAGGCATTTTAGCCTAAGTGACCCAACATTTATAATGAATTTAACTTGAGACCATGCCAGGACAGACATTTATCATGGTTCATTTAAGTAACTGTTCATTAAGTGGCCGGGGAAAAGGAAACCACTATGAGACCAGAGGGGGCCTCTAATGAGAAAAAGAGAGGGATGTGGGAAACCAAGAATCTGAGACATTGGGAACATACATTATAGAGAATTGCAGAGATGTGCACATGTCTGTGTTCATGAATTTTAAAAGCTATGTTTATAAAATTATAATACATGTGGTAGTACAGAGGACTGCTGAGATCACAGGAAAACACTCCATCAAACAAAATCTATTTCCAAAATACACAGTTTTTTTTTTTTTTGGCTTGTATTTCTTAAACACTGTGAAGGATATTCACAAACCACAGCGATATATTAAAGCTCCTAGTTGTTTTCTGTATTCATTTCTCTTAGACATCATGGTTGCCTGCTTCCTAGCATTTGTCTTTAAATCTCTTCTGAATGAATTTTCTGAATTTCTTTTTCCTGTTCCACTATTCTTCATGATCCTGTACCCTGAAACCCCAAAAAAGGAGCCTGACACTGAAAGAAGGCAAGGTAGGGGGAAACATTTAGGGCACAGCCTTTCAGCAGGATAAGGAAAGAGGACTTCTATATATTAATGATTGTTTCTCCCCTTCTCAGAACTGAAATACAAGTCTAAGCTACCTGCCCATGGGCCTCTGCCAACTGGACATTGATGAAATATAACTGTCTATAAATGTTTCTCAAAGGAATAAGGCTGTGCCCTTAATTTCAAGAAATGAGGCTAATAACAACAACAAAAAAAATGATTAATAAGCTTGATATTTCCATTTAAAAAGTTTTTAAAGCTCTACATAAAAATGTAAGGAGAACATCAGATTTTCGTTTAGGCAAAATGCAAGAAAATATATTACTAAATACACATTCTAACTTATAATAGGAACACAATTAAAGGTGGTGAGGGGGAGGGGCAGTAATAGTTTACCAGAGGTTGTGCCTTCTAGGCTAGCTTTAAGCATCAGGGGGGCGTGCGTGTGTGCATGTGTGTGTGTAAAAGTATCGGTGCGTGCATGTGTGCTCAGTCATGTCCGTCTCTTGCGAGCCTATGGACTGTAGCCCACCAGGCCCCTCTGCCGATGGCATTTCCCAGGCAAGAATATTGAAGTGGGTTTCTGTTTCCTTCTCCGGGGGATCTTCCTGACTCAGGGATCGAACTGTCGTCTCCTTCAAGTCTCCTGTATTGCAGGTGGGATTCTTTACTGCTAGGGCATAATAAAAGATTGAAAGTGGAGTCCTTTACGATTCTACTGATTACATTTAAGAATTTAGAAGCCTTTGGTAAACAGTCTCTCATCTGGGTGGACCTGCTTTTCACCAGAAGTGGAACAGATGAGAGTATTTGTGAGTTCCTGGCATATACTATATGAGTGTGTGAGGGCTAACTCAGTCACCACAAGTCCTCAATTCCTGATGTCACTTGATCAGATACCTCAATGTAGTCTTTCTTTCTTTCCTTCCTTTCTTTTGACAGCAAGTTTATTTACAGACATATATTCCATAGCCAAATAAAAACCAATTATCACATCATTTAATGTAGAAAACTTTGAGGGAAAATATACCTGAAAGATCTATAGGCAACAGGAATGTTTTCCTTTTACTGTCCTTGAGAGTTCTTAGAGTTCCTTAAAAAAAAAACATGTTGACTATGTGAAGCAGTGTTCCAACTCAAATGGGATAATATGCTCTTAACACTTGAGGTTTGAGGAGACTATAGATGTATTTTATCATTATCATGTCAGGGAAATAGAGAAGAAATTATTTTTATAGTAGATCTTTAGCAAAAAATTCTAAGTAGGAAAATAATTTGCTCTTTCAAGAGCAATATTTATCTTTATGTATTAAGTTAATCCTAGAGGAGGAAATGGCAACCAACTTCAGGATTCTTGCCTGGAGAATATTATGGACAGGGGAGCCTGGCAGGCTACTGTTCATCAGGTTGCAAAGAGTCAGACACAACTTAGCAACTACACATTCCACAGGCAGAATGTGGACCTGCTTAGAGAGCAGCCCTGAGGTTGTTAGCTTTTATGGGCTAGGTAATTTATTTATTATTATTTTCAATTAACCCTTTTGGAGTACAGTTGCCTTACAATGCTGTGTTAGTTTCTAGTGTGCAGCAAAATGAATAATCTGTATATATACATATATCCGTTCCCTTTTGGACTTCCTCCCATTCAAATCACCACACAACATTAAGTAGAGTTCATTGTATGTGGAATCTAGAAAAAATGTATAAACAATCTTATTTGCAGAGTAGAAATAAAGACACAGACATAGAGAACAAATGTGTGGCTACCACGGGGGAAGGGGGTGGTGAGAGGAACTGGGACTGACACATATGCACTGTCGATACTAAGCATGGATGGCGCGAGTGGTGAAGAATCCACCTGCCAATACAGGAGACATAAGAGATGTGAGTTCAATACCTGGGTCAGACGCTCTCCTGGAGAAGGGAATGGCTATCCACCCCAGTATATTTGCCTGAGAAATCCCATGGACAGAGGAGCCTGGCAGGCTACAATCCATAGGTTGCAGAGAGTCAGACATGATTGAAGCAACTTAGCCCAGTATAGCACATGTGAAATAGATAATGAATGAGAATATAGTCTTTCAATAGTGTCCTAATTAAAATTTTGGTCCTTAATATACACAAATGCCAGTGCCCATGTATCTGGCAGTGAGGCCCAAGAGGAGGTGCCTTTCTGCTGTCTTTTCTCTCCAGAAATACCCTCTCTGACCCTCAGCTTTGTGCCTTCTGCTAAACATCAGCTCCATGGGCTTGCAGATTTGCTCATCTTCACACGTTTGCTGCACTCCCAGAAAATGGGAACTTTATGAAAACATATGCCAAGCTCGAGCTATGCGCTCATCAGCACGAGATAAGGTGAGCTATTTTATTTTGGTCCTGGGAGATTTTTCAAAACCACTTTTCTCTATTCCTTGCATTTACAGTATAAATCAAATATTGAATGATTATCTCTCCCTTCCTTCCAAACTACATTTTGCCTTCTCTCCTGTTATTTTTTTGTTGATGTTAGCAAAACAGATTGCTTCATTAAAAGTGAGTTGTGATCTTTTCAATTCCTCGCCAAAGAATTTATTGCTATTGCAGCAAAGGCACATAACTAATCATTTGTCTTGAACAATATGGCTTCGTGTTTGACTGGGAAGTCTTCAGAACCAAAAACAAACCTGGATATCAGAAACTGCTGAATAGGAAGTTTCTTAGCAATAGCTCAGTGTAACTTCCTTTCCAACTTTTACTGGTTTAAAGACTGCTTGAAGTCTTTCTCCTTTTGGCGGGGTGGGCTAGGATAGGGCCGGCATCTCGTAAGACGGATCCCTCAATTATTAAAGCACTTTTCTTTGTACTTCAAATGAAAAAAAAAATTTCTTTCTCCTATTTTGGTTCATGGCAATTTCTTTCTCTAATATGACAAAGTGGTTTATAATGCAGCTATAGATAACAATTCTATTGTTCTAACATTTAAAGACGCCTGCCTACCTGCAACATCACTGCTGTTTAGCTACTGCTAAGTACCCACAATTCAATAGCTCCTTTGACTATACTGTCTCTAAATCTTAAACATTTCAAGAAGTTTTATTCATTCCATTTTACTGATAAGAAAACAGAGGCTCAGAGAATCTAACCAACTTTCCCCCAAACACAAAAACTAATTAGCAGAACAAGAACTTTGAACACAGGAATGCTTGGCTCCAAAACTTCATTTTTTTCCCCCCACCACAAAATACACACTGCCCTTTTCTTGATATACTGCCACTACATTTCAGGCACTGAGCTGGATGCTGTAGCAATAAAGGGATAGTGGGCCCTTAAGAAATGATCAGTTTAGCAGGGAAGAAATTCACACACTGACAGTGTCTGTGGCAAGAAGACTTCATCAGGCAAAGAATCTCATTCCCTCACCAGGTGTAATCATACCACAGCGCTGCTGGTGACATTTCTTCCAGAGAATCCAAAGCCTATAGAGAGTGAAATATCAAAAAGTTTCCACTGCGGACAGCTGAAAAAATGTCCTCTCCAAAGATATCCAAGACCTGCTGTGTTTGGATCTAACATCTGTTTCTTCAGACTACACCTCATTAATGACTTTCTCAGAGTTTGGAGGTAGGTGAGGCCAATAAAGACTCATACCAAAGCACCCAGAATTCCTGACTTGGGTCCAGATCAGCAACCTCCCATGAGTTCACAAGGGGTGATGGGGGACAGTGGGATGGACAGATGGACTGTTTTCTTAATGTTCAACTTAAATAACTGAAGTGCCTGAAAGCCCTCTTTATCTGTGTGCTTTGCATCTGAAATCTACTCTGAAGTGCCCTTCCTTGAGGAAAACTAATAATGCTAATAATATAGGGTGTGCTGGGCATCTATGTGTACATGTATGTAGTACATGAGAGAGAGAGAGAGACTAAGAGATGGTAAGAGAAATTGGCTGTGAATAAAATGGAAGGTCATTTTAAGATTTTTAAAAATCCATCCCAAACGAGCATTCACATTAAAAAAAAATCTCAATTCTGATTTACTGAAACTTACAGTCCATCAACCACGAAAAGAGAATCACAGAAGGAAAAGGTAATTTAGACTTAACCAAACCAAATAGGTTCTATTTGGTAGTGATGACTTGGGCTCAGAGGATTTAGGCATTTGCTCAAGGCCACACAAATAACTACTGACAGACTGTAATTTATGAACTTTTTCCTTCTCCATGGAGCCTTATCCTACAGCATGCAAGTTTGCTGTTAAAATTATTGCAATATGGAAATGTTTACCACTCCCAAATGCCAGGTGTAAGATATACAATCCAATAGGCATTAACCATAAGTAAAAAGAACAGACATTTTGGAACATTCTTCTGAAAACAGCAAATTACTTTAGGACCATCTCCTTTGCAGTAACAGTCAATGAAGGGCAGTAGAAAGGAAACAGGTGTTATATTCAGACAGAGGTGGGTTAGAAGCTTAGCTCTGCAACTTCCTAGTTGTTACGATTTTGGGTAACTTGCTGAGGTTCTCTAAAATTAAAAATCAGAGACATCACTTTGTTGACAAACTTCCATATAGACAAAGCTATGATTTTTCCAGTAGTCATGTAGGGATGTGAGTTGCACCATAAAGAAGGCTGAGCACCAAAGAATTGATGCTTTTGAATTGTGGTGCTGGAGAAGGCTCTTGAGAGTCCCTTGGACTGCTAAGACATCAAATCAGTCAATCCTAAAGGAAATCATCCCTGAATTTTTATTGGGAAGACTTGGTGCTGAAGCTCCAATACTTTGGCCACCTATGCCAAGAGCTGACTCACTGGAAGACTCTGAAGCTGGGAAAGATTGGAGGCAAAAGGAGAAGGGGGAAACAGAGGATGAGACGGTTGGATGGCATTGCCAACTCAAAAGACATGAGTTTGAGCAAACTTCAGGAAATAGTGAAGTACAGGGAAGCCTGGCATGCTGTAGTCCATGGCATCGCAGACAGTCAGACTAGACTTAGAGGCTGAACAACAACCGAACTTCTCTAAACTGTGTTCCCTCATATGCATAGTGGGGAGAGTAAAATGTACCTCTATACATGCTTCTAAAGGTTTAATTAGCTAAAGTGTGTGAATTACCCAGCTTAGTGCTGGTACAAATGTTAGATACTGCCTAAGACCAGTAAAAATGGTAATGAGGTGGATGAAACTAGAGCCTATTAGACAGAGTGAAGGAAGCCAGAAAGTAAAACACCAATACAGTATACTAACGCATATATATGGAATTTAGAAAGATGGTTATGACAACCCTATATGCGAGACAGCAAAAGAGACACAGATGTATAAAACAGTCTGTTGGACTCTGTGGGAGAGGGAGAGGGTGGGATGATTTGGGAGAATGGCATTGAAACATGTATAATATCATATGTGAAATGAATCACCAGTCCAGGTTCAATGCAGGATATAGGATGCTCAGGGCTGGTGCACTGGGATGACCCAGAGGGATGGTATGGGGAGGAAGGTGGGAGGGGGGTTCAGGATGGGGAACACGTGTACACCCATGGTGGATTCATGTTGATGTATGGCAAAACCAATACAATATTGTAAAGTAAAAAAAAAAAATAAAAATACTTCTGTTATAAAAAAAAAATGGTGGATACAAATGAATTAAGAATGAATCAGTTCTAATGAGATGGATGAAACTGGAACCTATTATACAGAGTGAAGTAAGCCAGAAAGAAAAACACCAATACAGTATACTAACGCATATATATGGAATTTAGAAAGATGGTAACAATAACCCTGTGTACGAGACAGCAAAAGAGACACTGATGTATAGATCAGTCTTATGGACTCTGTGGGAGAGGGAGAGGGTGGGGAGATTTGGGAGAATGGCATTGAAACATGTATAATATCATGTATGAAACGGGTTGCCAGTCCAGGTTCGATGCACGATACTGGATGCTTGGGGCTGGTGCACAGGGACGACCCAGAGGGAGGGTATGGGGAGGGAGGAGGGAGGAGGGTTCAGGATGGGGAACACAGGTATACCTGTGGCGGATTCATTTTGATATTTGTCAAAACTAATACAATATTGTAAAGTTTAAAAATAAAATAAAATTAAAAAAAAAAAGAAATGTTCATAGCAACAGTATTTACAATAGCTAGGGCAATGAAGCAACCTAAATGTCCATCAACAGAGGAATAAGATGTGGTACATATATACAATAGAATAGTAGCCACAGAAAGCAATGAAATTGGTTCCTTTGCAGAGATGTGGATGGACCTAGAGATTGTCACACAGAGTGAAGTAAGTCAGAAAGAGAAAAACAAATATTATATACTAATATATATATGAAGAATCCTGAAACATGGTACTGATGATCCTATTTGCAAAGCAGAAATAGAGATATAGACACAGAGAACAAACATAAGGACACCAAGGGTGGAAAAGAGCATGGGAGGAAGTGGGAGATGGGACTGACAGTATACATTACTGATACTATGAATAAAATAGATAACTAATGAAAACCTACTGTATAGCACAAGGGAACTCTATTTAATGCACTATGGTGACCTAAATGGGGAAGAAGTCCAAAAGAGATAGGATATATGTATAGCTGATTCATTTTTCTGTACAGTAGAAACTAACACTGTACATGTACATGGAGACATAAGAGATGCAGGTTCTATTCCTGGGTCAGGAAGATCCCCTGGGGGAGGGAATGGCAACCCACTCCAGTATTCTCGCCTGGAGAATCCCATGGACATAGAGCCTGTTGTGCTACAGTCCATAGGGTCGCAAAGAGTTGGACACGACTGAAACGACTTAGCATGCACACATGCTGAAACTAACACGATATTGTAAACCAACTATACCCCAATAAAAATTAATCAAAAAAGATACAAATTAATAAACCTAATACAGTGAAAATTATAGCAAAAAATAAATGAGTCGGTGTCTGAGTATTTATTTCCTTTTCTTCCATTTGTTTTCAATTAAAAACTCTGAAGCATTTCCTGATAATGGTTGTTCTTCAAATAATGAAAATAGAAAATTCATTTCATTAATACCTTTTAGTCTCCACCAGAATCACAACCTACAACTTGCCCCTTTGTCTATTCTCTACAGAAATCATTATGCTCCTTATTGAACTGTCAATTTGCATAAAACTGTGAAGGCCAATGATAGGGTTTTGGGAGAAAAAGTATGAAAAAGTCACTGGTACACACTGGGAGTTTGATGATGAGATATGTCTTCGACTGTCATGGGAATCTTTTTAATGCAATTTTCCTGGTTTCTTTGAATTTTGTAGAGATGTTACGGTAAAGAAAGGGACATAACCAAAGGCTACCATCGTTCCACACTTGAATTCTGGCATTAGCTTGTACAGGTATGAAGGGAAGTTATAAAATTCAAGCGAGTCTTTTTCCTACACATTATATTTCATTGTTTGCCTTAGAGAAAACTACACATCTTTAATCTATTTTTCAGTGTTTTGTCTTCATTTCAAAATCTCACCAGAATCTCAAGATAGCACGCTCTTCATTCATATTCTGTGATGAATAATATCTCACATTGTTTACCGCCCCTCCCCTTCTTCCCAGGTATGTCATCTTTGCCCCCTTTCCTTTTTCCATGTAACAGATATTAATAAATATGTGAATGACAATTCTGAATAATATTGAGATGGGAAGAGTGATGAATGAAATCTTACCTCCTCTCACATCAGTAGAGATGGAAATTGCCAGGTACCTGGTTTAGTAGCATGGGGAGGGGTGAGGAGAGGAAATACTATAAACATTTCTACAGAAAGCAAGTACACGTCTGGGGTCTAATGCAATGTGACTTTAGTACATTTCATAAATTGAATCAAAACTGTGCCCAGATAGCACGCATGCTCAAATTGGGGCACCCTGCCTGGCCAAGCCCCTGATGTTAATGAGACACTCTGCAGGACACCCTGGCTTCACCAACCAGACAAAGAGATGTCAGTGTATCCCTTCCCCCCAGGCATTCGAAGCTGGCACTTATTTTCAAATTTCCTTCCCACCTGGCAGGGGAAACACTTTCTCAGACACATGATAAAACTGCAGCATGGGGTGGGATAACGAGACTCTGGCAAGGACTGTTTCAGAGAATGGTCGTGCTCACCAGCGGCACTGACTGTGTGCCTTCTACACACACACACGCACACACACACAATCACTCAAGAGCATTGGCTACCTCTTTTTATGCCACAGTGGAGAAGGATTTTCATCTGACAAGGCTCATCCAAGAGAAATTTGGCAAGTGATATATAATATGTAAAAGGAATGTGGTTGGGGGAGAGGGGCTGGGGATTTAGAGACCACAACTAAAATCATGCAAATGCATACTTGCTTCATAATATTACAAAAAGAACACTTCCTTGCTTAAAACCCAGAAAGCATAGGGAGTCCTATTCCATATTTAAAAAAAAAAAGAAACACACTTCTTTATGAAAAGTTTCAACATGTAGAAAAGAATGGGATAATGGGCCCTCAGGTACCCATCTCCTAGTTTCAACAATGATCAAATTATGGCCAATTTCATTTCCTCTATCCTCTCCATCTCCACCCAATCCTCTTCCTTTGTACTATATTAAAGCAATCTTGATATTATTTCCTCTGTAGTACTTCAGTGTGTATCTAATATATGTATACAATAAATATATAACTCTTTAAGAGCCAATGTTATGTACAAAATAAATAATTCTTTATTATCATCAAATATCCATTTAGTGAGTGTTTTAATTCTCTCAGTGTATTCTTTTTGTTGTTGTTACACTGCATTTGGATCAGGATTCACCTAAGATTCTGGCACTGTAATTGGTTGTGGATATATATTTTATTTTCCTTTTAATCTGTAAGTTTTCCCCATTTGGTTTGAAGTAGCTTCTGAATTCTAAACTCCAGATCCTTGCACTAGGAGGTGCAAATCTGCCTTTAAAACAACCTGTGGCAACTTCAATGTCTCAATATAGAGGAATGGTTAAATAAAAAGTGGTGTATGCATTTGGTTAGCTATTGTGCACAGTGTAGTTGAAAGAGTGCCCTCCCTGTGAAACCTAGGGCAGGTTATATTTATCCTCCATGTATCTGTTTGTAAAATGAGAAAAACAATTAAATTAATCAAACTCAACATATACTTATATCTCCAATCACAGTGTTAGTTACATAACACCAGAGCATCATTTTAATATGTATGCTATGCTAAGTCACTTCAGTCGTGTCCGACTCTGTGTGACCCCATAGACGGCAGCCCACCAGGCTCCCCTGTCCCTGGAATTCTCCAGGCAAGAACACTGGAGTGGGTTGCCATTTCCTTCTCCAATTCACGAAAGTGAAAAGTGAAAGTGAAGTCGCTCAGTCGTGTCCGACTCTTAGCAACTGCGTGGACTGCAGCCTACCAGGCTCCTCCGTCCATGGGATTTTCCAGGCAAGAGTACTGGAGTGGGGTGCCATTGCCTTCTCCTTTTAATATGTATAATACATACAAAATGTTAACGGGCATGTTTCTGTTGTTATTTAGCCACTAAGTTGTGTCCAACTCTTTGCGGCCCTATGGACCAGAGCCTGCCAGGCTCCTCTGGCAGGAATTCTCCAGGTAAGAATACTGGAGTGGGTTGCCATTTCTTCCTCCAGTTAATCTTCCTGACCCAGGGATTGAACCCACATACCCTGCATTGGCAGGCAGATTCTTTACCACTGAGCTACCAGGGAAGCCCAGACATTTTATTTCCCCCTAAAATCATGTTAAATTGTAGCTGAGCAGTTGGTGCTTCAGGGAAACAGAGAATGGAGATTGCCCCAGACATTGTGGCATCAGGGGTAAGCCTTCAGTGTCACAACAGACTTTCCTAAGAACAGGGACAATCCGAAAGCCAAGTGTGTGGAGCAACAGCACGGGTTTCTACATTTCAAAGTTTCCTTTTTTTCATATCAAGAGTTTGGCCGTATCCAAGTATCTCTGTTTGGTTTGGTTTCAGTTTTTTAAGTGCACAGAAAATACAAAATAGGCAACATGATATGGTAGTTCTACCCAGACAGGAAGAGGAAAGGATCATTCTATCCACAAAGAAGAAGGGAGAAGAATTTGAGGAAGGTGGGATGCTTTTGTGTCTTGACTTCTCTGAGGCAGATATTTTAAAGGCTGGGGAGACTCTCCTATAGGTTGAAGAGAAAGTGTTGCTTTTTTTCCATTTGAAACAATCTCACTTCAACTCAGTACCACATCCCAAGTAATACAGGAAAGATGGTATAAAACTGGTTGATGAAGATGGCTAGATAGATGACCTTAAAACAGTTCTGACTCCCTCTGAATACTGCATGTATGCTCCATTCTGGGGGCCTCAATGTCTCAGTGGGCTCAGAAGAGTGGATGTGGGGTTTCTGAGAAGGTCAGTGAACCAGCAGAAGCCAGGCATTGGAGTAAATGAAAACACCCGAGACCTCTTCCCTCAGTACCATGATCTCACATAAGCCATTTACCTATTCACTCCAACCCATTACTCCCCAAAACCCCTCTCAGATGCCATCTTGGAAGGAAGACAGGGGAGGAACAGAGCTCTAAAACACTGAGCATTTATCTTTAATACACTCAGTCATCCATGGAATTATTAAACCCAACCGTGACAGGCAGAGTTGAATTTACTATTTCACACATACAGACTGTTTAGTTGTAGAAGACCAAGCTATCATCAATTGTCAGCTTTTCCATTTACCTACTAGATTGATGAGAAAGATCAAGTTGGCTCCAGAAATTTAAAAAGCTGTATTCTCTCTGCACGTGTAAGTGTATCACGTTCTGATTCCCTAATCCACAATGAAAAGGGAAAAGAGCAGAATTCAAAGTATGATTATAATCATATAAAACAAAGCTTCAGAAAAAATGGGAGAAGAGAGTCATTACAGATGTAATCTGTACAAACAAATGTGTACAAATCGCAAAAAGTAAATAGTCGTTGTATTTGATTTGGGCAGCCTAGGGTGCTGGTCTTCTCTGTCTTATTTAATCATAATACTTTGTATGAAAAGCATATTTTCCAAACTGCAAAACTTATTGTCTTAAATCCATTATGTTAAATAAGCAATGATCGAGCACTAATGTTTCACAGGCATGGCACTAATCACCATGGGGAATACAACGATGGATAAGATATGGCTCCAATGCCAAAGGAACTCACAGCATGGTGGAACAGACAGACAGATAAGTGGCAAAGGGAATTCAACATCCATTGTTCCCCAGCTATAAGAAATTTCAGTTTTTCCCATAAACTCCAAATCACCTCCAGAGGACTTTAGTTTGATGATGGAAATAAAGGCATAAAACTAGTATGCTAATTTGCATTTATACATCTATCATTTGGGGAAAAATACACATATAATAAGGATATGCCACACGTTCACTAGTGGACACAGGGTGGTGTGTATATATGAGACACTTGCAAATATTTATTGAAATACTTGAAATTCAGCTGCAGCACTGTCTCACAGTTGACATCATGAAGTCATCTGTTGGATGAAACCACTTTATAATGAGGTTCCTTTTTGATTTCAACAATGAACTTCCCTTAGATGTAGTACATGGTTGGTATCGCATTGACATGTAAAAGTGTACCGCATGACAAATATAAGAAGATCTAAACTTTGGAGTTTAAAAACAAAACAAAATATCAGACTTTATCTGGGCTTGCCTGGTGGCTCAGATGGTAAAGAATTCACCTGCAATGCAGAAGACCTGGGTTCAAGCCCTGGGTTGGGAAGATCTAGAGAATGGCTACCCACTCTAGTATTCTTGCCTGGAGAATGCCATGGACAGAGGAGCCTGGCAAGCTACAGCCCCCATGGGGTTGCAAAGAGTCAGACAAGACTGAGTGACTAAAACACACACACACAGAGTTTACCTAGGTTAGCAGTTCTCAAATTTTAGCACGCATCAGGGATCACCTGGATGGCTGGTTAAAACAGATTGCTGCCTCATTTCTGACTTCTTAGTCTGGGGTGGGGTCCTCTAATTTGCATTTATAACAACCTTGGTTTCTGACTGATGCTATTGTTTATGGACATGCACTTGAAAAGCCATAATATACATCAACTTCTTTTGCAATTTAGGAATCACTTTTCTGTAATCTTTGTTATCTGCTCAGATAATTCAAAGGATGATACACTCATTGAACTGCAAGGAAGCCAGTTTCCCTATTACACAGGCTAATTTTATAAGAATTTACTGGAGCCAAAGTCTGTCTCCTTAAAATCTTTGTTCACTATGTGTATATTCCTTTCTGCACTAAACAACTCCTCCAATATCTTCTCTTAACCAAGCTGAAAGTTTCCATCCTTTAGCTGTTTATTCTACATAATTCCTCTTTATCTACCATGTTATCATGCTCTGATGAAGCATCCAGTCATAAAGACCACTCTCAAAACAGGGGGCTGAGAACACAATATTTTAGATACTGATACACTGGTACTATCTCCTTTCCACTGGTACTATCTCCTTTCCATAAGCTGCATCATATATCCATGAACAAAGAACTGGGTTTTATTACTTTGTCTAGAGCAATAATACCACTTTATTAGCTGATACTCTGTAGAAGACCTGGACTCTATTTTTACATTCTGAACAGGTATCTTTCCTTATCCATCTGAAATATTGACCTTGGCACAAGAATTTTGCTTTTATTCTGGCTTTTATTTTATTCTTGCTTTTATTTTATTATTTTATTTCATTATCTCAGTAGAGCATAATTTCAGTTTACAAAGTGTAGGATGGTGGTTAGTTGCACTGCTTTTGAAGTCAGACTGTCCTGGTTGCAAATCATAGCTCTCTTGTCTAACAGCTATGTGGCCATCAACAAATTATGTGACCAGTCTAAACCTCAGCTTCCTCATAGGCATGGTGGTAAGAGCAGCTACCTTACAGTGGTCTTTCAGGAGATACTACATACAAAACACTTAGCATAACGTCCCATGCATGTTACATGCTTAGTAAATGTTAGCCATTATTATTTTATTAAAAGCAACTCAAAACACTGTTAGTCACCCAGTTGTGTTCGACTCTTCATGACCCCATGGACTGTAGCCCACGAGGCTCCTCTGTCCATGGAATTCTCCAGGCAAGAATACTGGAGCTGGTGGCCATTCCCTTCTTCAAGGGATCTTCCCAGCCCAGGGATTGAACCCAGCTCTCCTACATAGCAGGTGGATTCTCTACCATCCCAGGTAAGGTTTATACTGTACAAAGTAAGAACAAAAGTCTTTATGGAAAACTACAAAGCCTTATTAGAAATTTCTAAAAAATTAAAGTAATTATAATTTTTGCCTTGGTGAGACTGGAAATTATCAATCTATCTGTTCAATCCATGGAGGTTTACAGACTTAACACACTTTCAATCAAAATGATGATATGATTTTTTAAATGGCAACAAAATTTACATGAAAAAAATAAGAAGAGGTGAAACACTGTTAGACAATCTGAAAAGGAGAAGAGAGAAGGAAATCTAGTCATACCAGACTTAAACTAATACGAAAGCATTAAAACTTAAAACTGTGGTATTGGCACAAACACGGAAAGACACACCAACTAGAAAAAGTGGAGACATCAGAAATAAACCCAAAATGTATGCAGAAAGTGAAGTCAGTTTTCCCAAATGGAGGGGCAAAAAAAGACTGATTTAATAAGTTGCATTAAGGTAAAATACAACAATTTAGAAAACCAAAGTGCACCTTACATAAGAATCCACAGAGGAAACAGAGGGGTGTGCTGCCACAACTGAAAATACAGAAGCTGAAAGACTGTAAGGAGAAAATGATGCAGATTGCATTCTGTCATATAAAAAGAACTGAGTCAGAAAAATACTTGCACTGAAAATGTCAGACAAATGAACATTTATAAGAAGAGTACAGTCAATTCTGAAGGAAAACCTCAAGAACCCAAAAATCAAATAAGCCATAACAATACAAAAATTACATAGAGACATATAAGTTATAAAGAAATACAGAAGACCATCCTTAATGAAGCCTGAAGATACCTTTAAGCACCTATATAAATAGCTAATAAATGTTTAAAATGGTATTTATTGCTGGTTAACGTTTAAGGAATCTATTGTTTTCACTTACTTATAATGATCATTTAATTGGTATATCCTTTTATGGAAGGCAGTATATTAAGAATAATAAAGATGTATATAATCTGATCCAAATTTTAGACTCCAGAATTTCTCTTAATGACAAAAATATATACACAGAATAGCTATGTATGATTCCAAAGGACTGAAAAAAGCATAAATGTCCAAGATTAGAGAAAGAGATTTAATAAAAATCAATTCAGCAAAATATTACATAGTAATTAAAATGATAATTATGAAGACATGAAGAATCATACAGACATGTTTCAAACACTATCATTAATGAAAATAGCTCACGTATGCTTTCTTCTTTTCACATTTTACATGCACACAGGATGTATTTTATCCTGAATGTAACAAAGTAAATGTGGGTGTATGTAAAATGCATAAAGGACACAGTATTAGAGAAGCATTATTTTAATTCTAAATTATCACTTATTTAAGCATTACTCTTGAAAAGTTTTACATCCTGTTTCCAGTATAAATGAAAAGTAATACTGAATTTAGGCTCTGTCACACAATTTAGCTATCTCTTTCAACTGAAAATGTGTGTCTGAAAATAGTGTACACAAAGTCTTTATACAAGTCAGCAATGTGCAATGCGGCAGCATCGAGAGCTCTGTGCTCTCCCATCACCTACACGCTGACCCTGCTGCTCAGTCGTGCCCGACTCCTTGTGACCACATGGACTTTAGCCTGTGAGACGCCACTGTCCATGGGATTCTCCAGGCAAGAAAACTGGATTGGGTTGCCATGCCCTCCTTCACGTTGACCCAGCAAATATTTACTGTTACTTTGATTCTACTCTGAATAAATAGTAAAGACACAATATGGTCTCAGCTTTGATGGTGGAATGAGACAGACAGACATACAGACATATAATTGCCTTCGCTCAGTCGTGTCCAACTCTTTGTGACCCCATGGACTGTAGCCTACCAGGCTCCTGTGTCCATGGGATTTTCCAAGCAATAGTACTGGAGTGGATTGCCATTTCCTTCTCCATCAGACATATAAAGTGATCATTAAATTCTAATGTAGGTTCTCTACGTATGTGTCTCTACCTCGGTTTTGCAAATAAGATCATCTATACCATTTTTCTAGATTTCACACATGTGTGTTAATGTACGATATTTGTTTTTCTCTTTCTAACTTACTTCACTCTGCATGACACTCTCTAATGTGTGTACACCAAGTGGGGAAAGGAGGGCTGAGATAAGCTGGGAAATTGGGATTGAGATATATATACACACACACACACATATATATACGTATGTATATATACACACACACACTATTGGTACTAGGTATAAAATAGATAACTAATGAAAATCTACTGTATTTCAGGAAACTCTACTCAGTGCTCTGTGGTGACCTAACTGGGAAGGAAATCCAAAAACAGAGGAGATAAATGTATATGTACAGCTGATTCACTTTGCTATGCAGTAGAAACTAACACAACATTATAAAGCAACTATGAAAAACGTGAAAACATTAGCAGTTCAGTTATGTCTGACTCTTTGCAACCCCATGGATTGTCATCCGTCAGACTCCTCTGTCCATGCACTTCTCCAGGCAAGAATATTGGAGTGGGTAGCCATTCCCTTCTCCAGTGGATCTTCCCAACCCAGGGATGGAACCCAGTCTCCTGCATTGCAGGTGGATTCTTTACCATCTGAGCCACAAGCGAAGCCCAAAGCAACTATGCTTCAATAAAAAATGAGTTGAAAAAATTATAATATAGGTATAGCACTAGAGTTATACCAGGCTATTTAAAAAATACCAAGGAGGTATCTAACCCATCACAAGTGGTAATAAAGGATACTAGCTCTGAGTTCTACAGAATTAGTCGAGTTACCAA
The DNA here is from genome assembly GCF_000754665.1 of Bison bison bison. Classification (NCBI taxonomy): domain Eukaryota; kingdom Metazoa; phylum Chordata; class Mammalia; order Artiodactyla; family Bovidae; genus Bison; species Bison bison. The sequence continues at coordinate 6,259,619 of NW_011494898.1, forward strand.
CATGGCAAGTGGCTGGTGGAAAGATGCAGAGAGCAGGCAGGAAGGTGAGAAACAGCATGGTGAGTAGAGATGACCTTGCTGCTGTTGCTGCTGCTAAGTCGCTTCAGTCGTGTCTGACTCTGTGTGACCCCATAGATGGTGGCCCACCAGGCTTCCCCCATCCCTGGATTCTCCAGGCAAGAACACTGGAGTGGGTTGCCATTTCCTTCTCCAGTGCATGAAAGTGAAAAGTGAAAGGGAAGTCGCTCAGTCATGTCCGACTCTAGCGACCCCATGGACTGCAGCCTACCAGGCTCCTCCGTCCGTGGGATTTTCCAGGCAAGAGTACTGGAGTGGGGTGCCATTGCCTTCTCTGAGAGACGACCTTAGCAGGGTAGAAAAGGCAAAGCCTTCAGGGTATGTTTAAGACCTGTTTCTACCATTATTGACTGGGTAATGCAAATCATTTCCTCATATAAAATGCAAATAACTCCACCTACCTCACACACTGACATAAGGATTAGAGGAGACTGTGTATGTAAAGGAAGCTCTCAAGTGCCTGACAAGGAGCTGGCCCTCAACAGATGAAGTGCTGTTTCAAGGGCTTCAGTGTCCCTGGACCAACAGGTACGAGGCAGGATGAGACAGGAGACACTCAGATCATAGAGGGCTTCTTTATCGGACTAAAAAGCCTAGACCTCACGCCATAAATTACTGATGCCTCTGACGGATTTTAATTAGGAAAACAACATAGTTAGGTTTGCTTTTTAAATGGGTCACTCTGAAAACTGACTAGAAGTTAGATTTGATGGGGGTGGAGACCTACAGTAAGAAGGACACGTAGTGGGTTGCTTTAATAATTCTGGAGAGGATGCTGAAGGCCTAAGATGGGAATGGAAGTGAAGGGAAGTTTGGAGAAACAGTCAGCAGGTATAACAGGTAGGACTTTGTGATGATTTAGAGGTGGGAGAAAAATGAGAGGAAAGTGAGGTGTCAACATAGCTAGCTGTTTAGAATGGGTGGTTAAGTGGATGGTGATACAGCAACTAAAATGAAAAATAAAAAGGAGGAGCAGGCTCAGGAAGATAATGAGTAACTGAGTGCCTGCAAAGACCAAGCACTGCTGAGTTCTGAGGTTACCAAGATGAATAAGACAAGACCCCTCTCTGTAAAGAGCTCACTTTCTGTCAGGAAAGACATAAAAATACAGATGAAGGAAATACAGTTTTGTTGTATACAGCCAACTATCTGGATTCTTAACAAAAACAATTACATATCTAATTGTGATGGAAATAAAGGAATTATTTCACAAGGAAATGATCAGACAAATCCCAATTAGGAAATATTCTGCAAGACAATCTGACTCTTCATAAGTATTAATATTATGAAAGATGTTTTAAAAAGGGAACAAGTTCAATGTCGAAGGACACTAAAGAGGCATGAAAATTAAATGCTAGGTATGATCACTGGTTGTTGGTTGGATACTAATGACCCCCACTGCCAAGGAATAGTTGAAACAATATTAACATAATAACTGGGAAAATTTGAGTAAAAAAATCAAATAATACTATCATATCATTGTTAAATGTCTTCGGTATACTAAAGCTATTATGGTTATGTAGAGGAGAGTTCTAGGTATTCAGAAATAGATGCTGAAGTAGTTAAATAGTTAGAGTAATATGTCATAATGTCCATAACTTACTTACAAACATTTATGCTATTTAAAATATTTTTGCATTTCATATGATATGTATCACATATACAGATATTATATGAATATATATGTATATATTATATGAATATATATGTAGAGAGCACAAGTGTGAATGTGACAAAATGTTCAAATCTGTAATTTTAAATTTATTTTACATTCATTTTATTAGTCTTTCTCCCTTCAACTAAAATCATCAAATATGATAGCATATAAAAGTCTAAATCAGTAACAAGTGTAGAAGAAATTTAAGAAGGATGACACAAAGTTGTTTAGGTAAACTCTTCTTCCAAGATTTTCTCCATGGTTTCATTTTCCTACACATGACACTGTGAAAACCTTTACTCTGCAAGAGTTCTGGCTTTGACAGTTAGGTGAGCCATATTCCAGGTTATCATGGAAACAGACACCTTTGATGTCATAACTCTGCACAATCAGCTGGTATAATTTTGTTTTCTCCAGTGGGAAGGCTGAGGCCATAAAAAAGAAGGATACACTCAGATATATCACTGGGATAATTTCATAACACATATGACAAATATCTCCTGCAGAAATGTTAACCCATTTTCAAAGTGTCTCTCTAAAGCATTCTACAACCTGAAATCTTGTCTGTCTGGAATCAATCCTAGCAAATTCCATTTATTGAATACTCCTACCTACTAAGAACTATGGCTGGTATTTTGCATATACGGTATTAATTTATCCCAAATTTATTACTATGTACAAGTCTCTATTCCAGGCACTGGAGACACAGCAGTGAACAGATGTAAGCCTCTGCCTCTTGGAACTGAATACATCCCAATGATCTCATTCAACTGTCATTTATGATTTCATTTAATCTTTGCACTATACCTGAAAGGGAGTTTTGGTGAGATTTCGAACCTTGCCTAATGCTATAGTTGAATTCCAAGTCTACTCTTTCAAATTCCAAAGTACCATTTTCCTTCTATATCACCCTTCTTTCCAATAATTCAGCATCATTGGAATCTGAAGAATTTGCAGCAGATGATGAGATGGTTAGACAGCATCACTGACTCCATGGACTTGAATTTGAGCAGACTCTGAGAGAAAGCGGAGGACAGAGGAGCCTGGCATGTGGCAGTTCATGGGGTCACAGAAAGTCAGATGTGACTTCACGACTGAACAACAACAAACAGTTAAACAAAGAGCTGATCAAGAACAAATTGAGACTTTTCATAGAAACCAAATTAAAAAAAATAGGATATACACAGTCTGTCTAAAATTATGCAAGGGGTCTTGGGGACAAAGCTCGCGCAGAAAAGTGTTGCAATTTCTTGTACCTAACAATAAAAATAAGCATGGAGTATTCAAAATCATGGTTACGCTGGGCACCACAGGCGTTGCCTCAAATACCACGTGTCCTCCCTCTCATTACACAGTTAGGGCTGTTCCCTGCTCCGTGCTCACTCTGAAATGCTAAGGAGCTTTGCATCAGTAGTGGGTGAACTGGGCCCAGTCAGTGATCCAGATTTAAATTTTAATTCATTAAAGAAGCATGCGGTTCTCCATAGTCAATTGAGCAAATAAAAGTATAAATTCTGAAAAAGACAAACCCCAATTTATTCCTATGGCAACTTGATCTTTGACAAAGTTGGAAAGTGTTGCAAGTGGGAGGGCTGTTTAATAACAAAAACAATAATCCTGGAGAATGGAAATGTGAAGTCCTAATGCCAGCAATTAGAAGTAATCACTTGTTTATTAGGCTATCATTTGAACAACACTATTTCCACTTCAACACAAACCACATTGCTCACATCTCATGCATAGGAGGCAGGCTCTACCATAGGGAACATGGGCACTTCCAAGAAGAGATTAGTTTGGGGACCTCTGGTTTTCACTACTGAACACAACAGTTTCTGAGATACTCCAGGACTGGCTTTAGCACCATCTGCCAGAGAAGACAGGATACTGCCCAGGAAGTCCTTTACCAATCACAATTTGTTGTTTCGTCACTCAGCCTGTCTGACTCTTTGTGACCCCATGGACTGTGTTCACCAGGCTCCTCTGTCCATGGGATTTCCTAGGCAAGAATACTGGAGAGGGTTGCCATTTCCTTTTCCAATGGATCTTCCCTACCCAGGGATTGAAGCTGTGTCTCCTTCATTGGCAGGTGGATTCTTTTCCACTGAGCCACCAGGAAAGCCCCCGCCAATCCCAAGAGCAGACACCTAATTGTACAGCATAAATTTCTTTTGTGAAGTTATGGCATGCATCCTCCAGGGTGAGACTGAGAAATTAAAGCTCTTTCAGCTGGCAAAAGCCTCTGCTATTTACTCCCAAGCTGTCTGACAGGAAGGGCCCTACAATAACAGATAATAATTAAAGCCCCCCAAAGGCCAAGGTAAGTGGGAAAGAAGAGATTGGTCCATTAATTCTCAAATGTGTGAAATTGGCATGAAAGGGTTTCCTCAGAGGAAAATATCAGTTATATGGAAATTTTATGTGACAGTAATTCACGCTTGCAAGTGCTAGATAGTAGATACCACAGTTTACTTATAGTGTTTCAGCATAAATAAACGTATGTATTCATGTAAATTCAAGTCAACAGATATTTACTAAGCATCTACTATGTGCTTGGCACTATGTAGAAAATGGAGATAAAAATGGTAAGAGACTTGTGCATCCTGTTCACATGAAACTTATAGTCCAGAGATCATGGAAAAGAAACAGAGGAAAACAATAGACTAGGAAAGACTAGAGGTCTCTTCAAGAAAGTGAGAGAACCAAGGGAACATTTCCTGCAAAGATGAGCACAATAAAGGACAGAAATGGTATGGACCTAACAAAAGCAGCAGATATTAAGAAGAGGTGGCAAGAATACATGGAAGAACTATACAAAAAAGATCATTACCCAGATAACCACGATGGTGTGATCACTCACCTAGAGTCAGACATCCTAGAATACGAGGTCAAGTGGGCCTTAGGAAGCATCACTATGAACAAAGCTCATGGAGGTGATAGAATTCCAGTTGAGCTATTTCAAATCCTAAAAGATGATGCTGTGAAAGTGCTTGCATTCAATATGCCAGCAAAATTTGGAAAACTCAGCAGCGGCCACAGAACTGGAAAAGGTCAGTTTTCATTCTAATCCTGAAGAAGGGCAATGCTAAAGAATGTTCAAACTACTGCAGAATTGCACTGATCTCACACGCTAGCAAAGTAGTGCTAAAAATTCTCCAAGCTAGGCTTCAACAGTACGGGAATCATGAACTTCCAGATATTCAAGTTGGATTTAGAAAAGGCAGAGGAAACAGATCATATTGCCAACATCAGCTGGATCATAGAAAAAGCAAGAGAGTTCCAGAAAAACATCTACTTGCTTTATTGACTACACCAAAGCCTTTGACTGTGTGGATAACAACAAACTGTAGAAAATTCTTAAAGAGATGGGAATATCAGACCATTTTACCTGCCTGAGAAATATGTATGCAGGTCAAGAAGCAACAGTTACAACTGGACATGGAATTAGAGACTGGTTCCAAATCAGGAAAGGAGTATGTCAAGGCTGTATATCGTCATCCTGCTTGTTTAACTTATATGCAGAGTACATCATGTGAAATGCCAGGCTGGATGAAGCACAAGCTGGAGTCAAGATTTCAAGGAGAAATATCAATAACCTCAGACATGCAGATGACACCACCTTTATGGCAGAAAGCGAAGAACTAAAGAACCTCTTGTGAAAGTGAAAGAGGAGAGTGAAAAAGTTGGCTTAAAACTCAACATGCAGAAAACTATGATCATGGCATCTGGCCCCATCACTTCATGGCAAATAGATGGGGAAACAGTGGAAACAGTGACAGACTTTATCTTTGGGGGCTCCAAAATCACTGCAGATGGTGACTGCAGCCATAAAATTAAAATACGCTTGTTTCTTAGAAGAAAAGCTATGACCAGCCTAGATAGAATATTAAAAAGCAGAGATGTTACTTTACCAACAAAAGTCCATCTAGTCAAAGCTATGGTTTTTCCAGTGGTCATGTATGGATATGAGAATTGGACTCTAAAGAAAGTGAGCGCTGAAGAATTGATGTTTTTGAACTGTGGTGTTGGAGAAGACTCTTGAGCGTCCCTTGGACTGCAAGGAGATCTAACCAGTCCATCCTAAAGGAAATCAGTCCTGAATGTTCACTGGAAGGACTGATGCTGAAGTTGAAACTCCAATACTTTGGACACCTGATGTGAAGAGCTGACTCATTTGAAAAGACTCTGATGGTGGGGAAGATTGAAGGTAGGAGGAGAAGGGGACAACAGAGGATGAGATGGTTGGATGGCATCAGTGACCGGATGGACATGAGTTTGAGTAGGCTCTGGGAGTTGGTGATGGCCAGGGAGGTCTGGCATGCTGCAGTCCATGGGGTCACAAAGAGTTGGACACGACTGAGAGACTGAACTGAACTGAATAGTCCAGAGAGGAATACAGAATGATACATAAGCAAGACCATGTGGTAAGCCTTAGAGGGGGAAAATGTAAGGTGTGATGGGAGTCCCAGGGAGGCTTCCTAACACAATGTGGAGTCAGGAAACACTTAGAGCAAGTGACTTCTACACTAAGTCCAGGAAAAGGGGCAGGAATTAGATGACAGGGATGGGAAGAGAGTGGATCCAGCAGCAGCAACAACAGGCAAAGAGAATATGAGATTCTGATTTAATAATAGGTTTATGTTGGAAGTGGATATTGGTACTTTTAAAGAATATAGATTTAGATGCCAAAGGCAGGAAAAAATCTGAGCTACTCTCCACTTTCAGAGCTGACTGTGTCTTCTCAGACCATGAGCTGTTTGCAACTGGGGACTATGGCTTCTGCCTTTTGTTATAATTATTGTGGTCATTTTTCTACAACTAGCCACAGAACAAATGTTCAATAAAATATAAACAACTATTGATGAACAATAGCCATGGGGGAGAAAGGAGGGGCGATTACTACCTAGTCTGTGCTAAATATCAGTTACCAGTAACTAAGGGTATGTTCTAAGTCCTTCACTTAGCACAAGATGTGTCACAAGTGCTGAATAAATACATACTGAATGAGTAAGTTAATTTGTATTGCAGAGATGAGGAAAATGAAGCTCAAAGTTTCTTATTTGGGGAGGTCACAAAATTGTGTGACTCAAGACAAAGCTCCAAAAACTGATTCTATTACACCATGTTCATGAGATTTGTCCAGGTCACTCTATGGAAAATGACTCCCTTAGATACCTTGTCTTTCAGGGCCATGGGGAATGCTGACCCATTTGTCACTTTGGTGAAAACTTTATCCCCTCTACTAGCTAATGGTACCATTCAAAGTGTACCCTCATTACAGACACCTCTGAGCCCACCTTCTCCCACTGACCCAGAAACCTGTGGAGGGGAAGGTTTGTAGCACAGTTGACAGAAACGAAATCCCGGGAGTGGGACTTTTTGGTAGAATAGAGCTGTGCAGAGGTGTGATGGGGAGGGGGGACTCTGGAGTGAAATGGAGGGTACCTGGAGCAGAACTCAAGATGTCCATGCTGAGAGGATCATTGGGAACCTGGGCCCTTCATGTACTCATCATTAGCATAGCAAAAAAAGTAATGGCCACAAGAAAAGAAAGAGGGCCAGACAGACAAATTCCTAGAGGACCAGGAACCTTCTCTTTGTTTCACTAAGTTGAGCTAGAGGAGCTGTGGTTGCCAGTCTTTCCTTGTGATTTAACATTTTTATTGGTTTGGCTATTTTTAACACTTCCAGAGTCTACAGAGCATGTAGAAAGATCAATAGTAGTTGATAAAATTAGTAGTTGATAAAATTAGTAGTCGATAAAAGCTATGTTTGAAAAGACCTGCCTTAGGTTCCATGTGTTACTGCCACACCCATATAAGTATGTAGAATCTTTTTCCTATCTATACCTTAATTAACATAGCATCTATTATGGGTTTTAGAGAAGTAATATATATTTATTGACTAAAGTGTGAAGTTTCACAATCTATATGTATCAAAATTTTAGAAACAATAAATTTGTTTATCACCCCACTTTTCTTCCTACCTCTAAAATAAATTAAGACAAGGAACAGGCATTAATTTGAATTTGTCTTCCCTTTGGTGAACAGGTTTTATTGCTTTATAAACTAATTTCTTAAAAAGTATAGTAAATAGTTTTATACATAAAAACCAAAGGCATAATATTGATATTATCTGTGGGTATTGAATTTTAATTAGAGATGATCACATCACAGAATATATTATCCAAAGATTTTTAATTTTCGCTATAACCTTAAGTTTTCATACTAAGCCTAAGCTTTGGATTTTTGTACTGTTATTTTAGAAATACAGCCTTTTTAACTATCTAAGCTCTATTTTCAAATGTTCCTCCATTTTTTTGCAGGCCTTATACTTCAGTGCTATATAAATGAACATGTTTTCTCGTTTTCTCTAAAAATGTAAATTTCCTTATGTGGGCTTTATCAAAACATAATTTGCTTTCTGATTAGAACAAACCCAAAATACAAACACACACACACCCCTCCAATAAAATACACAACTCTCAAAAGGGAACCTAGATTTCAATCAAGAATTTCCGGAAATCATAGTGTGTTTTAAAGCAAAATGCTGAAAATTCTTTCCATCTTTTCCTTGTGATGTATCTTCATGCATGAATTAACTTCTTACATTCCTGCAGACTTAGCTCCTCATGAATAAAGTGAGAGTGAAGTTGCTCAGTCGTGTCGAACTCTTTGCGACCCCAGGACCATAGCCCACCAGGCTCCTCCGTCCATGGGATACTCCAGGCAAGAATACCGGAGTGGGTTGCCATTTCCTTCTCCAGGGGATCTTCCCAACCCAGGGATCGAACCCAGGGATCGAACCCAGGTCTCCCGCATTGCGGGCAGACGCTTTAACCTCTGAGCCACCAGGGAAGCCCAAGAAGGCCTCAAATTATTTTCCTTTTCCTTGTACAAGTATGGTCTTCTCCTCTGTTTTTAAATGGCTGTACAGTGTCTTGAGAGAGCAGACACAGGTGGTGAGGAAAGAGCTTCTCAATGAACAAGTCCCAGCCATGGACTCTAAAGGGTCAGGCCATTGTAGGCACTGCCCACTTTCGCCATGTTCAATAACGCATCTCTGTTGTATAAGAGCATTTGCAGCAAGACTGCTTGCATAAAGCATTTGAACTTATGTAATAGGGGGAACTTTCATGCATTGGAGAAGGAAATGGCAAACCACTCCAGTGTTCTTGCCTGGAGAATCCCAGGGACGGGGGAGCCTGGTGGGCTGCCGTCTATGGGGTCACACAGAGTCGGACACGACTGAAGTGACTTAGCATTAACAACAGGGGGAATAGAGCCCCACTTTAGTAAACTATGAAGTCATTTTGTGGCTTCCGTTTTGAATGGGACTCTTTATTGGGATGATAAGATTTCAGCAAATTTTTCTCATAATTTTTCATCTATTCATGAACTTGTATAAAAAAGTAGCCTTGCTTTTGAGTTTAAGTTAGGTTTTTATGGAAGGAAAAACTTAGGAAAATTTTTTTGTTAACCATCTGCTATGTTACTTCAGACTTTTAATTGTCTTTCTTAAAGATATATACTCAAAATTCCTGTTTCTCTTAGAAATGTAAATAGCTTTCTTTAGTTCCATTTGCAGCCTTTGGATATAATTTTATTTAGAAAAACTAAGTGTAAAAATAAAGCCTTTTCAACTATTTAAGCTGTACTTTCACCACTTAAACTACTCAAGACTAAGTTTTACTTAGTCCACATGCTACGTGTATGGCAAATGTTAATTTTTAACTTTTATTGGAATGCAGTTGTTTTATACTGTTGTGTCGGTTTTTACTGCACAGCAAAGTGAATCACCTATATGTATACATATACCCCCCCGTTTTAGATTTCCTTCCGGTTCAGGTCATCACAGAACACAGAGGCGGGTTCCCTGAGCAATACAGTAGGCTCTTATTGGCTATCGAGTTTATACCTAGCATCAATAGTGCGTATGTATGTGTATGTGTATATATCCCAATCTCCCCATTTATCCCACCCTCACCTTTCCTCCTAGGTACTCACACATTTGTTCTCTAAGCCAGTGTCTCTATTTCTGCTTTATATATAAGATCTTCTGTACCAGTTTTTTCACAGTGCATGCTTTTGTTCCCGTCTTAGTACCCTTTCCATGGGAAAGCATCCATTCCCACCGTCTTTAATAAATTACATTCGTGTGGTTCATCTGATCCACTCCACAACCCACCCCTTCATATTCCAGTGATGCTCCAGTGATTTGTAGATGACCCAGGCCTAAGTAGTCCATTCCTGGCACAGTGAGTCACCCAAGCCAATCAGGCCATGCAGGAGCTATCAGGGCAGACACACTTGGGGATCTGCAGTCCTAAGAATGACCTTGGTGCTGACACCAGACATTCTGTTGGTATATGAAGGAGAAGAACCCATGGCTTAAGCTTACACAAGTTGCATTTGTGCCACTTTCAGAGGATCTCAGTCTATACAGAGCGAAGTCGGGGTGCTAGCACCGGTTTTACAATGAAGTGTCATAGTGTATTTGACATATGCACTCACTCAGTCCCATTCTTTTAAGAATGATAGAATGGATATGACCTTATATTAGAATATTATACAATTTTAACAAAAATATGGTATTAGATTTTAAGGGATTACCTTAATTTAGGTTAATCTCAGAAGTACTTTCCACAGATGGTGCTATATAAATTGACTGAAGAACATCATGAAATAAAATAAAAATCTAT
>NW_011494898.1:6270151-6280459 GCF_000754665.1 Bison bison bison
TGTTTGTTATTTGCATTTTGAGATAGCAGCTGTTACATTTGTGAATGAGGTTACTGACGATCCACCAATAAATGTGAACTAACCCAAGCCAGTTTGTCTTGTTTACCTGATAAGTTATTAGTTGTAATCATTTTATTTCAATTTATTTGGGGTGAAAGATTCCCTTGTGGCTCAGCTGGTAAAGACTCTGACTGCAAGGCAGGAGAACTGGGTTCAATCTCTGGGTTGGGAAGATCCCCTGGAGAAGGGAAAGGCTAGCCACTCCCGGATTCTGGCCTGGAGATTTCCATGACACTCCATGGGGTCCCAAACAGTTGGACATGACTGAGTGACTTTCACTTCACTTCCCTTCATATCCCATGCCTAAACTCATTTCGGAACCACCAAGTTAAACAAAATTTGTTGTTTTTAAACTGCAGATCTTCATAGAACTCTATGTTAACGTGTGTTTTAAATCTACATGAGGGAAACAGAATATTTAGCCTTTTGTGGGCTGCCGTCTCTGGGGTCGCACAGAGTTGGACACGACTGAAGCGACTTAGCAGCAGCAGCAGCAAGCTTATTTAACCATGGAACCATTTACTACTAAACATTTTCAGGAATGAGTGTTCTATAAGATACATTTTGGGAAATTCCAATCTATGCTGTTAAATTGAGCCTGTGTATAGTGCTTGCCAGTTGCTAATACATGTTAAAATAACTATCCAAGTACAGAAGGGATCTTTCTTTTTCAGTTCAGTTGCTCAGCCATGTCCGACTCTTTGCAACTCCATGAATCACAGCACGCCAGGCCTCCCTGTCCATCACCAACACCTGGAGTTCACCCAGATTCACGACCATCGAGTCAGTGATGCCATCTCATCCTCTGTCGTCCCCTTCTCCTCCTGCCCCCAATCCCTCCAAGAATCAGAGTCTTTTCCAATGAGTCAACTCTTCGCATGAGGTGGCCAAAGTACTGGAGGTTCAGCTTTAGCATCATTCCTTCCAAAGAAATCCTAGGGCTGATCTCTTTCAGAATGGACTGGTTGGATCTCCTTGCAGTCCAAGGGACTCTCAAGAGTCTTCTCCAACACCACAGTTCAAAAGCATCAATTTTTCGGTGCTCAGCTTTCTTCACAGTCCAACTCTCACATCCATACATGACCACTGGAAAAACCATAGCCTTGACTAGACGGACCTTTGCTGGCAAAGTAATGTCTCTGCTTTTCAATATGCTATCTGGGTTGGTCATAACTTTTCTTCCACGGAGCACAATAAAGGACAGAAATGGTATGGACCTAACAAAAGCAGAAGATATTAAGAAGAGGTGGCAAGAATACACAGAAGAACTATACAAAAAAGATTTTCATTACCCAGATAACCACAATGGTGTGATCACTGACCTAGAGTCAGACATCCTGGAATGCAAAGTCAAGTGGATTTAGGAAGCACCACTATGAACAAAACTAGTGGAGGTGATGGAATTCCAGTTGAGCTATCTCAAATCGTAAAAGATGATGCTGTGAAAGTGCGGCACTCAATATGCCAGCAAACTGGAAAACTCAGCAGTGGCTACAGGACTGGAAAAGGTCAGTTTTCATTCCAATCCTAAAGAAAGGCAATGCCAAAAGATGTTCAAATTACCGCACAATTGCACTCATCTCACACACTAACAAATGCTCAAAATTCTCCAAACCAGGCTTCAATAGTACCTGAACTGTGAACTTGGATGTTTAAGCTACATTTAGAAAAGGCAGAGGAACCAGAGATCAAATTGCCAACATCTGCTGGATCATCAAAAAAGCAAGAGAGTTCCAGAAAAATATCTACCTTTGCTTTATTGACTACACCAAAGCCTTTGACTGTGTGGATCACAACAAACTGTAGAAAATTCTGAAAGAGATGGGAATACCAGACCACTTTACCTGCCTCCTGAGAAATCTGTATGCAGGTCAAGAAGCAACAGTTAGAACTGGACATGGAACAACAGACTAGTACCAAATCGGGAAAGGAATACGTCAATGCTGTATATTGTCACCCTGCTTATTTAACTTATATGCAGAATACATCGTGCAAAATGCTAGGCCGGATGAGGCACAGGCTGGAGTCAAGATTGCCAGGAGAAATATCAATAACCTCAGATACATAGATGACACCACCCTTACGGCAGAAAGTGAAGAACTAAAGAGCCTCTTGATGAAAGTGAAAGAGGAGAGTGAAAAATTTGGCTTAAAACTCAACATTCAGAAAACTAAGATCATGGCATCTGGTCCCATCACTTCATGGCAAATAGATAAGAAAACAGTAGAAACAGTGACAGACTTTATTTTATTTTTTTGGCTCTAAAATCACTGCAGATAGTGATTGCAGTCATGAAATTAAAAGACGATTGCTCCTTGGAAGAAAAACTATGACCAACCTAGATGGCATATTAAAAAGCAGAGACATTAGTTTGCTGACAAAGGTCCATCTAGTCAAAGCTATGGTTTTTCCAGTGGTCATGTATGGATGTGAGAGTTGGACTGTGAAGAAAGCTGAGCACCAAAGAATTGATGCTTTTGAACAGTGGTGTTGGAGAAGACTCTTGAGAATCCCTTGGACTGCAAGGAGATTCAACTATTTCATCCTAAAGGAAATCAGTCCTGTATCTTCATTGGAAGGACTGATGTTGAAGTTGAAACTCCAATATTTCTGCCACCAGATGTGAAGAACTGACTTATTTGAAAAGACCTTGATGCTAGGAAAGTTGAAGGCAGGAGGAAAAGGGGATGACAGAGGATGAGATGGTGGGATGGCATCAATGATGGGATGGACATGAGTTTGAGTCGGCTCTGAGAGTTGGTGACAGACAGGGAAGCTCGGTGTGGACGGGGTCGCAAAGAGCTGGACACGACTAAGAGACTGAACTGAACTGATAATGCCTGCCAGTTGCTAATACATATTAAAACAACTATTCAGGTACAGAAGGGATCTCTCGTTTTATGCATTTTATAAGTCACCATGCTGGAGAATCAAGAGTACAGAGATTTGAATAGAAGTTCTACTTATTAACTGGTCTTTAAGCCTGTTACCGCCTAAGATTTTAGTAAAAGTCAGACAGGGTCTTCTCTGTGTCTAGGTTACCCTTCTGCATGCGTGTGTGCTCAGTCACTCAGTCATGTCCAACTCTTTGTGACCCTATGGTCTGTTCCCCACCAGGGTCCTCTGTCCAAGGGATTTCCCAGGCAAGAACACTGGAGTGGGTTGCCATGTTTTCCTCCAGGAGATCTTCTGACCCAGGGATTGAACCCACATCTCGTGCATTAGCAGGAGGGTTCTTAACCACAGAGCTACCTGGGAAGCCCCAGGCTATCCTTCTAGTTAACTCTTTATTCTTAAAGTGAAAGTGAAGTGAAGTTGCTCAGTCTTATCTGGCTCTTTGCGACCCCATGGACACCAGGCTTCTCCATCCATGGGATTTTCTAGGCAAGAGTACTGGAGTAGGTTGCCTTTTCCTTCTCCAGGGAACTTCCCGACCCAGGGATCGAACCCAGGTCTCCCACATTGTAGACAGACACTTTACCCTTTGAGCCACCAGGGAAATCTCCACCTTATTCTTTAAAAAAAAAACAAACAAAAAAAAACTAGCTAAATCTTGCCATCTTCCCTAATGTCCTCTTTGTTCCTGTGTTCTGTTACATCATAGCATAGATCACACTACACCATAACTCTCTTTTATTGATTAATTTCCCCTGTTAAACTTTGAGCTACTTTAGAGCCACAATATGATTTAGCCATTTTTATATCTCTACAGACAAAGCACAGTGCTTGACATTTAGTAAGTTCTCAGTGAGTGGTGGTGCCAGTCAGAAAGTGATCCCTCTTAGCTGCTTATGCTTGCCAGTGGATAACTCCAGCTGCTAGTTGATAGGAAAGGTTTAAATGGTCAAAATACTTGATGATATCATCATCAAAATTAATTCCTGTAGTCTTCAAGAAAGGATGCTCTCACTACTAGGGAGTGTAGCAGGGGAGGTATAATAAGATCAATGCCATGCACAAAAGATAACCTATTATGATTATATATGTGTGTGCTATAATCAAGAAAAAAACTTTTAATCTCTATGGATACATAACATTCTCATCACTCATATGTGATGAGATATTGCAAAAGGTATCCAAGTTATTTTTAGTCAACAGAGGAAGAGCTATCATACACAGGTATAAAAATGGTTTTAAAAGACCTAATTCATTCCTTGTTTTTCAACATACTGCAATTTTTTAAGTTAAATTTCAATTTCTGTTACTAGGCTTAAACTAAGTAATTATGTCAAAAAGTAGACAAATGACTTTAAAAAAATTCCTTGCAAGCAAACCACAGTTTGAAGATAAATCAAAAATGCAAATTACATAAGCACAAATGAACTATAAGAAGAAAGAAAGCGAAAGTGAAGTCGCTCAATCCTGTCTGACTCTTTGCAGACCCCATGGACTGTAGCCAACCAGGCTCCTCCGTTCATGGGATTTTCCAGGCAAGAGTACTGGAGTGGGTTGCCATTTCCTTCTCCAGGGAATCTTCCCAACTCAGGGATTGAATCTGGGGCTCCCGCACTGCACACAGATGCTTTACCTTCTGAGCCACCAGAATTGACTTTCCTCCAATTTCTAGTATAAACTTTAGGCCGATTTAAAAGGTAAACACAGTAACAATCTAATTAGGGGAAAAGAATCTCATAAAATTCCCAGTTGATCAAGAAATTTTGAAACATGAGCTTAATTCTTATAATAGATTAGCTGAGATTAGTAGATGATGGGATAAAGATATTGCAATTGCTAAGACATTGGTAATATAGCTTACCCAACAAATCTAGTCTACTATTTAACACATTATTTTCTAGGTGTGTAGTAATTATATATATACACTAGTCATTATATATTGAAATAAAGCATATTATTTATGAGATGTGTTATTAATATATATATTTCTTAAGCACTAGGGAAAAATGGGATGGTGCGAGATAGGAAAGGGATTCTGTCTCATTGTGAGTAATCTTTAGGCCAATGCTTTGCCTAGTCTTCTCAGAGGCACAGGCTTGATGAGTCCACATATTTAAGTGCAGAAACAGATAGAAAAAAAAAGAAGTCAAGACTGAAAAAGAAGTGGGAGATGGTGCAACTTCAGACTGAGATCTGAAGCTAATACACTTTATCCAATTTTCATGGAAAGCATCCTCCTCAGCATTGATCTGTCCTGCCCACAAGACTGGGGACTACCTTCTGATTGCTTCTTTTTTTCCTACTAGAACACTTAACTGAGGAATCTGTATTTTCCACTTTAGGGCCAAACAGTCATCAATATCTATTCAGTTCTAGCACTGTATTCCCTAAGATATGTATGAAAGTATAATATAATTTCTAAATGTACCTTTTTAGAATAACAGCTACCAAGACATAATTCACATTTAAAACAAACCATATACATAAAATGTATAATTCAATGGTTTTCAGTATATCCATAGAGTTGTGTAACCGTGAGCATATTTTCAACAATTCCCCGAAAAGTCTTGTACTCATTAGCAATCATTCCTCTTCATTTTTCCCACCCACAGCCCTAGGCAAACATGAATCTACTTTCTGTCTCTGTCAGTTCAGTTCAGTCGCTCAGTCATGTCCGACTCTCTGCGACCCCATGAAGCGCAGCACGCCAGGCCTCCCTGTCCATTACCAACTCCCGGAGTTCACTCAAACCCATGTCCATTGAGTCAGTGATGCCATCCAGCTATCTCATCCTGTTGTCCCCTTCTCCTCCTACCCTCAATCTTTCCCAGCATCAGGGTCTTTTCAAATGAGTCAGCTCTTCACATCAGATGGCCAAAGTATTGGAGTTTCTCTGTCTCTGTAGACTTGCCTCTTCTGGACATGGTATATACCTAATGTAGGAGAAGGCAATGGCACCCCACTCCAGTACTCTTGCCTGGAAAATCCCATGGATGGAGGAGCCTGGAAGGCTGCAGTCCATGGGGTTGCTGAGGGTCGGACACAACTGAGCAACTTCACTTTCACTTTTCAGTTTCCTGCATTGGAGAAGGAAATGGCAACCCACTCCAGTGTTCTTGCCTGGAGAATCCCAGGGACGGGGGAGCCTGATGGGCTGCCGTCTATGGGGTCTCACAGAGTGGGACACGACTGAAGCGAGTTAGCAGCAGCAGCAGCAGACCTAATGTATTTTTAGTACTGTGTTTACTCCTTATTCTGCAAAATTCTACCCCAGTTCAGAAGGATGTAACTTTGCTCTGGCATTCTCTTGCCCTGACAGAAAGAAAGTACTGACCTACGACAGGAAGCCCTCAGTATCCAGCTAGTTTCTAGAACAATTCAAAGTTGAAGAATATAGCTAGTAACAGGTCATAATTGTTTGTGTGTATGGAAATGGAGGAATGTAAAAAAATATCAGTTTTTGTTTTCAAATAAAATATTTAATAAAATATCAAATATTCATAAAATATCCTATTTTTGTTTTTAAGCCTTATACATGATTATAAACAATACCTTTGGAACATTTTCCTGGAATATTTTTTTAATTGTATCCAGCTAGTTTTTCACATATTATATGCCAGGCACTATGTTTGATTTTTAAAACAATCCAGAAAGTAGGTCAGTACTATTATTCCCATTTTAAAGATAAGAAAATTGAGACTCACAGAAGCAAAGTGAGCTGCCCCAAGTTACACAGCTTGTTCATGGAAGAAATAAGAACTGAATTTAGGTCTTTACTCTCCATCATGTGTACTTTCCAGCATGTTACATTTTCCACCCTGAGACAACCAGTCCTTCTGATAAAAAGAATTTGTGCAAGAATTAAGTCGATAAAAGCAATTTATACTTCTCCAAGATTATTTTTTAAAGTTACCTATGATTACAGTTCAGACAATTCTGTATGCAACAGAAATGCTTCACTGTAATTGATAATATGGAATTGAGGCTATAGCATCTAGTTAAAAAAAATCCCTTTTCCTGAGTTGCTGGTTCCCCAAGTGGCCCCAAATACAGAAGAGCTTAGGCATTTGAGATCTAGTATCTACCATTCTCCTCATTCACACCTCAATACACAATTCTCTCTCCTGGTTATTAAATCCCAGTGAAGCTTGTTGCAAAATAAAAAAAAATAGGAGAAAATAATGTGTAGTCATTTTACACAGCCTGGAGTTAGAAATTCAGCATGGGGAGAGGAAAGAAATGAGGGGAAAAGAACCGGCAGATTACAAGGTCAGCCCCCATTAGCAGCCACAGTGACATAACAGTATCAGAGAAACGTCTGATCACCTTACCAATCATTGTGGGCTCTTGCTGTGTTAATACAGTGTGTTCCAAGTAGACTGCTGCTCTTCTAGCTTCTGAGTGCCTTTGGCTTAAAGACACTGACATTTCCAGGAGGTGTACACATTTAACCCGGGGCAGGAATCATCTTCTGCAGTAAACAGCGCTGCCTCTATGCAGATGGGGTTTCCAGAGCCCACTGGTACAAGTCCTCTGTGAGTGGAGAGGGCCAAGCCAGGCAAGACTGCGTGGATGGATCAGCCGGGCTTGTCTTGGTACAGTAACCTAATAAACTTAAACCGTGCAAGAAACCGCTGGTGCTGAGAAACCCAGTTGTTCATAGTAACAGGAGGTTCTCCAATAAGGTTGGTGAGAAATTCAAGGGTCCTGTCTGCTGGTAATATCCGGGGCACTACCTCATCCATTTAATTAACCCCCAGAGAGCTAGCCAAGACACTGCTCTGATTACAAAATAATGGGTCCATCAGGCACAATTAGTACCCAAGTGAAACATGGCAGTTTGCATGTAAAAACGATTGAAGTAAACAATCCCAGGCCCTGAAAGGGGCTTGCTTCCTAATTAACCCTTAGAGGGCTCATCTGTTTGCCGAACAAAACTCAGCCCCAAGCCTCTGCCAACTGGCATGATGGAGAAATGGTTTTTGCATCAGATCTTGCTAGGCAAGGCACTGGCAAGTGGAAATGACTAATCCCTGAAGACTTACACCATAAAACACTTGGAAAACACACAGGTTACAGTGAATTTATTAAAGAGAGGATGTATTATGGAGAATGAGTCCTAGACAGAGTCTTGGAAAAATCCAAATTCTTAGAAGAACAGCCTCCCTGCCTGCCCTTGTTATTTGAGGACAAGACATGTTTTCTTCTCTCTGACGGCTCCATAGAAATTAGTATAAGATCCTCCACACAGGATCTATAAAGCCTGACTCGTGGGTGTAGTTTTTTTAAGAGCAAGATTGGAAGTGATAAAACTGTTGATTTTTTTGACTCTACATTAAAAAAAATTAACCAACCACTGTCTCAAGATCAATCTTAATAAGCACATTTTTATTTTGTATTCTGATGAAAGTTGTATTTCTTTTGTCATCACTCTATTGCAAGTCCCTACAGCAATGCTCCATATTAAAGCAAGTGTTTAAAAAAAAAATTGCTCATTGTATAAATGTGTGAATGGCCTAAAGAGAGGCTACTGTGAATAAGGGCTGGAGGAATTGGGCAGCAATTATCCAAAAGCACGTATTTAAGTGGTGCCTGGTTAAAAAAATCATTACATACACTATATTGTGTTGGGTTTATCAACTTTAATTGTGTGTGTATATATAGATATATATGATATCTGTATTAACTTTTCAAAGTATACAATTTCTAAACATCTAAGAGAGTCAGATTCAGGATATTGGTTACTGAAATAAGCAAACCTCCTCTGTTAGTCCTCAGATTCTACGTCTTCCTGGGATAGGGGAGAACATGTGCTAGATTCAGCATAGTATGATGTAAAAGGTAGCACTTTTGGAGCCATAGGCCCTGATTTTGACAACTGACTTTGCCAAAATTTTGCTATGTAGATTTTAAAATTATTTAAGCATCCTAGAGTATAGTTTCCTCACCTATAATAAAAAGGGGCTAACAGTCCATTCTGAAGGATCAGCCCTGGGATTTCTTTGGAGGGACTGATGCTGAAGCTGAAACTCCGGTATTTTGGCCACCTCATGCAAAGAGCTGACTCATTGGAAAAGACTCTGATACTGGGAGGGACTGGGGGCAGGAGGAGAAGGGGACACCAGAGGATGAGATAGCTGGATGGCATCACTGAGTCGATGGACTTGAGTCTGAGTGAACTCCGGGAGTTTGTGATGGACAGGGATGATGCCTGGCGTGCTGCGATTCATGGGGTCGCAAAGAGTCGGACACAACTGAGCGACTGAACTGAACTGAACATCACCTACTTTTATCCATGGACAGAGGAACCTAGAGAGCTACAGTCCATGGGGTTGAAGAAGACTCAGACATGACTGAGTGACTAACACTTTTCAAAGGGCTCAATAACTGTTAATGATGATGATGATAATAAAATTTTGATTCTGATGAGAAAAAAATTATGGCAGTACCTTATAAATGACATGCAGCAACATTCAGTTGTTCGTAGGTATAAGAAAGAACTTTGATGGAGTGTTATGTATGCATACACATATGCACACATACATGCAGATAATATTCTCAATATAAATTTAGACAACAAACCAACAATAAAATCAAAGAGTTTCCCTTACAGCTCCTGCTATGTCCAAAATCGAACAAGGCAATGGCACCCCACTCCAGTACTCTTGCCTGGAAAATCCCATGGACAGAGGAGCCTCGTAGGCTTCAGTCCATGCGGTTGCTAAGAGTCGGAAATGACTGAGCGACTTCACTTTTACTTTTCACTTTCCTGCATTGGAGAAGGAAATGGCAACCCACTCCAGTGTTCTTGCGTGGAGAATCCCAGGGATGGGGGAGCCTGGTGGGCTGCCATCTATGGGGTCGCACAGAGTCAGACACGACTGAAGTGACTTAGCATAGCATATGTCCAAAATAGCATATCAAAGGGATGTGGCTTGTACAAAGTTACTACAGTCTGATTCGTGCAAAAGCCCTGTAAATCTTAAGTGGGGCAGAATCAGCACCCTGTTCCCCTTTTTTACTTTATCTTTAAGCAAAGAAACCTACTGACTTGGGGACACCGAAGAGAGTCTGGATTTTTTCTCAAGATTTTGATTGGTAGATCAGCTGGCATGTATCATAGTCTCTGAATTTTTGTGGTCAGTAATGAAAAGATGCTTACTCCTTGGAAGGAAAGTTATGACCAACCTAGATAGCATATTGAAAAGCAGAGACATTACTTTGCCAACAAAGGTTCGTCTAGTCAAGGCTATCGTTTTTCCAGCGGTCATGTATGGATGTGAGAGTTGGACTGTGAAGAAAGCTGAGCGCCGGAGAATTGATGCTTTTGAACTGTGGTGTTGGAGAAGACTC
>NW_011494898.1:6280559-6285304 GCF_000754665.1 Bison bison bison
CTTTGGCCACCTCATGCGAATAGTTGACTCATTGGAAAAGACTCTGATGCTGGGAGGGATTGGGGACAGCAGAAGGGGACAACAGAGGATGAGGTGGCTGGATGGCATCACTGACTCAATGGATGTGAGTCTGAGTGAACTCCAGGAGTTGGTGATGGACAGGGATGCCTGGTGTGCTGTGATTCACGGGGTCACAAAGAGTCAGACACAACTGAACTGAACTGAGCAGAGAACAAAGCCTGGGAATTATCAATGTTTGCTTATGTTTCGCTGGGTCAAAGGAGTACTCAGATCCTGGTTTGTATTTGTGTGTGTGGCATGACCATTTAAGGGACTTCCCTGATGGCTTTGCGTTAAAGAATCCACCTGCCAATGCAGGAGATGCAGGTTTGATCCCTGGCTCAGGAAGATCCCCTGGAGGAGGATATGGCAACACACTCCAGTATTCTTGCCATGTCTAATTCCAGGGACAGAGAAGCCTAGCATGGCAGGCACCAAGTGTCAGACATGACTGAGTGATTAATCACCCGTGCATGACTAAATCTATGTTCAGGAGTGGCACCATGGCAATCCCAATAAGAGGTCATGAGCGCATGCTTAGAGGAACAGCTTCTCAGCCAAGCTCCTTCTGGTCCTGAAATTGTATCATGACCTCAGCCCCTTTGGGGCTTCCTAGGCAGAAACCTTAGCTAGGAGAATAGGAATACTCCTGAGGATAGAGCCAGGTGTCTTTCCATATGAGGTTCAAAATCCTGGGCTTAGTCTTTCTTTATTAAACTGCCATTGAATGATAAGATTTAGAGGGAAGAAATGTATTTCTCTCCAGAATAAAATTATCTTCTGTTCTTCCTTCAAGGCTGACTTAACAAGATCTTTAAAAAATAGAATGGGTCTTAAAGAAACCCATCTGGCTTCTGAATGCCAAATTTGCTCTAAATTCCTGGGAGTCAGGCTAGGCTGTCAATATAATCTGAGCCATAATGTGTTATTCATGTTTCTCTGAGGTCATCAATGTCTTTGCTTGCTATTCTTACCATTCTTCAGGATAATGGTGCTTAGTGAAGCAATTTCTTTTTAACTCCTATCATATGCCTAGTTACAGGCTAGAGTCAAAAGGCTATTGTAAAGTTCTGCACCTCGTTATCATCCTTCCTCCAGAAGTTTAAATACAACTTAGACCTCTCCACCCATCTTGTCTCTTGTTTAATAACTAATATCTGCAGATATGGACTATGACCTCAGTCATCTTATTTTATGCCAGCACTCAGTTTTAAAATATTCAGGATCATACACTTAAAAAAATATTTACAAGCATAAAATATTTTCACAGTACCGGGCCATTTAAAAATCTTTGTGAAAAATTAAATATCAGCAACTGCCAATCGGATATCTAGGGATGCACTGTTAAATTGCACCATGAAAAAGTAAGTTACTGGTAAGAATACTGCACACTTACCAAAACTTAAAGGTACTAGAAAATTCCACAAAAATCTCAGCTGTTACCTTTACTGGATTCAATGTGATACTAAGGACTAGTAGGTCTCATTGACAAAAAAAAAGTATTTGAAAACAAGAGTGCTCAGATTTTTGTCCTTTCTTGGAAAAAGTTGCAAATCTGGAGTTACTGAATGGGTGTTGGGAGTCCAGTCATGCCATCAACAAGCCAGTGACCCTGGAAAATTCACTTTGCCTTAATGGGCCACTTTCTTCCTATAAAACATGGCTTACAGGGTTGTGTGGATCCAAACCTTAGCACTCTCAATAAATGCCAGGATGCTAAGAATTCCTAGATTATAAGCAAATCTTGGGTAAAAAGTTTAATTTTGAGAAGCAAAGGATGTGGCACAAACCATGAGTCTTTAATGACATGGTACTATTGCTAGCATCTCTCGTTTTATGGGCACTTGATAGTTTAAAAGTCATTTATTAATGCATAAACTTCTTTGATCATTTCAACAATGCTAGTAGGTAGATATGTTGGGCTTTCAAATCTCCATTTTACACACAACAGAGGATCAGAGAGTTAAGGTGACACTTACTGAGACCTCTGTCTCTTAACACATGGGTTATTTCTCTCCCTTATGTCCTAAACTTAGGAGTAAGGCTGGTCTCAGGAAAGATACTAAGCAAAGTTACAGCACAGCACTTTAAAGCATAGGGTAATTCTCTGGACTGACTGAAGACTTTATCTCCTCTAAAGTACCTTTATTTACCTCTTGATTGAATCGCCAAATTGTTCAAACTTTAGAGAACCCTATTTTTTCTTATCATTCATTCATTCATTTACACATGCATGTCAGGCTGCCATGACAAAATACTTTAGACTGGATGGCTTAAACAAAAGAAATTTATCGCGGTTTTGGAGGCTGGGAAGTCGAAGATTGAAACGCCAGCAAAGCAGATTTCAATCTGAGCCCTTTTTGTTGGCTTGCAGGTGGCTGCCATCTTGCTGTGTGTTCACATCTTTGTGCCCACAGGAGCGTGAGGTGAGGTGGTGGTGCTCGTCTTCCAAGGGAGTAATCACATCTCATGACCTCATCTAAACCTAATTATCTCCCAAAGACCCCATCTCCAAATACCATCACACTGGGGGTTAGGGCTTTAACATATGAATTCTGTAGGGACACAAACCTTTATAGTCTGTATAGCGCATGTATTCATTCATTTGCTCATTCATTACAAGGTTAGTCATAACTATTGTATTTCTATCTTCCATATCAGGAAGCCAAGTCTCAGAGAGAGAAAGTTAACTTTTCAGCTGGGTTTTAAACCCAGGAATTTGGAATGTAAATCTAATTCTCCACATATAACATAGCAAGGTAATGGGAAAGATACAAAAACATTCATTCATACAAAATATTTATAGAAAATCTGCTATTTTCCCACTACAGTTCCTAGGGATACCCAGTGAATAAAACACACAGCATCACACTGTCCTTTTAAGCTTATATCTAGAACTTTTACCCCCAGAATGCAGTTTGAAAGTACATGTGAACAAAAACCTACAGTATAGGGAAGCAGGAGGTAAAGAGCCATGTGAGCAGCGAAGGTAGGAAAACACTACGGAATTGCAAAGCTCTAAAGACCAGCTTCCTGTAGGAAAATCTCAGAAAGTTTCTCCGCAGAATGGGAAGCTGACGAAGTGAAGTTTGGAGGATAAGTGGATAAAGATGTAAGTGAGCAGGAAAAAGAGAATAGAGGGCCCACTAGACTATCAATTCCCTGAGGAAAGGGGGTTTGTCCCTTATATTAAGGGTCTAGGACAGTTGCTGGCATTTAAAAAGTGCTCAATTGATTAAATTAGTAAAGGAGAGCTGCAAGCATAGAATATGAGTGGCACCCTGGAGCTTCCATGGAAAGAAAAGATTGGTTGCCTTTAACCTAAAGATCACAGAGAATATATACTTATTCACTTCACTTGAAAACAATATAATGTGGGAATTTGTGTCTCTACTTGACAGATAAGGAAATTAAGGCTCAAAGATATTGTATACCTCACCCAAAATCAACTAATAAATGAATGATGAAAAATTAATATATATATTACATATCCACATCCATCTGATTCTAAAGCTTCAGTTCCTACTCTTTACTCTGGGAAAAAATATAAATGTAGATATAAATACAGATATAAAAATATATTTAGGAATTGTTATCCCAGAGGGAATACAAAGAGAGAGTCAAAGACAGATCATGTCATAAAATGACTATATGATTTGCCGACAAAGGTCCATATAGTCAAAGCTATGGTTTTTCCAGTAGTCATGTATAAATGTAACAGTTGGACCATAAAGAAGGTTGAGCACCAAAGACTTGATGCTTTCGAATTGTGGTGCTGGAGAAGATTTTTGAGAGTACCTTGGACGTCAAGGGGAATCAAACCAGTCAACCCTGAAGGAAATCAACCCTGAATAGTCATTGGAAGGACTGATACTGTAGCTCCAATACTTTGGCCACCTGATGTGAAGAGTTGACTCACTGGAAAAGATCTTGATGCTGGGAAAGATTCAAGGCAAAAGGAGAAGGGGGCGGCAGAGGATGAGATGGTTAGATAGCATCACTGACTCAATGGACATGAATTTGAGCATACTCTGGGAGATAGCGGAGGACAGAGGGGCCCGGCATGCCACAGTCAAAGGGGTTGCAAAGAGGCAGCCATGACTTAGTGACTGAACAGCAACATATGACTTTGAATCATTCTGCTCTCTCAGTCTTTGCATCCTATCATAGGCTGCATAAGCCCTCATAAAATGTGCACGTAACAGTCAAGATAAAGCACAGATTTTGTTGGAACAAGAAACGCCCATTCTGGATTTCCCTGGTAGTCCAGTAGCTAAGAATCTGCCTACCAATACAGGCAACATGGATGACATCCCTGGTCCAGGAAGATTCCACAAGCCATGGGGCCCTGCGACAATTGAGCCCACGTGCTGCAGCTACTGAAGCCTGCATGCTCTAGAGCCAATGCTCCACAAGCAGAGAAACCGCCACAATGAGAAGCCCATGCATCGCAACTGGAGAGTAGCCTTCACTCACCACTGCTATAGAAAACCCGTGCCCAGCCAATAAATAAATAAATATTTAAAAAGAAATGCCCACCCTATCTTCATTACCCTCCTACATGGAAGTGCTTCCTTACAAATATCCTCTCTTCCATCCACCAGCACAAAGCATGATTTATTTAAGTGAGTCATAAAGATTGCCAAATTCTTCTATTTTCCTGCTCTTGTGGTTTCTTGGAGGGT
>NW_011494898.1:6285404-6287214 GCF_000754665.1 Bison bison bison
ATTTGTTATTAACACCCATGGTTGATGTCTTGCACACACTGTGGACAGAGTCTGGACACTACCTTTTCTATTCTGCATTCTGAGAACCATCTTCCCTAAGAAAACACAGCTGTAGGCACACCTCCCAACCTTTCTCTTTGGAGCGATTCCAAAGAGATGGTCATGCAGGAGAATATTAAGCAGAGATTACACCTCTTGGCCTAAGAACATTTCCCATCTCTGAGTTTCAGCAGATAAATAAAAATTTTCAAAATCTCAACCACATGGCTCACTTTATGTAGTGACTGCTTGGTAAAGAAATGAATCCTGACAACACAAAGTAATACT
Organism: Bison bison bison; assembly: GCF_000754665.1. NCBI lineage: Eukaryota > Metazoa > Chordata > Mammalia > Artiodactyla > Bovidae > Bison > Bison bison. The sequence goes on from NW_011494898.1 coordinate 6,285,732, forward strand.
TCACTAGGCTATACCATCAGGCCAAAAGGTTTAGTGCAATTTCTTTGCATGTGAAATCATATATGCCTTCCCAGCAGGGCTTCAATATATTCCACTTTTTGATTTGAGCTTTTAAACAATAACCACTTGATAAATGAAGCAGAAACTCTCCCTCTAGATTCTTCATTGCTGTTGTTGGTTTTTAATTGCTAGGAAGTGAGGAAGGAACAGAGTAAATATTTTTTTGTTCATTTCATCTGTAACTTCACCAGTACAGACACCCTGGAGTTTTGCTCAGATATTGCTGCTGAGGGGCCAGGAGCTGCTCTGTTGTTTAAATATCCGAGACTAGTTCACTTAAAGACCAGAAAGGGCAGGGATTGAGACCTACCAGGACTCACGGACCTCTGACAATACAAGATGCCATCTGGGATTTCCTGTCTGTCTCCGGTCTGTGTTTGCTGGTTCAGACCGGTCTCCACTCTCCAGTAACCATGGACTGGTTTGGAATTTACTTCAACTCCCTTGGTCTTTGGTTGGACTTCTTAGTTCATGTCTACATCCTGATTCACGGTATCTTCCTTACACACCCTGGGCCTGAGCTTACTGGATCTGGATTTCAGCAGATCCTAGGTCTAACTCTCCTTCGGACCAGCCACTTGGCTTCTCAGTGGTTCTACCAGTATTTGAAGGAGTGGAATGCACATGAAGTGAAACTCCTTAAAATCAAAGGCCGTCTGTTAAGCTAGTCAGCTGCATGCGTGCTCAGTCGTGTCCTACTCTGTGGCCCCATAGACTATAGCCTGACAGGCTCCTCTGTCCGTGGGATTTCCCAGGCAAGAATAACGGAGTGGGTTGCCATTTCCTCTTGCAGGGATCTTCGTGACCAAGGGATAGAACCTGTGTCTCTTGCATCTCCTATTTTGGCAGGCAGATTCTTTACCACAGGCTTCCCTGGTGGCTCAGCTGGTAAAGAATCTGCCTGCAATGTGGGAGACTTGGGTTTGATCCCTGGGTTGGGAAGATGCCCTGGAGAAGGGAATAGCTACTAACTCCAGTATTCTGGCCTGGAGAATTCCATGGACTGTACAGTGCATGGGATCACAAAGAGTCGGCCACCACTGAGTGCATTTCACTTTCACTTCTTTACCACTGGCACTATATGGGAAGCTGGGTCACCTCAAAGAAATGCCTTAATTTTTCCCAGCCTCCGTTTGTCTATTTAATGAGAATGGGAATAACTGGCCTGCCCCAGCCATGTTGCAGGGATTCTATAAATTGATATATGTGAAAGCTTCATAAAATATGAAGTGCCCTTTCTACAGTTAAAACATATCAACAAAAAAATTTTCCGGTTTGTTCTCTGCTGCCCTCTCCTGGTTCCCAGTTTCCATCACTAAGATTTAACAGGGGTGGGGGTGGGGATTAACCCTTTACATTTTGATAGCATCAGTGAATAGACCAGTGAATAGCATCCGTGACAGGAGAAAGTTTTTTTTTTTTA
>NW_011494898.1:6287314-6297742 GCF_000754665.1 Bison bison bison
TTTAAATATATATATATATATAGTATGTTACACTCATTGGTTACGGTTTTCCTAAAATCTATTCCCATTTAAAGTGCAACTCTTCTGAATTATTATTTTCAACTCAGATTTCTTTATCTGTTTTTCAAATCAGTCTCATTTTCTGTGCTATCAAGATCATTTTTTGATGGAGATTTTCCTTAAAAGCTTTACCGCTTTTCCCAAGATTTTCTTCTAAAATATCAGCATATCTATTTTTACTATTTCTGAAGCTGGGTTTTCTTAATTGTATCAGATTGTTTCAATGGAAGAAAGGACAAGAAGGACTCATTCTTTCCTTAAATGATTTACTAACAGAAACAAAGGAGTTCTGTTGTGTATCACACCACCAGGATAACAAAGTTTATAATCAATGACAAGTGATCACAAGTGCTGCCTAGCTGACAACAGTTGAAAAAGGTGTCATCTATTACGAGATCTACCTCGATTTTAGAGAAAACAAAATGTGAAAATTGATGGATGTCTCGTCTTTTTGATCCTTTATTATCCATGATCCTTGCAGTGGTGGTGTAAAACCATCCAACTGGTTTTGCAGTGACTTCAGGATATGAGATGTTAGCATGCCCAACATTCATTCACTGGCATGTCATGCCAGAATCCTTTATTCCACTGACCTTTATTTGGTCATCTACCATATGTCAGATAATCCACACCTACGCCCTACAGTTATGCCCTTGGAAGACATAGTTTTTGCCTTTCAGAAACCACAGCTTGTAATAAGTGCTCCTGTCCCATGGAGAGGGCATTCAAGTTATAGACCAGGATGGTACATAGAAACTTACTGTAGGACTTCTCCTGGAGTAGTCTGTTGATCCAAGCTCCTCAGTTTAGAGATGAAGAAACTGAGAAAACAGTACCTTACCAAGGTCAGCCACATTTACTAAACAATGAATGGGCTTCCCAGGAGGGGCTAGTGGTAAAGAATCCAAATGCCAATGCAGGAGACATAAGACGCAGGCTTCATCTCTGGGTCAGGAAGATCCCCTGTAAAAGGACATGGCAACCCTCTCCAGTATCCTTGCCTGGAGAATCCTATGGACAGAGGAGCCTGGTGGGCTGCAGTACATAGGGTTGCAAAGAGTCGGACACAACTGAAACATAGCAAAAATCATGATAGTTGTAAGTACTGTATGTTGGAGTGTTTTTCTGGTCCTGGAATAATTTAGGAACCCATATTAGTGAAAAAGATGAACACTACTGATTTTACTAAATTTAACTAAAAGAAGATTTGTAATGAATTCATTTTATTTTGGTGGTTTATTTTATATATGGATAAGTGATAGGGTACAGTATGAGTAATTTAACCTTTTGAAAAATTCTTCTAAATTATGTAATTTTATTTTTTAATTACAGAAAAATTTATACTTAAGAAATTATAGCTATAATGTATTATGTATAAAAGCCACGAAAAGTGCTAAAAGAACACCCACATTAAGAAATAGGGTATTTTGTTTATCCTTGAAGCCTCTTAAAAGGCTGTTCTCCTCTCTTCCCCTAATAAGTCTTCAGCATTCTGAACTTTTATCATTCCCTGGACATTTCTTCATAGCTGTTATACATATGTATGTATCCTGAAATATTGTTTAATTTTACATATTTTTAAATGTTATATGAGGGGTATTGAAGCATATGTATTATTCTCACAACAATTTTTTTTCTGTTCAACATTATGTTGATGAGATTCATGCTGATAAAATGAGCTGTTTCATTCATTTCACTGCTGTTTAGTTAACACTGAACCAAATTTTTTCTATTCATTCTATTGATGGACATTTGTTGGTTCCAGTTCTTAGTATTATAATCAATGCTGTACATTTATTCTGTTGTACATATGTAGAACTCTTTCTAGCTTAAATATAGAGAAAAATAATTTCTGGGTCACTGAAGGCCCACATCAGCAACCTTACTGGATAATTTATACATATACCAGAAACAAGAAAAATCTCCTTTCTCCACTGCCCATCGAGACCTGTTATCCTCCTTTAAAACTTTTTTCAATTTGGTGCATTAACAGTAGCCCATTGTGGTATTAATCTGCATTTTCTTGGTTAAAAATGAGACGATATCCTTTAATGTATGTATTGGAATGTTCTGTTTTCTCTTCTGTGAAATACTTGTTTGTTCTTTTGCCTTTAAGTGTTTTTCTTTTAAGTAGTTTGTCTTTTTCTTATTAATTTGAAAAAGCTCTTCATGTATCATAGATATTAATTCCTTTTTGGTTTTACATATTATAAATATCATCTATCATTCTGTGGCTACACATTTTTTATATATCTTTTGATAAATAGTTTACAATTCTAAGATAGTAAAATATATTTTCTTTTATGATTTCTGATTTTTGCATTATGTGTTAGTTTGAGGGAAATACCTAGGGTTTTTTTCCCCCATAGAAATTAACAATTGCTCCAGTAATATTGCCTGAATAACTAATCTTTTGCCTAGTGGTCTGCAATATTATGTCTCTCATATTATTCTATGGCCTGTTTGCATACTCACTCACCTGTGTGTCATGTCCTAAATCATATTTTTTCTAATCAAGTTTTGATATTTAGTACTACAACTAATCCTGCACTTTCTTCTTCATGAATTAACTTTCACTGATCCTTTGTTCTTCTATATACCTTTACAATTATATTAGGATTAACTTGGAAATGAATTTGATTAATCAGATTTTTTTCTCATTCCAGTTTTTCCTTCTAATGGTTTAAAATTGTATTCATTAATTTCATTCTGTTAATTGACCCTATTAAAGTATGAATATGAAGGAAGTGAAAGTGAAAGTGTTAGTATCTCAGTCATGTCTGACTCTTCGCCACCCCATGGACTGTAGCCCACCAGGCTCTTTTGTCCATGGTATTCTCCAGGCAAGAAAACTGGAGTGGGTAGCCATTCCCTTCTTTAGGGGATCTTCCCCACCCAGGGATAGAACCTGGGCCTCCCACATTGCAGATTCTTTACTGTCTGAGCCACCAGGGGAGCCTAAGAATACTTAAAAGTCTAATATTAATCAGTGTCTTTAACCTCTCAAATAATAAAAAGATCTTAGAGTACTTTAAATTCCTAACCCTCTCCTGGATTACATTAAATTGCTTCTCAACAGTTTACCTTAAACTTTCTTTAAAATTGCAGCACTATTTACAATAGCTAGATGATGGAAGCAAGCTGGATGTCCATTGACAGATGAATGGATAAAAAAGTTGTGGTATATATACACAATGGACTATTATTCAGCCATAAAAAGGAATGCATTTGAGTCAGTTCTGATAAGGTTGATGAACCAGAACCTATTATACAGAGTGAAGTGAGTCAGAAAGAGAAAGATAAATATCGTATTCTAACACACATATACAGAAACTAGAAAAATGGTACTGAAGAATTTATTTTCAGGGCAGCAATGGAGAAACAGACATAGAGAATAGATTTATGGACATGGGGAGAGGGGAGGAGAGGGTGAGGTGTACGGAGAGAGTAACATGGAAACTTACACAACCCTGCTGCTACTGCTAAGTCGCTTCAGTCGTATTGGACTCTGTGCGACCCCATAGACGGCAGCCCACCAGGCTCTCCGTCCCTGGGATTCTCCAGGCAAGAACACTGGAGTGAGTTGCCATTTCCTTCTCCAATGCATGAAAGTGGAAAGTGAAAGTGAAGTCGCTCAGTCGTGTCTGACTCCTAGCGACCCCATGGACTGCAGCCTACCAGGGTCCTCCATCCATGGGATTTGCCAGGCAAGAGTACTGGAATGGGGTGCCATTGCCTTCTCCATTACACAACCCTAACCATATGTAAAATAGATAGCCAAAGGGAATTTGCTGTATGGCTCAGAAACTCAAACAGGGGCTCTGTATCAACCTCTAGGGGAGGGCTGGGGAGGGAGATGGGAGGGAGGTTCAAAAGGGAGGGGATATATATATTCTTATATATACATATATATATACCACAAATCAGCCATAGGTATATATTCCTGTTGAGGTTTGACAGAAAACAACAAAATTCTGTAAAGCAATTATCCTTCAATAAAAAAAAAAAATTTATTTGTAGTTCTGGAAATTTACCATTATTATGTTCATTTTTTCAAAGGATATTTACTTAAATCTACCAACATACATGTCATTTTATTTGCTCATTTTCCTTTTTTTATCTCAGATTTTACTCTGGTATCTTTCTGTAATATATATTTCAAAGAAATACACTTTTTGGAAGCCTACATCTCTTGTTGGCAAACTTTAATTTTTAAAATTTTCTATCATTGCATTAATTTTATTCTGGTTCTTGAAAAGACAGTTCCACTGGGTTTAAAACTTTAGATTGACAATTCTCATTTGTATCCATTAAGGATTTATTCCACAATCATCATCTGGATTCCACAATTTCTGCTGAAAAGTTACCTGTAAAAACTCGTTGCAGATGCTATAGGAACCAAGTTTTCTCTCTGGTTGCTTTTGAGGGCTAAACAAAGGAGTCTGTCCTTGAAATTCTAAACTCTGCTCTCTCATTTTGATCTTCAACAAAAGACACTAAAGTATTGTAGTAAATTTGGAAATAGGAGTTATTCAGCGACCATGGCGAGTAGGAACACTTTTCACTAACATTTTTCACATGACTGAATAAAGTGTGACTGCAGAGCTCAGAGGGTTTTATCTCATAACAGAACTATAATGAGTCAATCTAAGACAAAATCACTTGCTGATGTAGACATATTACCAGAAAAGTCTGAAATTAACATGAGCACTGACAGTCCGTGGAACACTAAGATGGGTTCCCACTAACTAGTATAGACTTACTGCTCATTTGTAGAGTAAATGAAGGAATATTCAGCTTAAATACGTCAACGTGTTCTATAAGAAAAAACAGTTAAGTCAAAATAAAGAGATGGAGTGCATTGAGTATGACTGATTTCTAAAAATTACATATAAAATGTTTTTATCTGCTCAAATGAACTTTAATAAAATATATTCATTTTTTATTACTATCTTAAAGGATGGGCTTCTCTCATAGCTCAGTCAGTAAAGAATCTTCCTGCAGTGCAGGAGACCCGGGTTCGATTTCTGGGTTGGGAGGATTCCCTGGAGAAGGAAATGGCAACCCACTCCAGTATTCGTGCCTGGAGAGCCTATGGACAGAGGAGCCTGGCAGGCTATACCCCAGGGAGTCGCAAGAGTCAGACATGACTTAGTGACTAAACCACCACCACCATAGTAAAGGATACGTGTTAGACAGCTGAAGAATTTGTATATAAGTTACATATTTTTAAAATTTTACTAGCTATATTTATTCACTAATGGATTTATTCATTCACTCAAAAATACTAAGGTCTTCTGTGTTCTGGGAATCCATGTTGCTATTCAATTAAATTAATCAAAGCCATTCCCTTATTTTTTCACAGAAAGAGCAAACAGAAACCTCTTAGACTATGTACGAATCACAACATAAGTGTGCTATTTAAGCACCACTGGGGTAAAATAGTTTCATTAAAATGCCAGCTAAATTGAGTAAATGAGTTATAAAAACTAATAACTTAAACTCACTCCAATGCTACCCAGATATTTTCACAAGGCTTTGCTATATTCTTTGATATAATTTCCAGAAGAAAGGAAGGAAAGAAAGAAGGGAGGGAGGTAGGAAGGGAGATATCTTCAGAAAATGAAGCAAGTATCCTCAATCTGATGATAAACTCAGTTTCAAATTTCAGGTACTTCCCTTTGTCAAGTCAATTTATCCTACCATTTCTTTGAAAGAACAGGCCTAATTTGATTATGATTAAGCCTAAGCTTTAGAGAATGAAGTAATTGTAATTTATGTCACATGTATCATTATAGTTAAGTGGTGGTTAAAAGAATGTATTTTTCAGAACTTAAAGCATAACAAATAAAAAAAAAACAAATATGGTGCCTGCCTATGCTGGTGATATGTTGGGAGAGGAAAACTTAACTCCCTTACTTCTACTTTGGGTCCATCATCTGTACCAATGAGAAGGATGGTCAGGCTGGTAAGAGAGGGTCACACTTTAGTGTGAGATTATGGAAGTCCAATCAGGGTGAGATAATTGTCAAGAAGTGAGTGTCTCCTTCCCAGATGGAATTGGGGTGAGATTGCAACATTGCTGACAGCAATATTTGAGAAATATGTAGAGAATAGGTACTAAAGGACTGAATGGGACAGTATCTTGATTTCAAAAAAAACTTAATAAAATGTCTCAATATGATTTTAAAATAGACTATTTAAAAAAGAATTTTGTGAGTAATTAGAAATCATAGGAGCTGATCAATATTCTCTAATAAATTATAACTGACCTTGCTTGATTGGGAAGTAAAAATCTCTAAATGCTTCTACTAGTGACATCTTATAGATAGATGGGGAACATACTTCAGGCAGAGAGTTTGTTTTAAAGGGGACAGAATAAAGATGAAAATATAGTTCAACACTTGGTGGATACATAATGAACAGTAATCAAAACATGTTGTAATATCTAAAAGGAGGGAAATCCCTGGTGAAATGGTAAAGCCCTTCAGGTCCTTGTCTGATCAACATTTTTAGTAAGGCTTGGGTTAAGAAACATGAGTTAAATTTGCAAGTAACAAACTGGAAAGAATACTAATATCTTTTATGGCAGAATAAAAAAAAAAAAAACCACCCTGAACAGACTGGAAAGATGAAATTAAATACAGATAATTAGGAAGTGTAACACTTGAATATAAGCATGACTTAGTAAAATTTATCAGTTTAGAAGGTGAAAACACCAAAGTGTTTGGAGTGTGTATTCAATGCAAGAATGTGATGATAAAATTCAGTTCTACTGTCTGCATCAAAAAGACCCCAAGAAGGACTCTGTTAGTACAAGTTAAACTCTTCAAAGGCACGTTCAGGTATTTCCTTTTATTTCAGGTTTCCTATACTCTTCCTCTCAGTTACTCTAAAAGTACAAAAATGCTGTTATGGATTATACTACTTTATGTTCTTAAAACTTCCCCCCCTCTCCCACACACACTCTTTCTTGTTTGGTTCAGTGCACACTAAAGCATAAAATTTTTCCAAAGCTCCTCTGCTCCACCTAATTCCACATGTCTACTTGTTAATACTTGCACCCTTTTTATCAAGAATAAATGTCAGCTCCTGGAGGCTGGATTTTCTCAAGTTTCTTTCTAAGTCCCTTTCTTTTCTCTATAAACACATGCTCCCCAGATAATTCTGATCAGTTTTAAATGGCATTTTCATGATCACGATACCCATAATTACACCATCTCTGACCTCTTCATTGATCTTCAGATTCACATATCCTGAATCCTTGACATCTTCACGTGAATGTCACATTAGACATAACACAACTCCAAACACATCATGTGATCTTTCCCTCTCTTCTGTTTGGCTGTCAGGGTACGCATCTCAGTGGATAGCATCATCCTCCACCCAATCGTGCACCCAGTTATCACCTTTGATAGATCATCCTCTCCTTCCAACCTGCTCATCATCAAGTCTGTCAGCTCTACCTCCAGAGTAATTTATGATAGCAATCAATTCTGTCCATCTTCACAGAAATGCCATAGTCTAAACCCATAAATCTTCCCTTATTTCCAAAACCTTCTATGTGTCTCTCCAATTCCATTTACGCCTCCCTTAGAAACTTCTCCAAAATGTAACCAAAGCTATCTTTCAAAGCACACATCAGATCTTCTTATATCCCTGTTTGAAATCATCTAACAAGTTTTTATTGCGATGAAAAGACTATCTCACTTTCTGTCAAGGCACAAGAGCCCCTACATGGTCTGGCCTGGTGGCTTGTTTTCAGCTGCTTTTTCTCTCGCTCTCACTTCTTCATCAGAATCAAATCACACCACATCTGCTTCTGTTCTTAGAACACTACAGATTTATTCCTGCTTCAGACTGTTCCCTTTGCCTGGAATTCTCTGCTTCAAGGTTTTTAAGTGGATGTTTTCTTATTGTTATTTTGAACTGGATAGTTCTTGGTCATGGGGGCTATGCTGGACATTGTAGGGTGTATAACAGCATCCCTGGCCTCTGCCCATCAGCTTCAACCACAACTTTCCAGTTGTGGAAACCAAAACTGGCCCAGAAGAGAGGAGAGGCAAATTATCTCTAATGGAGCTTCACGCTGTAAAGGAGTGGTTTTTTTTTGACATTGGTATTTTATTTACGTCTAGCTAATACACAAAATTATTTGGAAGAAATCACTTCTTATGATGGACCATTGCAAAATCCTCAAAAATAAAATAAAAGAAAACATATCTGAATTTTAGAGTTGGTGATGGCTTTTATGATGGTATGTAATGGGAATGTTAGTTCAGGCTCAACTGTAACTAACACTCAGAACTTAAAAAGGGTATTTTATTCAATGACAATTCATGGTCATTTCAAATACAAAGCTCAGAGAAGTTCTGAATAGAGAACATATAGAATACATAGATGGAGACAGCTGCTTTGATCGTCAGCTCTGCTACTTGCTAGCCATGTGACTTTAGGTGAATCTGCTTAATGGAATTGAACATCAGTTTCCTTCTCTGTACAATGGGAAATATCATCCCTTTCTTTTAGAAGTCTTGTAAAGATTACATGAAGTAATGCCTGAAAACGACCTGGCTGAGTATATAGCACAGAACACATTCTCTTTGAATGGTGGCAATTTTCCCCTGCAAAGTAAGTGCAGTTTTCCTGCCATACAAAAGTAGCAAATATAAATGTGTACACTGGAACAGAATCGATATGCATTGAAAATGTCTTTATCATTCCCCTACAAATAGAATTTGACAGGAGTCAAGTATCAATGAAGGCACTGCTTGCTGATTACACATTGGACTTCTTGATCATAGACACCTTCTTAATTAGCTCTGCTCTTTATGCTTGACATGTGCTATAACACTTTCAAATTCTGATTTAATAATTTCAGTTGTTTGAGGTATGTCTTCCTGCAAGAAGTAAGTGGGGATGTTCCTATGTCACCTTGGCTTTTGAAGCACATCAAAGGTGAATAAAATAGAAAATCATCTTCTGATTAAGGCTATCATCTTCAATTGCTGATTTTGAAAGACTTCATCTCAAATTGACAGCAGAGTATCATGCCACATGCACACAAGCACAATAACCAATTCACACCCAAACAGTACAAAACCTTCAGTATGATTAGGAAGTGTCAGATTAAAAATAATAACAACAACAACAACACAGAACTTACTGTTGGTTGTCTGATTTAAGATCAAGCCTTAGTGGTTCAGCACAAACATAAGTCACATCTTAACAAAACTTCTCTTTTCTTACAGTGAGTGGATATGCCTTCCAGCTATAAAACATGGACATAACATTTGGGTGGGGCTTTCCAAAGAAACATTTTGAAAATTTCAGGAGATAAGTGGCAAATAATAAGAGATTTGAAAGCTTTAAAATGGGCAATCAAAGCCTGTGTTTTTTTAAAATTTTCTAATCTGAGCTTTATTATTTCTTTTCTAGCCTCCTTGTCATAGTAGGGAACATTCCAGTTAAGAAAAGGAAAAGTTCTCGCTTTCTCTCCTCTCACCTCCACTCTATCACTCTGTCCCACCCTCCCTCCCTGGATCTCTTCCTCTCACTCTGAATTTTTCTGACTCTTAGTGCTAAGTCACTTCAATCATGTCCGACTCTCGGAGACCCTATGGACTATAGCCCGCCAGGCTCCTCTGTCCATGGGATTCTCCAGGCAAAAATACTTGAGTGGGTTGCCGTGCTCTCCTCCAGGGGATCTTCCTGACCAGCGATCAGACTTGTGTCTCTTGTGTCTCCTGCATCGGCAGGCAGGTATCCTCTTTGTATGGATCGTCCTAGTCCTACCATCTCATCATCCTTCAGCCAGGAAAACCAGAGACAGAATTCCAGATGCCCTTTTAGCAACTGTGCAAACTTATATGGCCTCAGTTAGTGGGCTCCAATCTTCCCTGTGGAATCATCATGATGACTTAATTTTTCACTTATTGTCCCCACCTCCAGGTATGCTGTGTGCTCCAAAAGCACCTTGTGGTTCCCTTGTCTTGATCCTGACCCATGATATCAATATTGTAACTTTACCCTTCCATGTCTGTTTCCCCACTCATTTAAAAGCACCTCTGAGTGACTTTCCTAGTGGTCCTGAGGTTAGGAATCTGACTGCTAGTCCAGGGGACATGGGTTCAATTCCTGGTTGGGGAGGATCCCACATGCCTTTGAGCACCTGGGCCCATGCATCACAACTACTGAGCCTGTTTGCTACAGCTACTGAAACCCGCACACCTAGAGACCATTTGCTATAACAAAAGAAGCCACCACAATGAAAAGCCTGAGCACTGCAATGAAGAGTATCCTTCAACCCGCTGGCTCACTGCAACTAGAGAAAGCCCATGAGGAGGAATGAAGATCCAGTGCAGTCAA
>NW_011494898.1:6297842-6301046 GCF_000754665.1 Bison bison bison
AAAATAAAATATATATATATAAAAAGCATCTCTCAGGTTTCAGTGCCCATCTTTAATGGTAGGATTATACTTGCACGTTTTTTTAACCATCACATTTGTAAGCAATATTCTCTTAACAGGGCATGTTTTGGTGAGCACAAGGACCTCCCTGTGGGTAAGAAGTCTGAGAACGAGTATCAGACTAGTACTTGCTCAAACTTAGCCCTATGGGGCTTTATAATCCCTGGCTTGGCCTCCATCCCCTTCTGGTTTCATAGACCACGTTTGGATGCTTTGAGTGGTCAGTGCTCTCAGATGGCTGAGCCACTGGTTGGTGGTTAGAACCTACTTCTAGAAGATGTTTCCACTCTGTTTATGAAAAGACTCTCCTCCAGAGTGGTCAGATTTCAAGAGAAGATGCCACTTCCTCCTCATACTTGACTATTGCAGTCTGTTTATTACTGAATTGACATCATTGTTATGCCATTATAAAATTTCCTTTGCATCACAAACGGAAAACCTGAAATTACACTTCGCTTTACCAGTCCCTGGTGGCTCAGAGGTTAAAGCGTCTGTCTGGAATGCGGGAGACCAGGGTTCGATCCCTGGGTCAGGAAGATCCCCTGGAGAAGGAAATGGCAACCCACTCCAGTACTCTTGCCTGGCTGGACAATCCCATGTAGGGAGGAGCCTGGTAGGCTACAGTCCATGGGGTCGCAAAGAGTCGGACACGACTGAGTGACTTCACTTCTCTTTCCAGTTGCAGGTTAGTGTTGGCCTCTGAAGATAAAATATAAAGTAACACATATGAAATAGCAGGCACAATGCCTCATATGGAGTAACTAACCAATCTGAGGTCTTTTTCTCTCTCAGTGTTGGACACTACTGTCACATTAAAAGCATACATACCAAATGAAATGAATGTATGACCTTGAGAAGGACATCAGGCTTTTTTTTTTTTAATCCATAGTGATCACTTTTTCTTTAGAAGTATTAACTATAATAATGGCAAAGCCTGGAATTGAAAGTGAGGAAGTGAATAAAGCACAGTTAACATGACACATATGTTGGGAAATTCATATAATATGAAGAATTGTACTCAGTGTCACATCAAGATTAGGATCCAGTTTTTAATTAACTAATCAAGATTATGCTGTCATTTTTACTCCATTGTGTCTATCTTCCCAGACCTTCTTGGATCTTAGAGCACTATCTGATGAAATATTAATTAAAAGAGAATTGGTGCATTCTTAAAGAAGAGGGTGGGGAGAAAGAGGGTATGGCTATACACACAGACCCCATAGCATACTGACTTAAGTAATTTTTTGTTACAGTCTGGTTTGGGTTACATTTTTTTTCTAAAAGAGACAACCTTTGTTAGTACCAGAATCATTCTAGTTCAACTCTTTGTTTTCTCTGTCTTTTCAAAAAAATTTAGAAGTATCAATGACCTCGCATCTATTATACACCTTCAAGTGCTGAACACTCACCAGACAACTTAAGGCAGAAGGATACACGATAAGTAAAATGTCTGTAATAAGCAGATGGGTTTCCCTGAGGGTTCAGCAGTAAAGAATCTGCCTGCCAATACAGGAGATGTGGGTTAGATCCCTGGGTCAGGGAAGATCCCCTGGAGAAGGAAATGGCAACTCATTCCCATATTCTTGCCTGGGAAATCCCATGGACAGAGGATCCTGGCAGGCTACAGTCCATGGGGTTGCACAAGAGTCAGACTCAACTTAGCAGCTAAGCAACTACAATAAGCAAACAGGCTATCTCTCCATTTCAACAAACTAACCACATAGATATCAATCACACATGCTAAAGTGAAGGAAGGAAATGATCGGTTAATAGGCAGGTAATAAGTGCCAGGTACTCATCAGTATTAATTCCTCAACCTAACCAATATATTTTATTAAAAACATATGAGGTAGACGTTCTTATTCCTATTGAACACACGAGGAAACTAAGGCTCATTTTGCCCAATGTTACACAGTAATAGATGAAAGAGACGAAATCTAAACCTCCCAATGCCAAATTATGTTTATACTATGGTCTTTGACCTAAAAATTTTTTTGAAACTCTTGGTTAGTCGTGTAATGCCAAAGAATTGCCTTGCACATTATAGATGCTTTGTCTAGGACTACCGGGCATTGTTGAGGTCTCTGAGTCAGAGTCTGAATATATAATTCCTTTCAGAATGAAGAAAGTCAGGGTTAGGATGGATTTCAAATAGCTGTGAGTCTGTGGGGGATGAAGATATGAAAGCATTTTTTGCAGGAGCTGGTACACTGGCATTGACTCAAGGTTATAACTACCAACTGACTGTAGTATCAGACACTCTGTGACCATTTTACACACAATATCTCATTTAATCTTCAAACTAGCCCTTGTGCTAGGAAGTACTACTAATAATTTTTACAGATGAGTACTTAGAGACTTAGAACAGTCAGATAACGACTTAGGTCACCCAGGGTTCAGCTGACCCTGCATTTTATGCTCATGAACATTGTACTAGAGTTTAAAATTAACATTACACTATATTCTACAATATATGCTATGCTAAGTCACTTCAGTTGTGTCCAACTCTGTGCGACCCCATAGATGGCAGTCCACCAGTCTCCCCCGTCCCTGGGATTCTCCAGGCAAAAACACTGGAGTGGGTTGCCATTTCCTTCTCCAATGCATGAAAGTGAAAAGTGAAAGTGAAGTCGCTCAGTCGTGTCCGACTCTTAGTGACCCCATGGACTGCAGCCTACCAGGCTCCTCCGTCCATGGGATTTTCCAGGCAAGAGTACTGGAGTGGGGTGCCATTGCCTTCTCCATCTACAATATATAATGCTTACCAAAAATTTTATTGCATTGAGATGTAAATGTCATACCCTACAAGTCTTATTTTATCTGGAGCTCCCAGACCATGAGAACAATAGGGGAAGGGTACCTTCGAACTGACCCATCCTCAGTTCAGTTCAGTTCAGTCGCTCAGTCGTGTCCGACTCTTTTCAACCCCATGAATCGCAGCACACCAGGCCTCCCTGTCCATCACCAACTCCTAGAGTTCACTCAGACTCACGTCCATTGAGTCAGTGATGCCATCCAGCCATCTCATCCTCTGTTGTCCCCTTCTCATCCTGCCCCCAATCCCTCCCAGCATCAGAGTCTTTTCCAATGAGTCAACTCTTCGCATGAGGTGCACAAAGTACTGGAGTTTCAGCTTTAGCATTA
>NW_011494898.1:6301146-6344611 GCF_000754665.1 Bison bison bison
TTGGAACCAGTCTGTTGTTCCATGTCCAGTTCTAACTGTTGCTTCCTGACCTGCATACAAATTTCTCAAGAGGCAGGTCAGGTGGTCTGGTATGCCCATCTCTTTCAGAATTTTCCACAGTTTATTGTGATCCACACAGTCAAAGGCTTTGGCATAGTCAATAAAGCAGAAATAGATGTTTTTCTGGAACTCTTTGCGATACACAAGAATGGAGGAGGTATGCCTTTGACATCTCAATCTTAAACAGCATCTTTTCTGAGGGAATCTGGGGAACTAGAGCTGTCACAGTCTGGCTTTAATAAGCCAGCAGAGTTAGAAAATAATTTAGCACTGATGAAATACATTTCTGATGTATCAAAAACAAAATGAGAAATCGTACTGGGTCAGAAATGGAGAAGCAAGATTGTCCAGTGTGAGAGATATCTGCATTTCTGGAACCGCTGCTGGTCAGATTCAGACTCGGAGGTAACACTGAGACAGAGTAGCCCCGTGTCATTTCAACTCTCCCAGAAAGAGGGACCTGGCAAGAAGGATGGATATCTTGCTACCCCATGTGATTTATCAAGATGGCAGGATCCATTTAGGACAGATAAAGTCCCCAGTATGGAAATAGAAATCCCCTAGAACAGCATTTGGACAACAAGAAAAGAGAGATGAAGTAAGGAGCACCTAGCAAATGTGTCACCAGGCAACAGGAAACTTAGAAAATGGGATGTGCTTATAAGTAAAACGATGTAACTGAGCAGGACCTCACAGAGCTTTGATGAGGAAGGGGGAGGTCTTTCCCTGAATCCACTCTTTAGCTCCTCTTGGAAGTGTCTAGATTATAGTATTCGATGCACATGTCCTGAGCTGTTTTGCAGATGTGAAAACCCCCTAGCAAATGGAAGAACTACTTGATACCATGAGCACATAGCCCCAGGCCTCCTGGAGCCCCTGACTGATAACAGTATCCCCTATGACACCGCCCTGTTACTTCACCATTGGCCAATCAGAGAGCTGTGAACAAGCTGATCACAGACCCTGTGACAACCCCCCCTCTTCTGGCTTTTAAAAGTGCTTTGCCAAAATCCTCAGGGAGCTCCAGGCTTTTAGAGCATGAGCCACCCATCTCCTTGCATGGCTCTACAATAAACCTCTCTCTCCTCCAAATTCCAACGTTTCAGTTTGGCTTCACTGTGTCAGACACACGAACTTGCTCAAAATGAAGCTTCTCTCTCTGCGCTGAGATGAGAAAATCTCTAAGACAAATTAGTGAGTGAAACAAGTTTAAAAAATGTACATGTGCAGTGCATTCAGATTTATATTAAAATAAGAGATGTAAACAGCTGTATAAAATATTTGCTTTTCCTTATGTACTATATACATGCTATATACACAGGACAGCTCTGAAGGGATATGTCCCATTTACATCTGGACAAGGGGCTGGTGGAGAGCAGTGTGGGGGGGAAATTGCTTTTCACTAAAACCATTTTATGTCCCAAAATAAACACACACTACCTTATTTGAAAATAAATATTTTTAATAATAAAATAAAACATCTATGTGTTTATGTGCACAGATGTTTCTGAGCCAAAACAAAAAAACAAACACCCTGGAGAAATGCTACACTCTTTTCAAGATGAAAAGATGATGCTGGTTTAGATTCAAAAAAGAAGATAAAACTCAGAAACTAGAGAGAGGAGAAGCAGCTTGCATTCTACTGCTTCCCTCAAAGCCATGTGTCCTGAATTGCAATCTTTACAAGACAGGCAGCCAATATAACTAACTTGAAAATTCAGCTTTGCCTTCTCAAACACTTCCATCACTTTCCCTCATTTGAATCAAAGAATAGATTTATGGACATTCGTATACGTGCAAGTTGAGCTTGATTAGGTCCCAATATCATTTCTCCAGCCTAATAAAAAGTAAAGAGACTTTAAAGCTAGTTCAGATATACTTTATCTTGAAGTTAACAATTTTGAATTTATATATGTCCAAAGTGAGCTTGATGATAATTTAAAAAAAAAAAATCACAAATAGGATCATGAACAGTATAGCCAGGCCTGAATGTGGGGAGAGTGAAGACTCAAGTCCTACCTTAGCCACATGCTTCTGAGACTTGCGTGGCATCACTATATTCAGTCTTCATATCATCTACCTCCAGGTCATCATCTTACTGAAGTTTCCTTCAGTACAGGGAAAATTTAAATAGCAAGTGTGCTAAATTGATTGCAAAAATGGCTCCAATTCTTTCTCTCCCTGTATCCATAATCCTTGTGATATGACTTTTAAGTGAAAAAGAAAGTCGCTCAGTTGTGTCAAACTCTTTGTGACCCCATGGACTATACAGCCCATGGACTTCTCCAGGCCAGAATACTGGAGTGGGTAGCCTATCCCTTCTACAGTGGATCTTCCTGACCCAGGAATCAAGCCAGGGACTCCTGCATTGCAGGCTGATTCTTTACCAACTGAGCTAGCAGGGAAGCCCGTAACTTTTAATTTCCTCTCATTAAAAGTCTACTTTCCCCTATTCACAATAGCCAGGACATGGAAGCAACCTAAATATCCATCAACAGAGGAATGGATAAAGAAAATGTGATGTGTGTGTACACATACACACACACACACACACAGATACACACAGACACAATGGAATATTACTTAGCCATAAAAAGTAACAAAAATGGGTCATTTGTGGAGACATGGATGGATGTAGAGACTTTCATACACAGTGAAGTCAGAAAGAGAAAAACAAATACTGTATATTAATGCATATCTGCTGAGATACACAGATTAACTGAGGCCAGGATAGGTCATCACAAGTGCCCATGGGCTTATGAATAATAATAGCCAGTTGTTGTTTTAAATCATTTAGTTGTGAATTGTTTGTTATACAGGATTATTGCAACAAGGCATAAATTATACAATAAGGAAACAAGGCAGTTAAAAGCTTTTTTGTGTTGTACTAGCATTTGTTCTACTTATCGCTTTTATGAATATTTCTATTCAAGAAAAATAGCATTTCTAAGCAGAATTATAAATGGAATGGGGCTTTCTAGGTGGTTCCAGTGGAAAAGAACCCACTTGCCAATGCAGGAGACATAAGAGATGCAGGTTCAATCCCTAGGTTGCGAAGATCCCCTGGACGAGGGTGTGGCAATCCACTCCAGTGATCTTGCCTGGAGAATCCCATGGACAGAGGAGCCTGGCGGGCTACAGTCCATGGAGTTGCAAAGAGTTAGACATGACTGAAGCAACTGAGCACACACATAGCCTACATGTAAGTAGAATACATTTAGGAGAAAGTTATTTTTCTCTTGGCTTCCCTAAGTTTGAAAGGTTACCTGTCAATTAAAGTCGTATTCTTCCATTCTCTAAATATTCAGTCTTGGTCCTCTTTGGTGATCCTTTTCCTGGAATGACTATGCACTATACATCCCTATATGTAAAGTCCAGGACTCAGACACAGGAAGAGCCAAGGATCCAACATACATCTTTGTCTCCTGCCCCCCACCTATTCCTATGTCTTTGTCAGCAGCTTTGAGCCAAGTACACAGACAGCCTTTAAGAGGGCCTCTACATACTTCCTGAGACAATCACATCTGAAAGGGTATCTTATCAGTTCATGTTTCCAGATCTGTGATGTGAGTGTCTAGCTGTAAATACCAGTGAGAGGAGCCTTTTGGTTGCAGCAGTCCCAGTGGCGTACGGGCTATCCAGACATCTGCAAACCAGAGCTTAACCGACATTCTATGTTGGCTCTAGAAAAGAACTAATCATCTTGTCTGCTCAGCAAAGAATTCAATTCATGACTTGCTGAATACCAGCCTACCAGATTGGAGAAGGCAATGGCACCCCACTCCAGTACTCTTGCCTGGAAAATCCCATGGGCAAAGGAGCCTGGTGGGCTGCAGTCCATGGGGTCGCTAAGAGTCAGACATGACTGACCGACTTCCGTTTCACTTTCCTGCATTGGAGAAAGAAATGGCAACCCATTCCAGTGTTCTTGCCTGGAGAATCCCAGGGACGGGGGAGCCTGGTGGGCTGCCATCTATGGGGTTGCACAGAGTCGGACATGATTGAAGCGACTTAGCAGCAGCAGCAGCCTACCAGATTAATAGTCTGTAGAAGATTTTCTTTTAAATATATATACAGTTGGCCTTTGAACAACCCAGTTTGAACCAGAATAGGTCCACTTACACGTGGAGTTTTTTCACTAGTAAATGTTATTACACTACATGATCTGTGGTTTGTTGAATCAGAGATGTGGGTGAACCAGAGATATGGGTGTTGACTATAAGTTACAGGTTTACAATTGTCTACCATCCTCTCCCCACAACCTTGCTCAAGGGTCAAATGTATGTAAAATCATTTAATGTAATTAAGGGTTAAATAACAGCAACAGAGATGACCCCTGAAGTTCATATAAATTCTAGCAAAATACTGCACCTGCTTCTAGACTTCACATTTAGACCCTAGCTGAAACTTCTATGCCCTACAGATTCTGGCTATCACTGTCAAGCTACTACAAGAATATTTAGCTACAAACTTTATCTTTACAAATGCTATAGTAATCAGTATTCCATCTGGTTCTGGCCATAGGACTGGACAAGGTCAGTTTTCATTCCAATCCCAAAGAAGGGCAATGCCAAAGAATGTTCAAACTACTGTACAATTGCACTCATTTCACATATTAAGGGTGTGCTCAAAATCCTTCCAGCCAGGCTTCAGCAGTATGTAAGCTGAGAACTTCCAAATATTCAACTGGATTTAGAAATGGCAGCAGGACTACAGTGGATCACATTGTCAACGTTCATTGGATCATGGCTAAAGCAAGGGAATTCCAGAAAAACATCTACTTGTGCTTCATTGACTATGCTAAATCCTTTGACTGTGTGGGATCACAGCAAACTGTGGAAAATTCTGAAAGAGATGAGAGTACCAGACCACCTTTCCTGTCTCCTGAGAAACCTGTATGTGGGTCAAGAAGTAACAGTTAGAACTGGACATGGAACAATTGACTGATTCAAAACTGGGAAAGGAGCATGACAAGGCTGTGTATTGGCACCCGAGTTATTTAACTTTTATGCAGAGTACATCATGTGAAATATGAGGTTGGATGAATCAAGCTGGACTCAATCTACCCTGAATATTCATTGGACGGACAGATACTGAAGCTGAAGCTCCAAGACTCTGGCCACCTGATGCAAAGACCTGACTTACTGGAAAAGACCACGATGCTGAGAAAGAATGAAGGCAAAAGGAGAAGGGGGTGGCAGAGGGTGAGATGGTTAGATAGCATCATCGACTCAATGGACATGAATTTGAGCAAACTTCAGGAGATAGTGGAGGACAGATGTACCTGGGATGCTGCAGTCCATAGGTCACAAAGAGTCAGACATGCCTGAGCAACTGAACAACAAAACTGGTTCTGGCTTCCTGTCCCCACTCTCCACCTTGTGGTCCATGGATGAAATTCTGGCACCTCTATGTCTAAATCCTCTGGGTATTGATAAACGTAGTGTGGACCATGGTAATGGCCATACAAATAATGCCCTTAGTATGGAATTAAGATCAAATCTGGAAAAAACTGGAAGGCAGTTTTGACTAAGACCAAGCAGCTTCTTTTCTTACTTGCGTGAGTTAATAATAAGGATGTCACATCCTTTAATGATAGTGAACATTTTATAACAGAGGGTAATAAAAATAGTTAGTTTATTGAGCCCTTGTCATGTACCAGACATGGGGCTAAGTGCTTTATATGCTTTAATTTGTATCACAACTTTATGAGTTAAGTGCTCCCACCATTTCCATTTTATGGAGGGGTAAGCGATGCCAAGAGAGGCTAAGTAACTTGTCCAGGGTCACAGAGGTAGTGTGTGATAGCAGTAAGATTTAAAACTCGAGTAGTTAGACCTCCAAGCACTTGCTCTTCATCTCTCGGCTAGTTACCCTGGCCGCAGTGTGCAGTGGGGCTGCGGCTCTGCCTTTCTGTGAATTCTGAGATGAATTCGAAGACTCTGCTGCCTAAGAGATAGGCACGTAAGAGGCAATTTATACAGTACATTTTCTTCCAGAATGAAAGGACTCATTTCCTTGTCACAGTGCTGCAGACACCTCTGTGGAAAAAAATCCCTGGTCATTACCAGGAGCATTAGTGGCAATCTCTGTCAAGAAGCAAAGGTTTCTTTGTTCTGATAATGACAGAGATGGGCTTTTGGGTGAGGCAGACTATGACATTGCAATGTGGCTTGCTTTCAGTATACCAAGATCTTAGGGTCACTGTGAGACTTAAAAGAAGTTATTCACGAGCTGTATTTACTGCAGTAATTATCACACAGTAAGTACTCATTAAACATCCATTTTCTTCAACTATCACTTTTACCAAAACTTGTAATATTTTTCCAATTAAATATTAGTGTCAGTCACGTTATGACACTTTTCAACACTGTAGAAACCCTTTTGTTCCAGGAAAATAGTATGTTAAAAGCTTCTAGGCTGAAAATACAGGATATGTTGCTAGCCTAAATAATCGCTTTCCATTAGACCATCATTTTTACACTCTCAACCCGGAGCATTAGTGTTGGCAGACTGAGCCAGGAGAGAAAGCAAGGGCTGCTGACCACATCCTGGGAAGATCTTGAAATGTGAGTGCCTTTCCCAGGAGCTAGACATTTTTTATTTGACCGTCTACAACCATGCATACCTTGGAAGATCCAGTCAGAGGCACTTTTTAGGAGCTTGTAATAAAGATATATGCTTGGGGAAGAAAATTCTGAATTCTCTAATGTATTTTGGATCTGGTACGCAGCAGAGGACCTCGTACACCATAGATACTCAATAAGTAGGTTTTGAACTAGGAGTGCTTAGAAAAGATCAACTGGCTATGTGTTATTTATAATTAGTCTGAAATATCTCTTCTGAACTACAATTATTTTCCAAAAATTTGGTATAATGGATGTGACCCACTTAGGGAAGAAAATGTCTGAGAAATACATAAATTGACTACCAATGGAGGAAAAGTAACTTAATTTTAAAAAGTACCTAGATAAGATGCTGAAAACAATGTTAGCTAAATGTTGCCAAGTGAATACTTCCCTACTATTGCTCACATTTTAATAAGCTATAAGAAGTAATAGGAAGTAATGTGTCTATATCTTTGTAAGAACCCTCCCCCCCCTCCACCACCCAGAATCTCCCCCAGGATATTATATGTCAGAGCTTACACTATAGGAAAGACAGCTTGACCATATCCTCTCCGTTTGGTGAATACCTATCAAGCTGTTGAGAAATGGAGTATTTCCTGCCAGGCCAGTAAACAAGGATATCATGGCATTAGTTGTTCTGGCCCTAGGTGTGAATTTCTGAGCCCTAAGGGCACCCAGGAAGGAGAATAATACCTGTGACTGGGCAGCCGTGAGGCTGTAGCCACTTCCTGTGTTGAACACTGAGTAACTCAGGATGCGAAAAACACAGGACACTTGCCCAGATAGCTGCGATGCATATGACAGGAATTATTTCAGTGAGCCCAGTCTCTTGCATCTTCCCATACAGAGAAAAGTGCTAAATTCCTTAACTTGGGGTATCTGGTTTTAATTCACAAAAATATTTTTGATGTTCAGACTGCCTGTCCTTTTTTTAAACCTCTATATAACCTTACTCCTTCCCACCCCACCCCCTCGCTCCCCCATCCCCTGCCACCTCCTTGGACCACTTCTCTCAGGGTTACTTGAGATGCTGTCTCCTGTGCTTGAAGTCCTAAAAATTCCCACCGAATTAAACGGAGCTCTCAGCTTTTAGGCTGTGACTGTTATTTTAAGTCTACATTGCTTTTTGCATGATGGAGCAACAAAGAAAAGGGGGAAAAACAAATCTTTCATTTTATTTATACGTTTTAGACTAGGAAAATCTGTTCTAAAAATGTGATTCCATGTATCTAATTACCTAAGGGAAGGGACTTATGTGTGCTAAAGATGAATATTGATAAATTTTTCCATTAGGCACCCTAATACATTCAATAAAAAAGTGAAAGCTCGGTCGTGTTCAACTCTTTGCGACCCTATGGACTGTAACCTACCAGGCTCCTCCATCCATGGGATTTTCCGGGCAAGGATACTGGAGTGGGTTGCCATTTCCTTCTCCAATTATAAGCTACATATTAAAATAGTGCTTAGTTTTCATGTCTTTCATTAACATTTCAGTTGAAACAATAGTGAACAGTAGGACTCCCCTGTACCACACTGTTCTCCCATTCTATTAGGCTCTCAAAGTTCATTGTGAAGTTCATAGTACAGTACAGTAGCGGAAGTCCTTCCACTTAAATTAAGGTTGTTTGGAAGCATAACGTGCCCTAAGTGGTCTCTTAGTAGGAATAGGAGATAGGACATAGGTGGACACTAGTTGCATAAAACCCATTTTGGAAGTAATTAGAAGATAATCAGACATATCTAAACCAATAACATGATATTTTAAAAATTTAATAACACTAATTAGAATTTTACAATTAAAAGTTTAGCATTTACACTATGTCTGAACTCTAGAAATTTCCCGTTCATATTTTTGGAAGAATAATAATACTTTCACTGTACCTACAAAACCCTTGAAAACAAATATACATACATTAGCATAAGAATCTATACAACCTCCAGCAGGGCCCCACAATCACTGAAATCTTCCACCTTTACAACTCAGTTAGCACAATGGGAAGGATCTGCTCCCTCCCAGCTACCAAAGTAGGTTTAAAACTTGGGGGAGCTGCCTGGAAGGTGGTGAGATGTGCTGGACATTGAGTTTAAGGAATATCTACAAACAGGCTTTGGTCAATTTTTCATTTGTTCTAAAATGTATTTTTAAAAGTCTGTTATGTTCCACACTTCTTTGTCCCTGTTTTCTTAAATTTGCCCCACTGGTTTGGCGTGTACTTCACCAGATTCTGTCAACCCTGCATGGTGCCCTTGTGTTGGATTATATACACTTCTTAGCACCCAGCCTTTCCTGATACGATGTAATTATACGCTTAGAGCATGGGTCCTTTTTCCTCTGTGTGTTTAATGTCCTCCTGTAATTTTGGTATTTTTATGTGGGAAACTGTGAAACAGAGCAAAACCCTGTGGGTTCCTCTTGGGTACAAATCCTTCCTATGCCCTGTGTTTCTTGTTTTCAGGAAATAGTCTTAATTTAGCCTCCTTGAACTTCCCTCAGTATCAAAGAGCATATTCAAATAGTTGCTTCTCAGGGAAGGGATGGGATGCAGAAACAAAGGAGGAGCAGTCAAGAAACAGTACTGCAGCTCTGGGGCAGAGCCCTCAGTGAATACACAAAACAAAACACCTCTGAGTTCTGAGTGCGAAGAGTCGAGTGGGCCTCAGGAAGCATCACTGTGAACAAAGCTAGGGGAGGTGATGGAATTCCAGCGGAGTTATTTCAAATCTAAAAGATGATGCTGTTAAAGTGCTGCACTCAATATGCCAGCAAATTTGAAAAACTCAGCAGTGGCCACAGGACTGGAAAAGGTCAGTTTTCATTCCAATACTAAAGAAGGGCAATGCCAAAGAATGCTCAAACTACCACACAATTGCACTCATTTCACATGTGAGCAAAGTAATGCTGAAAATTCTCCAAGCTAGGCTTCAAAAGTATGTGAACTGTGAACTTCCAGATGTTAAAGCTAGATTTAGAAAAAGCAGAGGAACCAGCGATCAAATTGCTACCATCTGTTGGATCATTGAAAAAGCAAGAGAATTCCAGAAAAAAAAAAATCTACATCTGCTTCATTGACTATGGCCAAAGTCTTTAACTGTGTGGATCACAACAAACTGTGGAAAATTCTTCAAGAGATGGGAATACCACCTGACCTGCCTCCTGAGAAACCTGTATGCAGGTCAAGAAGCAACAGTTAGAACCAGACATGGAACAACAGACTGTTTCAAAACTGGGAAAGGAGTATGTCAAGGCTGTATATTGTCACCCTGTTTATTCAACTTACATGCAGAATACATCATGCAAAATGCCGGGCTGGATGAAGCATAAGCTGGAATCAAGATTGTCAGGAGAAATATCAGTAAACTCAGATATGCAGATGACATCACCACTATGGCAGAAGGGAAAAGGAACTAAAGAGCTTCTTGATGAAGGTGAAAGAGCAGATGGAAGAAAGCCAGCTTAAAACTCAACATTCAAAAAACGAGGATCATGGCAACAACAAAGGCAGCCAAAGATTGCACCATATTGACAAGGGTCCGTAGCTCATTTGGGACACAGAATGTTTCAATAACGAGATGATACTGTGATGGGAAGAAATGGCAAAGATGTTTGTATGATGGACTGTTTTATATAACTTTCATGCTAAGGGTGTATATCTCATGCTACAATGATACTAGTGCACACAAAATATTTTAAAAAAGCCATAGAAACTATAGGTCACACTTACTTGGAAATCAAACCATTATGCTCAGACTATAAAAAGATCATATGTACTAGGCAGGGCAGTAGCAGTAGTAACAGTATTACTAGTTAAATTACAGAATATACACACACGGATTCTTCAAATTGATCTTTGAAAGGTCAAGGTGATTATTTTGGTTATCTTGTTACCTCTTCAATACAATCATATGTTCTGAGATTAAGAATATCAGTGGGGCAAAATAATAGCAATGATTTTAAAATGGCATTTGAAACATTACAACAAAGTCTCAGTAAACAAAAAGACTTATTTTTGTAAAGTATTTGTGCAGTTTATCTGAGATTTCTTGCTTTTTTTGTTTTATTTTCTTGTGAATTCCATGAGAGAGGCTCACATACTGTGTGGATGAAGAATAGAAGACACTACGTTCCATCCTCTCCCTTAACTCCTACATTTAATCAGTGGATATGTCTTGCTGATTTCACCCACTGGCATATGTTACTGTCCATTCTCTCCATCTTAACTGCCACCACCCTGGCTCAAAGTACCACTGGATGTCACCTACCTGTCACCTCACATGTCTTTTTGCTCCACTCTCCAGCATGACCTTAAGAATTAAAATAAGATTCTATTTAACACTCTAAAACCCTAACTATCCTGTTGGGATACTGACTTATGTGGATAAAGTGGCTTTTGAGGCCAAGAATAATCCAATTCTAGCAAACCTTCTCCCTTGAAGTCACTATGGTCTCGCCCTTCCTATTCTCTCGTCCAGCGTAGGCCCTTCCCTCACACTGATCCCTCTGTCTGGAATATTGTTACTATTTCCTCACTTGGCCAACCATTGTGTATTCTTCAAATGTGGCCCTATCACTTCCACAAAGCACACATTCTTGGCCTCAGAATCTATGGTACTTCTCATAACTCCATGCAATTCTCCTTTTAGCACTTAACGCAATTAAATTCAAAATATATTTGTGGAATAACTTGTTTTATTTATTTTTTTGTTAGACTGTAAACTTCAGGAAGGAGGACTTCATTCCTCATGGTTTTGTTTCACACTTAGCATTATACTTAAAACATAATAGGAGTTCAAAACTTATTTGACAAGTGAGGGAATGAATAAAATCAGTTAAGAGGGACTTCACTTCCCTGGTAGTCCAGCGGCTAAGATTCCATGCTGCCAGTGCGAAGGAGAACATTCGATGCCTGGTCAGCAAACCAGATCCCACATGCCACAACCAAGGCCCAGCAAAGCCAAATAAGTAAATAAAATATTTTCTAAAAAATCAGTAAAGAGTGCATGCCTTAACGAGAGCCTCTCTTCATATACTACTAGCTGGATCACTCAGCATAGAACACAGGATTCTTACTATGGGGTCTCAGGGTGGGTCAGGCACTATTTACACAGAGAAAGGCAATGCTCCCTGCTTTCCAATAGCTAACTCCAGTTTAGTGGGGGGTAGGCAGAAGCAGTAGTAAATGGAGAAGACAGAGTATAATGTAGTTAATGCTAACATGAAGATGTGAACAATATTGGGTGGACCGCAGAGAAATGAACATGTGCTGAACAAGGAACTGGAGTTCACTCTTCTGCAAGGATGTAAACCGTAGTCACGTCTGAGTCTTGCAAAGAAAATTAACAGAGTATTCAGTGTTCAGAAGAAGTCAAGTCTCATCAGCCAAAACTGCTATCTCACTTGTCTGTGGCCATTAATGGCTCCTCATCAATATAGAACCAAAGCAAGTGGACCCCTGTGGAAATGAGGCTACAGTTACCTTCCTTAACCCAGGGGACATCACCTCTCATCCTCCACTCTCACATCTTTTGTCTCCAGTGAGTTGACTCAACTCCCATCCCATCAACTCCTTCAATAACTCATACCTAACATTGAGGGCTCTACTGGGATTGAGCTTTGCTTAGGATTTCCTTCAGTCTAAGTTATGCTGTGGGGTCTGCTCTCTCCCCCCACACCTGGAAAGTCCATTTTGACAGCATTTTAGAGCCAATGCCTCAGCCAATATATGAGTGAGTAAAGACCTGGAGCCGGGGATGAGGTGAGAGGAGACTGAGGGAGCAACTGTTCTTGAATATTTTCCACAATTACACAGTTTGTTTTTTTTTTTTAAAGGTGGCGGTAGTAATATTTATGTTCAAATATGATTGTTTTACAAAAAAAAGGGTAAAAAGAAGTTACTGGAGGCATCATAAAACTGAGGCAATGAGACAAGGAGAGAAAGCAGTACAATGATGCTCATTTTTTATAAATACTAGCTCCCTCTCTAATCTAATACCAGTACTACTCCCCACTCACCTCTGGACTAATCCTTTCTATTGATA
This sequence comes from Bison bison bison, assembly GCF_000754665.1. Taxonomy (NCBI): domain Eukaryota; kingdom Metazoa; phylum Chordata; class Mammalia; order Artiodactyla; family Bovidae; genus Bison; species Bison bison. The sequence continues at coordinate 6,313,872 of NW_011494898.1, forward strand.
GTCCTTGCCCGCATCAGCGGTGGGGTATCCGTCTATGCCATTATGCAGGATTCATCCTAGATGCAAATCTGGAGTACAGATATGGTTTTCAGCTTTTGATTCATCAGTCCTGAATTTGCTAGAGGCTATGCATTTCTACTAACAGAGCAACCAAATGTTATTCCACAAAATTAAAATAAGACTGCACTTCAAAATAAACTATAAACATGATTTTAACTAGGTCACTTCAAGGCTATGGCTAAGGGGAGAAAAAGGCTTCTAATTGCTTGCTATTGTAAATGCTGCACAGTCCAATACCTCACAGTGTGCAGAGTAAATTAGAACAACTTTTCATTGACAAAGATTAAACTTTTTCATCATTCCTAAGTTCCTGGAGATTTCCCCTACTGCTTCTATGTGTTTTAAGCTTTTCAATTAAATCTCCTGGGTAGTGGTTGCAAGAATGCCCACTGACAAGGGAATTTTTGTCTCTAGGAGAGTTAAACTATGTTAATAAGTTTGTCCTGGCTATCCCTGTATGTGCTGAATCTCTCAGTGATGGTCCCTTATCAGCACACACTGCTACAAAGCCGAGCACAGCTTATATTACCCTGCCATCGGAACTGAACTAACGATAAATTTAGTTTTGGAAGAGAGTTTGTGAAAAGTCAGGAAGTCAAGAACAGTCAACCTTGATAACTCACTTGTTTTCCCTGGGATAATTTATTTTGACATTTAGGATTATGCGCCAGGAATATAAACCCTGGTGAAAAGCCACTGTAGAATGGTATGACAAATACAAGCCTCTGCTTTCCAATTTTCCATCAACTTTGCCTCCAACTCACCTTGATCCCTCCCACTGAGTGTTTGGAATGCTTTAGTGGGCTGCCACAGAGACCGTGCTGGAATCACAATGGTTTTGCTCTGTCCCTGGGCTGGAGCAGTCAATTAAAATCAGCTTAGATGAAGCTCTGGGAAAGGTTGTATTTTTTTCTATAAAATATTTCTGGTGGGACTAAGGGAAAAGACAGCTTTCAATTTTAAACTGGATACATGCTTGAATGAAAGATCCAAACACCCATGTGAGACACTGGCAGTGAGGAAGATTGTGGTAGAAATAACAATATTTTAAATTCAAGTATTAATTCTGATCGAAAAGCACAAGCCAGAGAAGGGGATCCCAAGCTTCCAGGAATGAAGAAAAAAAAAATGAATTCATTTAAGAGATCTTTATTTTCTAAAACCCAAATCTGCCTTAAGCAAGAGAATATCTGCAAGGTATTACAGATGGGAGAAGAGGGCAAACAGATCAACAATGTTATTTTAAATATGCTGTATGTGTTTAATTTGTTTCAAAACAAGGATTAACGTGAGAGACTATAGCTGGGAAGGTAAAGGGGTCAATTTTTTTTTTTTTTTAATGAGCAGCTTAAAAATAAGCTCAGTTCATATTTGACAGACACTTAAAACCCACAGCCTCAGTGATAAATTGGAAATCTAAAACTATAAAGAGACATACAACTTTGATCCCTTTTTATCTCTCATATGAATGAAAAAAATATTCACCAGCATGTTTTCTGGGCTTCCCTGGTGGCACAGATGTTTATGAATCCACCTGTAATGCAGGAGACCCGAGTTAGATCCTTGGGTTGGGAAGATCCCCTGGAGAAGCGAGTGACTACCCACTCCAGTACTCTTGTCTGGAGAATTCCATGGACAGAGGAGCCTGGTGGGCTACAGTCCATGGGGTTGCAAAGAGTCAGACATGACTGAGCAACTAGTTTTCTAAGCTTTTATTCATAATAGCTTATAGCTTTTATGATTACTTTACAAATGGGATGCAGGAAAACCTAAGGGACACCCTTCTGTGGAAAGCTAGTAGTCTGGTATTTACCAGAAAACAGATTTGGAAGTTGGAGAACTGTACAAGCAGTGTGTTTCAGGGTGATTATTCTGAAGATCTCTGCTTGGAATCCTCCAAGGGATCCATAGTGAATTCAAGATACTCCTTTGTTTTGCCATATTTTTCTACTGAGTTCAATTTAAAATATGCTTATATCTAGGCCATTAGCATTCTTCCTAATTTAAATTAGTCATGAGTTCAGGAGAATTTCTTGGTACATATTTCTGTTAACAGAGTGTTTGAAAATGAAGGTATGTGATCTATAAAAATAATGTTTAAGATTCCTTGAATTTTAATGGACAGTTGAAAAACATAATTAAGTTAAAAAGTAAAAAGAAAAGTTTCTGTATTTTTGTTCATATGGATTGTGACAGATTATAAAAATGGTCATGTCTCTTTGCAGCTCCTCTTACCAAGAGGTGGAGTCTTTAGATCTCTCTCTCTCAAGTGGGTTGACTTTTGTCTTACTGAGGTCAAAGGACTGTGGTGGAAATGAGGCTGTCTGAGTTCTCAGTCTGGGTCCCAAGAAGTTTTGCCTGCATCTGCTCTATCTTATAACCCTGAGCCATCATGCCATCAAGCCCAGATTAGCTTCTTGAATAATGAGAAATACTTGGTCAACTTGCTCTCATGCATCCAACAGCCAACAACCCCAAGAAACAGAGATGTTTGTTCATCAAACAGATGAACTGTTGGGTCTGCAGTTATCAGAGACACCCTCGAGGAGAGAGATTAAAATTACCTCCTTTATAAATAACTCAAATTCTCTGTCTTAGGTCCTCATTTTTGGTTTGAGGCACAAACTCATCCAGATCGCTCTTCCAATCTCAATGAACATCTCTGACTTACTTTCTTTTCAATTACAATGTCACTATGATAAGACAGAGCACTCTAACTTCTCCTTTGTGCTAAAAATAATGACAATCATTCTGTAGTTCTGTCTGCTTTCTTTCTGCCTCTTTCCACAGGACTTGTACATTTCTTCCTGCGTTTACTATAATTCAGCTCTGATTCATTTTCACTAATGTTGTTCTTCCTTCTTTGGTAATGCCAGTCTGATCAACAAGTGTCATTCAAAAGAAATGAAGGAAATGTTCTAATTTTATTCTTGAAATATGTTCTTCATAATTAAAAGATAAAATACAGTATGGTGAAAAGAAAAGTAGAATTCTTCCTCCCCCCCAATAGAAAAATTAATGTGCTAATAATATGTTAACTGCTGGGTTTGCTATATAATTGAAAACATCTTCTTTTAGGCATTGATCAATTTGCTGTATGCATATCCTCTGAGGCATGGGGACCCAGACTTGACTCATCATTTCAACATGATTGCAATTAGAGTGAGGAAGTCAGATTGGCACACTTTATTCTGTGGGTATGCAGTAATGGATATCTAGAGGAAAGGTGAGAATATGCATGAACAGCTGAAGACAAAAATACTCTACTTCTGTTTACCCTCTCAAGAACTGTTCTGAAACACCAGCGGGTGATTTTTCTTGTACTGATGAGAAGTCACATTATTAGGAAGTGTTCAGAAAATGCCAGTGAAGCTCTCATAGAATATAAGCTCTTTTTCTTATTTGGCAAATATTCTCTGGTCTCCTGTTTGTGCCAGGCACTATTCTATGCTCTGAGAGTATCACGATGAACAAGGCAAAATAGTGCTCTGATGAAGCTTATATTTTAGTCTATGAAGATAAAATAATAAAAACCAAAGACAAATAGACAAATAAGAAAAATACTAACTAATGATTTACAGAAAATCCAACAGGGTGATTAAATAAAGAAAAAATGGAGAGGTGCTTTGGGCTGAATTATGTCTCCCCTAAATTCATGTGTCTTAACCCACTAATGTGATTGTTTTGGGAGATAGGCTTTAGAATAAGGGGGTTAAGGTTAGGAGAGGTCCTAAGGATGGGGCCCTAATCTGACAGGATTGATGTCCTTATAACCACAGTCCCCAAACTTTTTGGGACCAGGGACCAGTCTGGTGGAAGACAATTATTCCATGGACTGGGGTTGGGGGGATGATTTCAGGATGATTCCAGCCCATTACTACTGTACGTTTTCTTTTTAATCTGATGCTGGCACTGATCTGACAGTGGGTAGAGATGGCCCAGAGGCTGGGGACCTCTGTGCAGAAGAGAAGGATCTCGTTCTCTCCCTCTTATCCCCCACCAAGTGCACAGACTGGGGAATGGCTCTGCCCGTAAGGTTGGAAGCTTCATCATGGACTTCAAACCTCAAGAACTGTGGGAAAATAAATTTCTGTTGTTTGAGCCACCCAGTCTATGGCACTGTTTTTCCAGTTTTAGTGAGATAAAATTGATATCTCAGTCAACATTATGATGCAACACTGTATAATTTTAAGGTGCATGACATGTTGATTTGATATACTTCTATATTGCAAAATGATGACCATCAGAGTATTAGTTAGCAACTACCTCCATCAGGTCATATAATTAGCATGTCTATTTTTTTTCTTCTGGTGAGAAGACTGAAAACCTACTCTTAACCTTCAAGCATATAATACAGAATGAGTAACCATAATCACCATGCTTGGGACATACATTACATCCCAAGAACTTACTCATATTACAACTGGAGTTTCTACACTTTGACCACTATCTCCCTATCCCCCACCCCTAGTCCCTGGTAACCATAATTCTAGCCTTCATTTCTAAGAGTCAGGCCTTTTTAGATTCAACTGGTGATGTTTTGTTATGGCAACTCAAGCAGACTGAGACAAGAGGCAAGCTCACACAATTTTAAAGAGATTCCTTATAACTTTTATTTTTTTCTAAGTTGACACAAAGACACAAAGGATTCAACCTGGCAGTTGCTCTTACTATAAATTTGAAAATGTTTAATTGTCTTCTCCTGGCCCAGTGCACTCCACCCTTCTTCAAATGAATACTGCGAGAGAATAAAGAAGTCTGAGTAGACAGACAACTCCTTATTTCCTCTCACTTCTGACCTAGGAATTTACTGTAGAGGCTACATGACTACAGAGTGATGTGTATATTCCCGATTCACATCCACTTGCCCAATTCATTGCTCATATTTAACTTACTTCTTCCTTCATCTCTTCCCAACTTGCCCACTCTCTTCCCTCTCCGCATCCCTAGAGGAACCACAATGTAATCTGAAATTCGACAGTGAAACAGTTCTGTTCACTATCTGCGAAGACTTTGCCAGTTATTTAAACTGTATAGATCTTAATTCGTTTATCTATAAATTGTGGAAAGAATAGTTAGCTCACAGAGGAATAGACAATAAGATACAAATGAAAGTGCCTTGCCCATGGAAAACTGAGTGCTATTTTATTTACTGTTATTTCTCCCTTCCTATCTTAGTCTAGTCTCTCACGCTTATGCAACTAGTCCTACACAAGCAAAAGAGCCTAGGCTTCCTCACGGTGTTTGCAAAAGGTCTTTCTTTATCTGGGATATTCCATGTGCCTCTCCTCCACTCCCTAATCCCTCTGCCTCGTGAACGCTATGTGGTTTTTCAGGTCTCACTTGGCTCCTCTGTTGTAGGTCCTCCTAACACCAGGCACCTCTCACTCATCAGAGCTGTTTTCACACTTGTTTGATTGTTCAGTATCTGTCACCCAAGAGTCAAATTTTTACGAAGGCCAGAATTGTATTTGTTTTGTTCCCTATTATATCCATAGCAGGTATCACTGTTACTAGTATAGAAAAGTGACAAAAAATGTAAAAACCTTCATTTTAATAATTTTCTTCAAAATTGCCTATTGAAATGTCATATGTAAGAATATAATGTGACCTTGGGAAAGCTACTTAACTTTGTATCTTGATTATTTTTAGTCCGTAAATCATGGGCTTTGGTTAATAATAACCAAGTTTTCTTCTGCAGCTACAAATCTATGAGTATCTTTACTTTACATATTCCTGAGCCACCCCATCCCATTTGTTCCAATAATTCCTTCTACTTTACTCCCTGTGTTTGCCCACTTACCCCCAGTAGTTACAGGACAGAGTGTTCCTTAACAGTTATTTGAAAACCTAAACCTTTTCCTAGCCGCCTAGAGAACAAAGCAAGAAGGACCAGTGCTAATTCACCAAGAGAATCTCATATGTAAACTTCAGTCAGTGGGTTTGTTCAACCTTATTTGTGCTTCATTTTTAGGGGCAATACGTGCATTTTTTCCCCCTAGATATGAAACATCCCATATGCTTGACCACTTTTGAAAATAGGCAAGTCATAAAAGCCTAAAATTCACAGCTACTGCAACCCCCCCTACACTCATCCCTTCTCAGAAAAAGGTATCCATTTTAGAAACCCACTTTATGTTTCAGGACACAGAACTGAAGAGCCTAAAGTCGAGTCTGTGAGAGTTGCTCTAAAAGGAACACAGATATGAGAATAAGAGCAGTGCGAGTCCACTGATGTTCAGACACAGATGCAAGCAAAAAGCCAGTGGCACTGCCAGAGCCTTGTTCAAACGGGTGCAGATAGAGGCCTTAAAGCTTTCCCTGAACGAGCCTTCCCTTTGCCCGCGACTCTGAAAGCTCTCTTGCGGCTACAATACCCAGCTACTCAATACCAAATGCCATCTTTGAAAGGGAACACAGACTCTGAGGTCCCTTTAAAGTTGTAATTAGGTTGTTTCCCTTATGAAAAGGCTGGAGGAAAGGGGTATATAAGCCAACTCTCTCGTCTCAGATAAAATTACCTTTGAAGAGTCTCAGGCAGCCAAGTGTGCTCCCACTATTAAACAGCATGTCACACCTGATGCAATGATTTAATGCTCTGGTACACTCCCACGTAAGGAGGGCACAGCAGAAAATTCCTTTCTCCATGCACTGGCCCTGAGCTTTTATACACACTTCATGGCACCTTCGTCTCATTTAGAAATGTCTGCTAGTCATGTCAACCCAGCCAAGAGGGAAGGGAGAGAAAGAAGCATCAGACTTACTCAGGAGTGTAAGTTTTTGGAACCATAGGCTTCTCAGTGCTGCCCAAGTTACTTCTCCTGTTAGGTTTGTTAGGAATGAAAACAAAATAAATAAATAAATAGTATAGACTGCCACCTGACTCTGTTAGCTTCTGGCAGCAAGAGTCTCAAAGGATGAAAACTAATAGTCCTTGAATACTTGCTAAGTGTCAAGAGCATTCTAAGCACTTTATTGGATTTTCCCATTTAATGCATCAACTCTGTGAGATAGCTACCTTACCTATTTTTTTTTAAATAGAGACTAGGAAACTGAGTCATAGCAAGATACACTAATGTGCTAAGGATCACACTTGGGGATCAGCTTCAAAGTCATCCCATCTTAAGCCCCTGCTTTGTCTCCCACTCTATGCTGTTTAAAAAACAAACAAACAAACAAACAAAAAAAACAGAAAAGAGGGCCAAGATCATGAATTTCTCCTTCTGTGAGCTTACAGGAATCACAAGGGAAAAAATGGCTCTAGGGAACTTTTAACTCTGACCAGCTGTCTCATTAACTTATAATCATATTTTAGGAAGGGAATAATTAGAATGAATGTAGCTGGTTCAGAGTAATTGTTCTTCTAATTATTCATTTATTCATTCAACAAATATTTGTCCCCTTCCTCAAGGAGCTTAAAATCTACTAGAAATGGGGGAGATCAGAAAAAGATAATTATAGTGCAATCAATATAATTTAATAAGGTAACATGTAAAGGGCTTCCATGTTAATTGTTCAATGAAGTGTAGCTATCTTTCATTTTCAAAAATAGGAAAGAATGCTGCAATAGAGATATTCACGGATTTTTAGAGGCATATAGAGGGGAGGGATAAATAATTCCTGGAGAAGTCATGATATATGAAGGTGATATTTAAGCCACATCTTACAGGATGAGTAAGTGTTTATTAGTAAGACCAGGCTGAAAAGTATAACAATAACAACACACGGGAACTATAAGAATAAAGGTGTGAAGAATCAAAGTGTCAAGAGAATGAATGAGTGTAGGCTGAGTGTGCAGGACTGGCAGGAAAATACTGCAGGTCTTACTTCTCTGAATAGCAGATTTGACTTAGAGTGACTTGAACCTACTTGAATGTCATATAATACATACAATGCAAAGTATCAAATTGTCTCAATTTTCAGAAACCTTGAAAGTGAAAGTCACTCAGTTGTGTCCGACTCTTTGCAACCCCATGGACTATACAGTCCATGGAATTCTCCAGGCCAGAATACTGGAGTGGGTAGCCTTTCCCTTTTCCAGGGGATCGTCCCAACCCAGGGATCGAACCCAGGTCTCCTGCACTTCAGGCGGATTCTTTACCAGCTGAGCCACAAGGGAAGCCCAAGAATATTAGAGCTGGTAAGCCTACCCCTTCTCCAGAAACCTTAATGATGTTTTCCCATCAAAATTAAATTAAAAGCATAACGCTAGTTTAATACAGATAAGGCAGTGTTTTTAACAGTATGCTAAGTCACTTCAGTCGTGTCTGGCTCTGTGTGACCCCATAGACGGAAATTCACCAGGCTCCCCCGTCCCTGGGATTCTCCAGGCAAGAACATCAGAGTGGGTTGCCATTTCCTTCTCCAATGCATGAAAGTGAAAAGTGAAAGTAACAGTATAGAAACACTCAATAAGCTACCCAGTTTGGGGGGTGGCAAGTAGATACAGTGTGGGTGTATAGAATTGGAAAGTTTGACAGTGGGCATGATGAGAACTGGGCTTCCCAAGTGGCACTCCTGCCTGCCAATGCAGGAGATGTAAGAGACATGGGTTTGATCTCTGGGTCAGGAAAATTCCCTGGGGAAGGACAGGGAAACTCACTCCAGTGTTCTTGCCTAGAGAATCCCGTGGACAGAGAAGCCTGACAGGCTACAGCCCATGGGGTCACAAAGAGTAGGACATGACTGAAGCGACTTAGCACACACACACGCATGATGAGAAGATGTTTCATTATTTTTGGAAGGTTTAGTAATCAAGATATTATCTTCATAGAAAACCAAAATAGGCATAAGTTCTAATTGCATTACACATACACAGTTAATTTTTACGGTACCATCAAAGATTTATACCCCTACATAAGTAATCATTATTTTTGTTCTGAGTTTTTGAAGATTTAACTCAAATGTATCATGTGAAGCTCTTACAAAAATATATGAAGTATACATCAAGTACAGCACAAATTACAAATGTATGATGAATGTTTTGCAAGACAGAAACCATCCTTCTCATGAGTCTGGGATCTTAACAGGAAAAGAATCTTTTGTTTAGCAACCTAAGGCAAAAAGTCCTCAATTATTTGACATCTTATATAAAACTTAATGTTATATATTTATCGTGAGGGCTTTGAAATTAATTTGAAAATAATTTACCCTTGATCCTTGAATTTTTACTACCCTGAATTAAAGAAAATCTTGGTTAAAGCATTTCACTTTTGGCAATAAAGTAAAAAATAGTATGTGTGTGTATTTAAGAGGCTTATTTCTTCTGTGAGCCTGTGATAACAGAACATACTTTGAATAAATTCTAGCAAAGTCTGAGTTTTGAAAAGGAACCACAAGTCAATCAAAAGATTTCAGCACCTAGGACAGCAACCACAAAACCTGATAACCTAGTCAGGCTGCTAACCTAGAAAACTCTGAATCATAAAACACTAGAACCAGAGGCTGTCAGAGAAAAAGAAGTCAGAAAATCTCATTATAGATGAGAAAACTGAGGTCCAACAGCCATAACATAAGCTCACCCAGGTAGTTAGTGTCAAGATAGATTTAACATCCACCCAGATGTACTACAGTTCTTTTCCCCTTGTGTTCTGTGTCACTCAAAAGTCCTAAGGGTTGGGGCTTCCCTGGTAGCTCAGTGGTAAAGAATCCATTTGCCAGTTCAGAGACATTAGTCTGATCCCTGATATGTGAAGACCCTATATGCCACAGAGTAACTAAGCCTGTGCACCACAGCTACTGAGCCTGTGCTTTAGAGTCTAGGAGCTGCAACTACTGCGCCCACGTGCTACACTACAGCTACTGAAGCCTGCACACCCTAGAGCCCATGCTCTGCAACAAGAGAAGAATAACAATGAGAAGAATAACCCCCCTCACAGCACACCACAAGGAAGAATAACCCCCCTCACAGCAACTAGAGGAAAGCTGAAGCAGCAACAAAGACCCGGCACAGCCAAAGCTTTTTTTAAAAAAGCTCTAAATGTTGCCCCCTTGAAGGCCAGAGCCACATTTGGACCATTCTAGCATGCCCATAAGTCTAAGTCTTTGTACACATTAAAGGCTTAGAAATAATTTATTTACTAAACAAATTTGAATTTCTCAGCCTGAATGAGCTGAACTCCTATGGAATGAATGCAAATGATTAACTGGAAAATTTTACAGGATTAAGTTCTCAGTTTATCAGTCAATCCCCCTGGACCTATCTTGGAACTCCAAGGTGAATGCATTAGTCATTGTATAAAATGCAGTACTGTGTTGCCTCAGAGAGTTAGAGACTCATGTTGAAAAGGCTGGGGTTAGGGGTTCAAACTATATGCAAGTTGTTCATATTAGATTGTTTGAATGCATGAGCTACTATCACCAGCTGGTCTCATTCTCAGAAAGAAAACAAGAAAGTATTCACACAGGTTAACTAAAAATAACTTTCTTAACTGAAAAATTTCTTAAAAATATAATACTTAGTCATAATGAAGTACTTTAAAAGCATAGGCTCTAGAACTTAACTCTGTGGAATTGAATCATAGCTTTACTACTTAAAATATGTGTAATCTTGAGTAGGTTTATATAACTAAGGTGACTATAATAATGATAGATATATGATTTATAGGGATGTGGTGATGATTAAATAAGGTATCTAAGGAAAGTATTTGGCATGGTGGCTGGCACAGAGTAACACTCAATGAGTAGTAAATTTTATCATACCTTGTACCTGATATTTAATTCTTCCTTCTAAGAACCATGAATTACTTACCCCCTGAATTTATTAATTTTAGAGAACTTCAGATGTATAGTCTTGCTTTTGGGGGTAAACATAGAGGACTTGATTAATTAAAAGTCTAAAATATATTTGTCAAGTTATCTCTAGTAAAATTTTAAACCAACCACCTCTATTATTTTACCCCTAGAAATATGAGTAAATGAGCTGTGGGAAACAAGCAAAAAATGCCCTAGATTTTTTTTTTTAATTATTAAAAAAAATTAATCTCTCTGTTTTAATTGGAGGCTAATTACTTTACAATATTGTGGTTTTTGCCATACATTGACATGAATCACCCACGGGTGTACATGTGTCCTCCCGTCCTGAACCCCGCTCCCACCTCCCTCCTCATCTGATCCCTCTGGGTTGTCCCCGTGCACTGGCTTTGAGCCCTGTTTCATGCATCGAATTTGGACTGTCATCTATTTCACATATGGTAATGTACATGTTTCAGTGCTATTCTCCAAATCATCCCACCCTCATCTTCTCCCACAGCGTCCCAAAGTCTGTTCTTTATATTTGTGTTGCTTCTGCTGTCTCACATATAGGGTCTAGATTTCTTTGAACCAAGATAACCTCAATTCATTTATTTTACAGCTCAAACTCCCAGTTAAAATACTGTGTTTCCTTTCGTCCCATATACATATTGTGGAGAAGAAAAGATAGGGGGAAAGTGGAAGACATTTTTAAAATGCAGCTTAAATTTGAAAGATTTGAGCTATACTTAAATTTCAGTGGGGAGTGGCTCCTTAAAAGGTAATATGGCAATTTAACAAGTAAATTTCCCCTAAAACAAGCTGGAAAAAAATAGAATTTATGCTAATGGAACTGAGGAGGGAACTAAATACACTATAAAAGCCTAGGCTGCTATCCCAAGGACAAAAAAAGATGTGGAAAACCAATCTAAGGTAATTCAGTTCATCACAAAAACACATTGTCCAATTGGAGGTACTGTGAATAATACCTTAACGCCTGTCACAATAGATGGTGATGGTCTTTCTCTTATTCCTTTATGCTAAGGCAATCTCTTTGTGCAACTTTATTTGTATAGTTAACAATCTGAATGGGAGAGCTCTTGTGAAGACTTGTGCACTGTTATTGTTGCCAGGGAAACTGGGTCTTAATTTCTCGTGGCTGAATGCCAAAGAAAACTGGCTACCTAGAGGGGCAAAACTTGGGAACACAGGATTTGTTGGAGCTTTTTAGCGTTTGAGGGTCCTGTTTTGGGGCTTGCAATTTAAAGTCAAATTGTAAGCTCCCTCCTTTGCTCCATGGGATTCAAATGCTGAACCAAATAGCAGTTTGATTTTCAGCTGATGCAGTAATACAGTGATTATCAGTCACAGCAATCTTAGATTTAATATGGAAAAAAAAATAATGAGTGTAAGTCTTTGTTCAATTCCACTGGAAGCAACCCATCACTATTTTTCTGACAGCTCAAATCAGCTTATGGGGAAAAGCCTACTCTTTCAATTTAGAAGATTTTCTTGCCCAGACCAGAGAGCTTTATGTCGGTGCTTTTGTGAGGTATTCTTTAATGCCTCACAAGAGTGAGTATTTTGTGTGGAATGGAAGAAAACGCAAGAAGCAAACCTGCCTGGATTTTTAAAAAAGAAACCAAGCCTCGTATCAGTATATTCGAAAAGATCCATTCTATATCAATTTATTTAGACTGTTTCAACTTGAATTTTTTGTCTTATTTTTCCTAAAATTAAATATTTTAGGTACATTAACACACAAGTTTGCAGTCCCCTGGCCAAAATAGAATTCAGACTGTAAATTTATGACAAAAGCATTCTGTAAAATAAAGAAATAAGAATAAAATGAAAAGAAATATGAGGATAAAGTGCTAGAAAGAGTATGTGTACAGGCTATAATCTGTCTTAGTGCAGAGGCTTTTTTTCCCTAGGGGCATATAGATTTTTCGATAAATTTGCATAGTTGTAACTAAACTGAAAGTAGCTTTTGAATATTAGTAAATGTCTTTGATTTTATTTCACCCACATGGAGGGCAACAACCCTAAGATGCTCTTTTAGGGCTTTTGCTCTTTTCCTGTTCTCACAAAGGAGTTTAACTTCCTCCAAGTTTAAATCCTTTATCTTTGATTACCCTTACTTCCTTCTGTATTTCTGTCGTTTTTGTTGTTGGACTTGGTAGCACTCCCATGGACCCTTCCGGAAAACAAAAGGACCTGTCCTTTTTGTGCTTGGAGCTTCTGCAGCTAGTAGATAGGCAATCTAAATGAAATCAGCTGGGTCTCTTGGCAGTAAGCCACAACGACAATGGGACAATAGAATCCAAAATATGTCTCTTACAAGAACGCTCCCAGAGAAATACTCCAAGGTTTATGAAATATATCTTTGAGAAGATTGTTTTATTTAAAGGATAAAAAAAAAAAGCTTGTCTAAAGACTAGTGCATAAAGAAAAACTGGGCACTTAAAAAATCCAATTTCTTGTCATTACTCCACTAGAATATGAATCAGTGAAAAGAAGCATGAAAACTTCAGAACTACTGAATTATATATACAGCCTTTGTGCTATTAAAAATAAATATCTCAGAAAATGTAATACTTAATGCTCTTTTAAGTTGATACAGATTGAAAAATTCACAGCGTTGCCAAAATAAATGCCACCATTCTCATTTTATATACGAGAGAAGATAAACTAATAAATGAATGGACTTACCTGGAAAAAAAAAATCACAGCTAGGAGAGGACAGAATTCTTGGTCTCATAAAACTAGCAAATGATACTTCTCTTTACTTACTTTCTTAAATTCAGTATCTTCAAATAGCTTGAGATAAGATATAAGAGAGCTTAATACAAAAACACTCAGTGGTACGTATGCTAGCTTGAAAAGCCATTAAAAATAATTGTTAGGAAAGATAAATGCAAGTTCTAATGCATTATTATTAGCACTACAAAGGTTTTTTTGAGAAAATATGTGAAGATGTGTTAAGAATTTATAGTGAGCTATATATACAAACATGAGGATTAAGAGAAGGAAAATAACAAATATTTAGTGTCTGCTTTGTTTCAGATAAATAGAAAATCTCACTGAAACATGCATTTTGTAGGATGGATTTCACCATTATTATTTTATAAAGGAGAAAACGGGGACTCAGAATTTTTCTCTAAGCTGCCCAGAGACATAGAGGCCTAAATGGAGTTAGAATCAGACATATTCTGTTCCTAAACCCTTTTTTTCCCACCATGCTACAAAAGAGGGACTTAATGTATTTCATTATGAAAATTGTGCAATCATTCCTCCTTCTGGACTTCTTGGGAATAAAAGCAAGCCATTCCCAAATGATGGCAACTTGGCCTTCTTCTTGACTTTTCCACTTCCACAGTACCATCGCAGTATTAACAAAACACAGGTTATGTTTTATAATGTATGTAGCTTATCTCATGTGCTTTTGAGAGTTCTATTTGCAACTGTTATAATTCTTTACTCCTGAGAAATTTGTTATGAAGGAGGTGTGGAGAATACTTGCCTTCTGGTGTCTGTGTTTTCTGATGCTAGGATTAGAAATATTCCATCAGTCAGAATATAAACAATTTATTTTCTGTTTTTTTTTAACCCTTTGGATCACATACTCACCATTTAAAAAATACTAAGTTACTCATCAATATTTTCTTTTTTCATTCTTGAGCTTGTTTTTTTCTTTTTTATTTTTTTTTTAAATTGGGACCAAAGTTGAATCAAATAGTTGAAGAGGCTTATATAACACTGAAGAGAGGGAAGACACCACTTCACAGTTGTTAGGCTGTTTAAAATTGCAACTAAAAAAGAGTACTATTTCTTCTAGCTTCAAAGAGGTAATCTTGAAAGTGAAAGAACATGTTAATTGCTCAGTTGTACCCATGGACTGTAGCCCACCAGGCTCCTCTCTTCATGGAATTCTCCAGGCAAGAACACTGGAGTGGGTAGCCATTCTCTTGTCCAGGGAATCTTGCCGACCCAGGGAGGGAACCCAGGTCTCCTACACTGCAGGCAGATTCTTTACCATCAGAGCCACTAGGGAAGCCCAATTAGGAGATCATATTCATGTTTCAAAAAGGAAATCAATTTAATTAACAAAATATGCAGAAGTAAACAGCTTAAAAAAACGGACTACACGGACTTCCCTGGTGATCCAGTGGCTAAGACTCCATGTTCCCATTGCAGGGGGCCCGGGTTTGATCCCTCATCAGGGAACTAGATCCCATGTGCCGCAACGAAGACTTTGTATGATAAAATTCTGAATACTTCAACGAAGACTGAAGGTCCCACATGCTGTGACTAAGACTCCACATAGCCAGGTCAATAAATATTTTTTAAATGGAGTATAAACTTAGATTTATATTGCAGCATTATTCACAATAGCCAAATATGGAAATAATCTAGCTTTCCATCAATGAATGAATGAATAAAGAAGATGTGGGATGGGAAGAAATATTAATTCACAATGCAATATTATTCAGCCAGAAAGAAGGAAATTCTGCATTTATATTTCAAATCTGAAAAAAAAAAGTCACAGTAGAAAAGACACTGTCAGGGGCTGGGGAGTGCAGAAGATCGGGGGAAGGTAGATTTGAGGATCTATAAGAG
The DNA here is from genome assembly GCF_000754665.1 of Bison bison bison. Classification (NCBI taxonomy): domain Eukaryota; kingdom Metazoa; phylum Chordata; class Mammalia; order Artiodactyla; family Bovidae; genus Bison; species Bison bison. Next base: position 6,329,283 of record NW_011494898.1, read on the forward strand.
GATTAAGATTTGAGGATCTAATGTAAAATATGGTGATTATAGTTGATAGCAGTGTCTTGTATAATTGAAGTTTGTAAGAGAGTAGAAATTAAATGTTCTCACCAAAACCAGCAAATGATATGTGAGGAGATGGATGTATTGATTGAATGGGAGAATCTTTCCATAATACATATGTACACCAATTTACTATGCTGTACTTATATATTTTACATCTGTATTTGTCAATTACACTTCAATAAAGACTGATTAAAAAGCTTAGGTTTACTTCTATGTGAATATGAGGGCAACATACACTTCGTTCTGGCATTGTCTCCAGTGATCTGCATGATCAGCAATGTCTCCTCTCTCTATTATCTCTGTTGCAGGCATATGCTTTCCAAACCTGCACCTTCTGGGACAAAGGATACCTTTTGAAGATAAAAGGCCTATTTTGAGTCAAGAATACACTCACTTATGTAGTCCTCAGGGCACAGAGTGTGGTGTCTAGCACACACTTGGCACACAAAATGCTTTTGTAATTGACCTTGTTACTAAAATTAAACAAACTGTGAACCTTTTTATAAAAGTAGGATAAGTATCCTTTGAGACTCCCTGAAATGACGTTTAAAAAACTACAAGTCTTAGCATGGAAAAGGCACAATAAAATTATGGGATATTTTACGGGATAGGCCTTGTCTTAGTCTATTTCTGGCAGTAGAAATCCCCATTATGATGAGATGTCATTCATAGTTGGCATATTACCGTGGATTCTCTCAAGGCATGACTTTCTAGTTGTTGTTTAGTTGCTAAGTTGTGTGTGACTCTTCTGTGACCACATGGACTGTAGCCCACTGGCTTCCTCTGTCCATGGGATTTCCCAGGCAAGAATACTGTAGTAGGTTGCCATGTCCTTCTCCAAAGGATCTTCCTGACCCAAGGGCCTATTCCTTGAAGCATTTTCTTGCTAAGAGTCTTTGGTCTTATGGCTTAGCAGCCGTTAACCTTGGTCATAATTGACAGTTCTTACCCCATCTGGATTCCAGAAATCTGATTCCACTGTATTACTTTAAGAACTATGTTTGATTTAGCCTATTAAAATCATGCACTAAAGTTTAGGAATAAGATTTAAGATAAAACTTTGGGAGAACTAGTTTAATTTCTTTTTATAGGCATAAAAGATTGCACTTCAATTGTTTACCATCCCTGGTAATCTCAGAGTCAAACAGTTGCAAAGAAAGAAAGTTTTTCTTGAGCACAGACATATTACATATATAATGGTACACAGTATACCATCTGCACGTTCCTATTAAAAGATAAAAAAGGACCTCGGGGACAAACTATATTTATCTTGTTTTTTCCTTCTCTTTTGAACAGTTTCACACATATGGTCCAGATATAATTTTTCATTTACCTTTGAGTAAACAGAGCTCAAACTTCTTTCCTCTTATGAGTTAAAATCCTAGCCTCATTGGTAATACCCCTTTGGCTATCAGAGAAATGGGATCACTACCTAGGCAGCTGCTAACATGCATTAGCGATGGATGTGCTGGGACACACACCAGCTGTTAGAACAAGGTAGAGCATATGCAGGAATGAAAAAACAGGAGCAATATTGCTCAGCTATTAAAAAGAATGAAATAATGCCTTTTGTAGCAACATGAATGGACCTAGAGATTGTTATACTGAGTGAAGTAAGTCAGAGAAAGAAATATCCTGTGATATCTCTTATGTGTGGGATCTAAAAAGAAATGATACAAATTAACCTATTTACAAAACAGAAACAGACAGAGAACAAATTCATGGTTCCTGGAGGAAAGGGTAGAGGGAAGGGATAGTTAGGGAGTTTGGGATGGATATGTACACACTGCTATATTTAAAATGGGTAACTGATAAGGACCTACTGTATAGCACAGAGATCTCTGTTCAGTGTTATGTGGCAGCCTGGGATGGGAGGGAAATTTGGGAGAGAATGGACACATGTATACGTATGTCTGAGTTGCTCTGCTATGCACCTGAACTACCACAAATATACTCCAGTATAAAAAAGAAAGTTAAAATAAGAAAAGGAAAAACAAAAGCAAAGCAAACAAACAAGAACAGCAGAAAGTAGCTGCCTTCCTTCTGTGGTCCTTATCTTGGCTTTTTATTCAATTCAAGCAATCTGTAGTGAAAAAATAGAATACCAGTAATATTTTAAGTGACAATTGCTCAAAAGATGATGACATGTTGTGTCATAAAACAGAGGGCTGTGTATTATTCACTAGTCCTACAGGATGAGATAGATACCCACAAAGAAGGAGGGTTGGCAGGGAGCAGTCTCTGGAAGGCCATTTCAAATCTCTCAGTGTCAGAGGGAGTTGTACTTCTGGTAGATCATCCAGAACTCTGGAGCCAGAAGACACAGTCGAGTACATATATATTTTTCAGCAAAAATACTGGAGAGAGTAGAGAAGGAAGAAAAACGTCTATATCCACAGGCTATTTAAGCTTCTTGGTGCCAGAGGGGAACTGGGGCAATAAATTCCTTGCTTAATCAGTAAGTCGTGTCCAACTCTTTGTGACCCCATGGACTATAGCCCGCCAGGCTCCTCTGTCCATTGGATTTCCCAGGCAAGAATGCTGGAATGGGTTGCCATCTCCTCCTCCAGGGGATCTTTTCAGACCAGGGATTGAGCCTGTGTCTCCTGTGTCTCCTGCATTGCCGGCAGATTCTTTACTTGCTTAGCCATCAGGGAAGCCCAATAAATTCCTTACGACCTTTCAAAAGCCCAAGAAACATGCAAATGCATTGGTTTAAAAGAAAATGTGGGGCATGTGGTTTCTGCCACAACTAAAGATATGTAATAGATGGCTCAGACCAATAGCTATTTCATGTATTTGCAAACGTGAGAGGGTTTGTAAACAGAACAACTCAAATGTAACACATATAAGAACTCTTCTTAGCAACTTACATGCTGAATATTACAGTGGCCGTCTGGAAATCGATTATGGTCGAAATGTCTGCCCAAGTGCTGAAGCTGGGTCTATGGTTCCCCTAGTACTTTTTTGGAGCCAAATTAGACCCAGCCTTATAACCATATGCTGGTGACTATAGAGCTTTCTCAGAATTTTGTCCCTGGGACAGAAGATGTTTCAGTTACAGATCCTTAAGGTACACTTAGATTTCCAAGCCCAGGACTTGGAAAATAAGAAAAGAAATACAGAAGAAGAAACTGAGGAGTGACGTGTGTGTGTGTGTGTGTGTGTGTGTGTGTGTGTGTGTTTAAACAAGAGGATGTTGGGTTGAACCCATGAAACTAAATTGTGACGTTAATGAAAGACAATAATATTGCCCGAGGCTGATCAATCACTGACCACAGAGCAGTTACTTCCAAACCCACTTCCAGAGGTTCAGTTTTTACATTCCCCAAATGTTTCTAATTACCAGCACACTTATCCCATCATTTCTGATAAATATTCTCCAATGAAAATTGAGTACCCACCAAATTATCCCTGTTCTCCATACCAATAGGATCTTAAATTCTAATCATTCAAATTAATCTGAGCATGGCTGACCTAAATGAAGTGCCTTAAGTATTAAGTAGCTTAATAACCTCAAGAAGAAAAATTCTGATGAAGGGCCAGAAGAATCTCTCTCCTCTGCAACAGTGTGTGATATTAATTCCTCTTGTCATTTTTTGTAGCCAAATTATGTGAAGTTATCATATTATGTACTGTATCTCAACAAAATGAGTTACAGTAAAAATTCATTTCTAAAGATTAAAAATTCTAAATACCTATATTTTATGAGCTGTGGCTACCTTATAAATGACCTGGAATGACCACAGAACAGTCCTATCTGTCAGGCTATTTGGAGGAGGTCCAATCAAAAGAACATAGCCAAAAATGATGGCTATAAGGAGGAGTGAAATACCAGCCTGACTAATCAGGTAGATTGAGATAAACCACTGTAAGCTCTTTACCAACAGGGAATCTCCCTTAAATATGTTTCTGTCCCTTTATTTCCATGTCCATGTGAAAACCACTATTACATGATATTCCTAAATATGAATTACATGTTTGAGATAGTTTGACTTAAACTACAGGCTAGTAGGCAGAGATTAAGTTCACTTTGGGGTTACCTGGGGGTGCCTCAAAGCAAGAGGCAGTCACACAGTTAGAGGCTTGGGATGCTCAGTGCGTGGAGACTTGCCATAGGCATTCACAGGTCACAGAGCAAACAAACATCAATTTGAAAGGGAAGTGACAAATCAAAAATCAGAGTATTAGTACTAGTTTTTTGGGGTGTTAAATTTGTCAGTATGGTTAATTGCTCTTCAACTGGACAACAGTGGTGAGGAATAAGATATTACTCTCTTTTATAGAAAGGATGCTCTCTACCTTTATTTTGGTTTGTTCTTAGGGGCAGGGTACAAAGGGAAAAGAAAAGGAAATAGGTCTTTGGCATTTTTTTTTTTTTTGTGAATGAAGTACTGTTTTAGATACTTCACATGCATCCTTTATATATTAGTCTGTACTCTCTTAGCAAAGGCTATTTTAAAGATGATTAGATTGCTTGGTTTTTTTTTGATATTGACTTGCATTGTTTGTTGTTGCTGTTTTAGTCACTAAGTCATTTCCAGCTCTGCAGTGGCCTCATCGACTATAGCCAACCAGGCTCCTCTGTCCATGGGATTACTGGAGTGAGTTGCCATTTCCTTCTCCAATTGAGCTGCATGAGTTCTTGTATATTTTGGAGATTAATCCTTTGTGGGTTGCTTCTTTTGCAAATATTTTCTCCCAACATCTTGAGGTTGGGGGGAGAGGGTGGGATGAATTGAGAGAGTGGCAATGATATACATACACTGCCATGTGTAAAGTAGACAGCTAGTGGGAATCTGCTATATAGCACATGATGCTCAGTTTGATGCTCTGTGATAACCTAGAGGGGTGGGATACAGGAGGCGGAAGGGAGATATAAGAGGGAGAAAATATATGTATACTTCTAGCTGATTCACATTATTGTACAGCAGAAACTAACACAACATTGTAAAGCAATTATACTCCAAATAAAAAACAATAAAGAGGAAATGGAGACTCACCGAAGTTCCTTAAGTACTAGGTGGGAGAAGATGAATTGGAGCTCAGGCCTGCCTGATTCTGTCTACAAGACTGGCCACTAACAACTCCTTCCTTCACTCTATGTACCTGCCACAGCTTTGATCTAGAAGTGGAGACTACTGTCTCCTCCCTTGAATCTGGGATGGCTTAGTGACAGCTTTGGCCAACAGAATCTATGTATAATATATACTGGGATTTTGGAGGTCAAGCTTCAAGAGGTTGTTTGCTTTTTCTCTCAGAAGACAGTCACGATATAAAGTATAATTCTGCTGTTGAAGAGAGAATTCCTGGAGATGAGAGACTGCACAGCCTCAGTCAAGCTGCCAGAACCCTTACCATATGAAGCAGAGATAAACTATTCTCATTAAGCCCTGACCAGCTTGCTGAATTAGGGGCAAAAAAATGGACGCTGTTGTTCTAAGCTGCTAAGTTTTGGAGGGGTCTGTTATACAATAATAGATAACTGAAAAAGATGACAAAACTCTGTTTCTTCTTTTGTGGTACTCACTTCCTTTTATCTACACTTTAACTATGAATTCAGTAAGGAAACTTTAGGCTGAGTCAAAGGGGTACTCAGCATGTAGCAGTGGAAAAGAACCATCTAAAGGTTCTTGTCATGTTAAGCAAGAATGCACTGAGTAATTACAAAGTGCCTGGCATCATTTTGAAGCATTTATCCTCCAAACAACCCTGTGAGGTGGGTACTGCTTTTAACCCCTGTTTTACAGGTAAGGAAAGGGAGGCACAGAAATGTGCCTGGCAGCTAGACAGTTGTACATCCAAGATCAAAACGCTGCACCCAGAGTTCAGAGCCTCATTCTCAATTCTTAAGCTGTATTGTCAGGACTTTCTTGGTAATGATACTGGAATTCAGTCAACTGAAAAAAGTAGCTATAGCAAGAGTTCAACTTCTGTAACTGAAAACGTAACACTTGATTTTCAAAAGCCACACTATATACTACCCTGAAGAACTTTCTTTGGAGAGGAGATGTAGAAAATGCACAAAAAAGTACTTAATAGTTGCAATCCCCAAAACACAAGAGTTAGGGGACAGAGGGAAGATCTGCTGCTAAATCGCTTCAGTCGTGTCCAACTCTTTGGGACCCCATGGACTGTAGCTCGCCAGGCTCCTCTGTCCATGGGATTGTCCAGGCTAGAATACTGGAATGGGTTGCCATTTCCTACTCCAGGGGATCTCCCAACCCATGGATTGAACCCATGCCTCTTACATCTCTTGCATTAGCAGCTGGGTTCATGACCACCAGTGCCAACTGGGAAGCCCGGAGGGAAGACCAGATAAGAAATCTAAGGGTAAGGAATACAAGCTCTGGGATGTGGAGAGCCTTCTCTCTATGGTGGCCTTTGCCCATGTCCTTGACCATATCTAAAGCCATTCCACAGAATGGAGATAAAACTGGCATGTACAATAACAGTTTTGCTGTACTTTTTCTGAGTTGCTGCAGAGTTTGGAGTTAGAAAGTCCTGGTCGGAATAGTGATTCACCATTGAGTCACTCTGTGACCTTAGAAAGTTCCTTTCTCTCTCTGACTTCTATGGAGAAAACAGAGATGATAACGTCTGACCTGTGGTGTTCTTGTGATAACGTCTGACCTGTGGTGTTCTTGTGAAGATTAAAAGAGATTGCCTACGAGTGTATGTGCATATATCTCCAAGCAATTGTTATTATTATGTATTGTTCATGCTCCTGTAACTCTGAACCAAAATTAGAGGTGATACATTAGGAGCTGAAAGAAAAAAAATCCTAGATGGGAAGAGAGTGAAGAAACCTGGATCAGACAATAAGGCTGGAATAAAGAAGAAAGCATGATTCTTCAAAAGTCAAGAGGTGAATTCAGTCATACAGCATTTTCATTGAGGGTCTCCATTTAAACAATCTAATCAGATTTATACTTTCCCTAATCTCCACATGTAAAATCCAAGTAGGCAGTGCCTTAGTGAACTTCCTAGGAAGCTCCAGTCACATGTCAGTCTTGCTTCATGGATTCATAGGGTGATTGATGAAAAAATACCCATGGAGCTTATTTGGCTCCACCCTTTTATTTCACAGGTAAAGGAAGATCAGAGAGGGACGAGAACTTGTGCAAGGAGACCCAGCTTGTGAGTGACACAACAGATACCAAGACCAAGGTTTTCTGACTCCTCAGTAAGTGTCTTTTGACCAGAAGTTTTTCTCAGGTGAAAAAAGAAACTAACTTGAAATAGCACTGATTTGTATCAGTGATTAGTAATGCACCCAAATTAAAGCTTATCACCCAACACCACACAGGTTCAAATAAATAAATCAAACTAGCATTTCTCTTGTGTGTATAGGAGGTAAATATCAGCTCCATTATACTTCCCCTGCCTTTATTTTTCTTCATTCTAAAACTTACTATAGGACATAGTTCTAAGAGTAGACCTAACTTAAGGTGTAAATATTTATAAATTCTCAGCCAAAGCTGGGCAAAGGTCTTTTAGAGTGGTTTAGTCTGCTTAGGATGTGGAGCTCCAAATCTGGCTCTTGGACCCATCCTCTACTAGTCTCCGACCTTCGGTCTGGGCCAGTGCTGACCGTGAACCCTGGTGACATACCGCTCTCACCATCAGCAAGACAAGCCCGATGGCAGAATTCCCTTTCTGTAGTTTTTGTTCCATTGTGTAACTGAGCACTCCCAGAAGCTTGGGCTCTGCCTCTCCTCCAAGTGTCCTGATTTCTGGAATGGTGTCCAGGCGCACCTCTAATGAGAGATTCCCAAGGGGACACTCTTGGTCAGATGCTTAGAACAGCTAATCCAATCCTCTCCCTCCTGTAGTCCTCCAAATAGGACAGATCCTCCCTAGGTGAACAGATCTGGTCCATTGACCCAACTGTTCCCATATGTACTGTACCCCTCTTCTGGTAAGCTATGACTCAACTGCCTGAACTAAGGCTATATGGGGCAAAAGAAAAATTTAAATAGCCAATTAGTTTCTATTAGTTGTCCAATTGTAAATTTGGAAATTTTCTTTGATCAAACATACAGGTATTTGGTGTACAGATATTTCTGGTAATTGAAAAATACACTGCATAAGTTTTTATTTTTATTCTATTTTTGGTTTATAAAATTGAAAAATGTTGAATACTTGGAAAATAAAAAAGCAGATAAGAGAAAAATGTGCTTTGCGTTTTACAGAGTGAAAAATAAAATAGATTTTTAATTTAACCCAGAACATAGGAACCTTTCCAGTATAAAAACTCACATTCCTGCGGACTTCTTAGTAGACTTTTTTTTCCCCTTAAAATGTAAGAAATCACAGAATAAACTCTTCAGACTCTTTCACATGTTTCAGGGGCCCATAAATATATTTATTGATCTTCAGCTAAACTCTTGGGGATTTTGTCAGTTCTAACCTTGATTCCCATGTGCAATAGAGGACTTTTCTAGATTTAGAAAAGTCTCCATTTTAGGTGCTGGTTTGAACTTCAGACCCTCTAAAATAGATCTTAAGACTCCTCATCAGATTTCTGAAACTTGCTGCTTATTTTCTGATTCAACCGCATTTGTTCAGCTGTGACTGTGTAACTTTCGGATTCAAGAAGGTCAACTACCGATAAGTCTGCTATTTGATTCTCCCTCTGACTGTGAGACTGTAGAAGGTATTTAAGCCTCCACATGGAGGGTATATGTTAGGAGGCATTTCCAGATTTGCTAAACTTTAGTTCTTTTTCTTCCTGATCTAAATTCAAGTTTTTGTGAATCTCTCCCCATGTGTCCAATAACAATAATCTTTTAGAAGTATTTGTAAAAATAGGGTATTGTTCCTACCCCTAGGAGTTTCAGTCTAGCTGGAAAAACAGGCCACGTACACATGCTAATAAAACCAACACTATCAGAGAGTACATAATAAGAATCACTAAAAAAAATCATAGTTTGTGCTACTGTATGGAAATTAAAAAATGGGAGGGTTAACTTAAGAGGAAGGGAGCTTGATCTTAAAGCTAATTTAGCCAGTACTTGGGCTAATGCAGCAGAGTAAGACATTCCTGTTGGCAGATACACTAGACTAAATGTTCAGAGATGGGAAAAGTTCAGATTCTGAGAAGCAGTTCAGTTTGGCTTCAGGAAAAAGTTTATGCATACATGTCCCTATGCAGTGACTTCCAAAACATGGCCTATATCTATATTTGTTTTGATCCTTTCTTTCCAATTAGAACCTGTACAATAGCCAGCCTTGTATATTTAGAATTCCACAGTATGTCTATGCTTTCCCATCTTTACATTGATTGATGTTTCTTCCTTATCTTCTTCCATCCTGATTGTCCCACCCATCCCTACCTTTCTCCATCTCTCCTCATAATGAAGATTAAAAAAAGCAAAAAAGTTTTGCTCTCTGTTGCCAACTCTAGTAAATTGACAGAGTTTGGGGAGATTAATGTATAGGCAAAGATTTTCAAGTCACTTTCAGATTCAGGAAAAAAAAAAAAAATCCACGATTGATTAGTGACCAAGGTGTGACCTTGAGAGTAGTGGTCCAGATGCTCTTTATTTTGCCCACACTTTTGTTTAAGGTCTAGAAAAAGTAACCATCTGCATTCTTCTTCTTCTGAACATTTTCTTCCTTAAAATTTCTATCGCATTTTCTATTTATTTTATTCACTTAATCTCCCATTTGATACGCTTGCAGTTGGCTCATCACTGACTAAATAGACTCATACTCCTTCAAAAGACTATCTCACTCAATATCTCTTTTTTATCTCCCCCAAATGCTAGCACAGTAAGTATAGTAAGTATATGCTTAACAAATATTTCATGAACTAAATATAATATAGGCAAGAAGGAGGATCTAAGGCTGAAAAAGCAAATGACAGATGGATTATACTTATAGAAGCATAAACAAAATAGTTCAGCTGGTAATTGTTCTAAAATGGTTTCATGTACATTGGTCTGTTCACATAATAATCAGATGCTGGAGGGCAGAAGTCCTTAAACACAACCTCATTCACAGATTCCAGTGATAGTCGGTAGATGACCCACCCTCTGGGGGATGAGTCCTTCTATTGGAAAGAGTCAAAAGCAACAAAATTTGTTAAGTGAATCACACCTCCAAGAGGCTTTCAGGGAAATTTGCATTTGGGGAGTGAAAAGGAATTGAGCAAAGTAAGAAAGATAGACTTAGGATGAAAACTCCTCAAGGAGGAGAGAAAGGGCATAGATTTGAGGGACGAAGGCTTGAAATCCAATATCAGATCTTAGCCCTATTACTGAGCTCTGCCATTCAATCATTGTGTCCTTGGGCAAACTAGGTAACTTCTCTGAACTTCAGTCTCAACCACTGTAAAAGAAACATGGTTATACTAGAGCCAAAAAGCTCAAAAATAATCAGTCCAATGTTAGTAACTTATTTACTAACATTAGACTGCAAAGATAATATTAGATTGCAAATATAACTGTAAAGTTTGCCTGTGTATATATGATCTTTTCCTGTGTTATATATTTACCATCTATGTTTCCTCTGACCCTGATTTTGTTTTCTAGTTTATTGATCGAACTATTAAAAAGCATCTCAAAATTATAGCCCAACATAAATGGGCTATAAATATACAAACCAAGTTATATCTGTTTGTAGAGCTATTGGAAAATAAAATGGGATAATGTCTTTTTAAAAAAATCGTTCACAGAGTTTAATAAATGTGATTTTCCCAAGCCCTATTATATCTTCCCATCAAAAATATGATTTAAAGAGACATTCTAAATCAAGAAGGCAGATGCCATGGGTTATGGCTGTCAGAGTGGTAACCATTTCATGTATTTCAACTAGACCACTTTCATATCTATGGCCAGTTCTTTAGATTTCCTGAAGTTACACAGTAAATTTTCAAGTACAACTTAAGTTATCTAGTAACTTCTTTCATCATTTTTATTCCTTTATTTCAGTCTATCATTTTAATAAATCAGGTTTTTCACATGTAATAAAAACAGAAATGCTTTCAGTTTTGTGTTTTGACTCAATGAAGAGACTGAGTTGAAGTCTGTTGTTCCATGAAGGGGAAAGTACTTTGTGTTTTTAAGATCCCAGAGCTTCTCATGCCCTTCCTTTGGATGATACGCTTTTCAAGGGGAAAACAAAGCTGACCTTAACCCGTTTGCTTGCAGTGGGCACTTTTGTGAATATAAACAGCAGAAACTTGTTCCAGACAGACATCACGTCAATGTGAGCAGACACTCCTGTCCATCAGAAGGCAATCTCCACATTCATAAAGAAAAATCAGTGAGCTGTGGGTCAGGCTTTTAGTGCACACAGTTTTTAAGAAACATAAATGCCCAAAGAATAAGCAACTTACAAGTCACAAAATAGAGAGGAAGGCAGAAATAGGTATCTGCCTCATTATATCAAACCACAAAGCAGCTGACATTTACTAAGAAGAGGATTATTTGATCAAAACTGTTCAGGAAAGCTTAGACTATCCTATTCACAAGTAACCTTTGAAGAGATTAAGAAGACAAAAGAACAAAAAAGGATATGAAGTATTTAATTGTGTTATTCTTGAATATGTATAACTATTAAGGAAATACAAGATATATAAATAGCACATTATGCAACTATGATTTATTTTATACTTAGATTGGGGAAGGGATTTATTACTATGGTATATCATCAAAAACTAGAAAACAATTATTTATTTTTCCATAGCAAATGTCTACTCTATAATTATGGAAATACAAATCCTAATAGATACTCAAGTAGAGCTGTCAATTAGAAGAAGAACAATCTGTACTAGATATACAAAATTGAAGTTAACAACATACAGGTAGTTTTTGAAATTAACTCTAACATTACTTGTCAGGTAAACCTGCACACTAAGAATGAATTTCTGAAATATTAATTATCTTAGATCACTGAAAAGTTGAGAGACAAGCTCAGAGAGCACTGAAGGACAACTTGGAGGCATGAGTCAGAGAACGCAGGTCTATTTGAGTGAAATGAGGCTTTCTGTCCACTTGAATGCCACTTCTCAATCTCCTTTGCTGGCTCCTCTGTCTTATTTATTTTTAAATGTTGGTGCCCTTTAGGGTTTGGTTTGGGGACTTTTAAAGTCATTAAATTCTCCAAATATGATTCCATCAAATTTTGTATTGAAAATGCCATCTGTAATGTACTGATATTCAAGTTAACACTTCTAGTCCACAGCTATTACTTTAGTTTCAGATTTTCCGATTTTCCCATTTCTTCTCAGATATCTTAAAATATTATTCAATATACTAAAATGGTGCATCCAAAAAAGACCTTCTATCTATCCTGGTCCCTCCAAATTTTTTTTTTTTTTTTAAAGAGGAGTGTTCCTGGATTACCTTTTCTCTTCTACATACCACTCCAATCTACCAAGTCCTATCGGATCTGAAATACAGCTCAAATCCAGTGACTTATCTATCATCTAGCTTCCATGCTGTTGACTTAGCCACAATTATTGTAGCCTGGACTACTGAAGTCATTTCAAATTCTTTTCCTTATTTCTACTCTTGTCTCCCACAATTCATTTTTGACTTGGCAGCCACATGGATCATTAAAAAAGAAAGAATGAGAAAGAAAATCAATATAATGTGATTATAGAGCTCATATAGTTATTGTTTACCTAAAAACAACTTATCACTTCTTGGAGACCATTAAGCATTAGGAGAACAAAGAAATAGACATACATTAAAAAAAAACCCCAAATCCAAAATTACTCAATTGCTGTTTTTCCAGAAATACGAGGAAACAGAAGCTACAACTCCAAGTAATATTTTATTGCTGCTAAGATCTTGCAGAATCACCTGGAAGTGTAGGCAACTGAGTGCAAAGTGCCTAGAGTCTCAGAGGTAACAGATTCCAAAAAGCACAGCACACATACACCCACTAAGTATGAGGACTTTCTTAAAATGTAAATTTTAAAGTTGACATTGGAGCTACAATAAACAGGACTGAACTCTAGGGAGGCTGGCCTTTGACAGCGGCTGTCAAGGTGATATATCTAATAGTAGTGGAGTATCAAAGACAGTGCCACTGAAACCACCACCTACAATTGAAGATTGCCTTGGACCACAGGGGTGTTTCCCTTAATGCCTGTGAGTGGTGAAGGAACCGGGACAAGGGTATGCAGATCTGGCAGCAGAAACTACTGGATGTCTTAAGCTTTGAGGGCCAAAAGGAAGTTGGCTACACAGGGAAGAAACAGTCTACATCAAAAAGAAGAAGGGGGAGCCCTTTGATTAGAAAGCTACCTGTACCACCAAACAGGAACCTCTTGCAAATAGCTGATTCAATGACAAGTAACAAAACAGCACCGAACATAGTTATACAGCTTAGTTATCAAGATAGTCAACGGAGGGACTTGCCAGGTGCGACAGTGGTTAAGAGTCCACCTTACAGTCTGGGAGATGTGGGTTTAATCTCTGGTCGGGGAATTAAGATCCCACATATTGTAGAGCAACTAAGCCCATGTGATGCAACTTCTGAGCCCATGTGCTCTGGAGCCCGTGAGCCACAACGAGAGGCCCAGTGACACCACTCGAGAGCCACTGCACCCAAATGAGTAAATATTTTTAAAAAGAGAAAAATAAAGCAGATAACTGAGAAAAAGATACTCTATGAATAAGGTGGTAAAAAGCAGCAAAATGTACCATTTTGGAATGTACTCAAAAGATTCACAATGGAGCACAGTAAAAAAATGTTTTTATTTCACTACACACAAATGTATGAAGTGATTGCCAAGAACAGAAGCTCTTAAAGAAGAAATATAAGAACTCAAGGAAAAGATGTTAGGACAATGAGAAGAGATGAAATATGAACTGGTGGAATCCGAGAGAAAATTCTTTCCCGAGAAAGAAGTAAAATTACTAGAAAAAATAAAAAGGCAAGTTTAAGGGAAGAACATGAGAAAACAGATACAATGGAAAACAGAAAAATAGACTCAGGACAAAAATGGGGAAAGCACAAACAAAATCCTCTGGCACTATTTCATTTATGAACTCTATGGCTCTATTATCTATTCAGAAGTAAAATTCCAAACAACAACAACAAAATCGTATCACTGCCATTCTTCAAACCTTCCAATAGCCACTAACAGATTTTAGAATGAAATTTAAATTTTGCCCCATGGCCTGTCTTGCATCACTGGCTTCTACTCCTACATATTTCAAGTTTTCCCCAGCTCTCATTCAGCCATACTGATGATCTTTTACTTATATTGTTCCATCAACTTCAAACATGGTTCTTCAGAATTTCCTACAGCTGAGTCTTAACATACTGTTACAAAAAGGCTTTTGTCCATCATGTCACTAAGGTATTCTCTTCCATCTTACTGTTTGTTTCTTCCCTAGCCTATCATAACCATAATTATCTCATTAATTACATTATTTATTTAGATGTTGTTTTCCTCCCTTAACAGAAACGTAAGTTTCCCAAGAACAGAGGCCTTTATAGTCAAGCACCTAGCACACAGTTACTACTTGATAGAGTCCGATGACTAAAGGAAGGAGAAATAGTTTATTTCTAGGGTTTCTTCTAGTGTCAATGTGCTAGTACTAACATCTAGCATTTCACTTTGTAGAGGATGACAGAATCCACCAAAAACACACAACAAACTTCTAGGTCTTCGCACACCTTGAATTATCAAGCTAGTTATTAACTTTGTATATTTACATATCAATCTATGGGCTCCCCCAGTGGCTCAGCAGGTAAAATATCTGCCTATAATGGAGGAGAAGGAGACATAGGAGACACAGGTTCGATCCCTGGATCTGGAGGATCCCCTGGAGGAGGAACTGGCAACTCACTCCAGTATCCTTGCCCCAAAAATCCCATTGACAAGAGGAGCCTGGTGGGCTACATGGGTCACATCACAACTAAGCAACTAAGCACAGCACATCAATCTATATAGCTATATATTCATTTATCCATCCATCGTACTGGTTCATGTTTACCTGGAAGACTATGAGTAGTATAGATTTGGGTACTGAGAATGGTTCTAGAGGAACAGAATATTTAGGTTTGTTTTCTGAATTGGTACCGGGATTTCTCGAATTGACTCTCTAATCTGATTAAAGACATTTCCCATAGTAAAGAGACCACTGATAATACACAGCATGATCTGACACCTGGGTATGCGAAAAATCTCCATTAATCCTCTTTGCTGAGTCACTTGAAAATGAAAGTGAAAGTGAAGTCGCTCAGTCATGTCTGACTCTTTGCAACCCCATGTACTGCAGCCCACCAGGCTCCTCTGTCCATGG
>NW_011494898.1:6344711-6349006 GCF_000754665.1 Bison bison bison
CTGTCCATGGGATTCTCCAGGCAAGAATACTGGAGTGGGTTGCCATTTCCTTCTCCAGGGGATCTTCCCGAACCAGGAATCAAACACAGGTCTCCTGCATTGCAGGCAGACATAGGCAGACGCTTTAACCTCTGAGCCACCAGGAAACCCAGACTGAGTCACTTGAGTTGTGTCCAACTCTGTGACCCCATGGACTCTAGCCTGCCAGGCTCCTCTGTCCCTGCGGATTCTCCAGGCAAGAATACTGGAGTGGGTTGCTATGCCCTCTTCTGGGGGATCTTCCTGATCAAGGGATCAACCCTGCATCTCTTAAGTCTCCTGCATTGGCAGGCAGGTTCTTTACCCCTAGCGCCACCTGAGAAGCCCTAGACCCTCTTCATCAACCATTTATTAAGAAATGCCGTGCTGAGTTACTGGGTACATGACACTTTTGAACATTTTAAGAAGAGCAATGACTTAATGAGATTAGCTTGTTGTCCCAATGTCACTGGACAAAGTGGAGAAATAAAAAGATGAGATCAGGGATTCCAACTCCCAATTTAAGCACTGCACACACACACAAAATCTGAAGCCTTTTTGTGTGTCCTGAAGGAGACCTTTGTTTCCTACAGCCTTAGGGCTGAAATTCTTGAAAATCAAAAGCAGAATCTCATTCTGTGACTGACTGAATTACAAAGAAACCTGAATTTCCAGTCTTTTAGGGTACTTAATAATAGCCTTGATTGAAAAAGGATGGGATCCTGTAAATTGGGGACAAATGGGAAGACCCTGATGAAAGTGGAGACATTGAGTCTTTTAAGTCTGATGCATCTTCTTTGCCAAAGATGCTTTCCCAGCTGCAGTGGGAGTAGCCTGCTCACTTCCAGTAGAAGTAGCCTCCCCAACCTCAGGGTAATAAACAGCCTCTGCATTTCCTTTTAATGGGATTAATTTTCATTGCTTGTGGAAACAGTAATTGTCTCCTCTGAGTGAGTTGTCAACCAAAACAATGCTGATTCTCCTCTGGATACACCACTCATTTTTGAATCTGGACTTATACCCGGATTCAAGTCCCAGCAGGCCTCTAAAGGTGAGTGAGGAGGTGCTCTCCACTACTATTTGAGTTTTCAAGCTTATAAAGACGGACCTGGGGAACACGTGTTGGAATAGACACTAAGGTTGTGGTATAATGCTTGAAGAAACAATGCTGAATTAGGATGAATTTATTGATACAGGCTCATCAAGCTGAGATTCTAAATATAATGTTGTAGTTCAAGGAGTCAGAAAGGGCTCAAACAGGTTGGGCGGTTGGCTGAAAGAGGGACCAAAAAGGTGTTCCTTAGTGAGTAAATGAGAAGTTCCTGGTCTGACTTGGTTTAATACAGAGAGAGAGACAGAGAGAGAGAGAGAATGCGTGTATGTGTTGTGTGTGTGTGTGTGTGCGTGTGTGTGTGTGTACACTCTCAGTCCTTTCCAACTTTTTGTGACCCCACGGACTGTAGCCCACCAGATTCCTCTGTCCATGGGGATTTCCCAGCCAAGGATACTGGAGTGGATTGCCATTTCCTTCTCCAAGCGATCTTCCCAACCCAGGAATCAACCTGCATCTCTTGCATTTCCTGTATTAGCAGATGGATTCTTTACCACCTGGGAAACCTTAATATAAAGGGAGGGATTCAAAGGTTTATGGAGATTAGATGTTGGAGTGGATGTTATTTAAGACATACTCACCCACATTGGGAAGGTCCAGAAGACATACTTTTCACCATTACTGTGAGACAGAAATTTGTGAGCAGAGCTCTGGCATTTTTGAAGAGATTTATGATCACTGTTCTCTGTAGGTCAGTGGAGAATAGTGAAAATTTCCAAGTACAATGAAAACTACTGTCACTAACTAGGATATTTAAATTCAATGGTAGTAACTGGATCCTGGGGTGGCAGGGACAGATGACAGCATTCAGCTGCCTCAAGAAAGGTGCACATAGTTAGTGTCATGGACAGCAGTCAAAGAGCAAGCCAGGCTTACAGCACTGGCTGGTGGGTTATGCTGTTCCTAGGAGTGAAATGGATAGAAAACCTATTATAATTCTCAATTGACCTTTATAAGCAGACAAGTTCTATATCAAGTGAACAAGTCTAACCTGAATCATGAAAACTGAAACTCAAGCCCCCTCAATTGCCAGTATTGAGCCGGTTTGCAGACTCAGAAGTGTTTGAGTAAAGGGGAGAATAGGTCCTCTTGAGGAAGGATCCAGGTACACTGCCCAAATTTTATACTGTCAGTCTTTTCAGGACCTTCGCCAAAGGGACCTACAGGACTTCCCTGGTGGCACAGTGAAGAATCCACATGTCAATGTAGGGGAGATGGGTTTGATCCCTGGTCCGGGAAGATTCTACTTGCCGAGGAGTAACTAAGCCCATGCACCAGAACTACTGAGCCCTTGCTCTAGAGCCTGTGAGCTGCAACTACTGAAGTCTGCACATCGAGAGCCTGTGCTCTGCAACAGGAGAAGCCACCACAATGAGAAGCCTGTATCACAGCAGACTCGCCCCCACTCGTCATGACCTGAGAAAGCCCGAGCAAAGCAAGGAAGACTCAGACAGAAATAAAAATAAATAAAATTATTTTCAAAAGGGGAGGATTTACAGCCTTTTTTCCCCAAGGTAACTATGCACTGGGGAAAAGAAAATGATCAGATCTTTTGAGGACTATTAGATACTGGCTTTAAACTGACACTGATTTCAGATGACCTGAAACATCACTGTAGTCCATCAGAGTAGCGTCTTATGGAGCTCAGGTGATCAATGAGATTTTAGTTTACATCCATTTCACAGTGAGCCCCATTGGGTCTCCCAAACCATTCTGTGGTTATTTCTCCAGTTCCAGAATGTACAATGGGAACATAGGTATTTAGCAGACAGCAGAATCCCCACATTGGTTCCCTGACCTACGGAGTGAGGGCTATTGTGTGAAGGTCAAGCAGATCCCACTAGCACTACCTCTAGCTAGGAAAAAAACAAACCAAAAGTAATACTTTATTTTTAGTGTCACTATCAAGAACTTGAAGAATGCACAGGTGGTTATTACCACTACATCCCCATTCACCTCTACTTGGTCTGTGCAGGAGACAGATGGATCTTGGAGACTGATGGTGGGTTATCGCAAACTTAACCTGATGATGACTCCAATGGCAGCCTGGCTATACCAGAGTCGGTTTTATTGCTTGAGAAAATTAACACATCCCCTGGTAACTGTTATGTAGTTATTGATCTGGCAAATGCTTTTTTCTGCCATACCTGTTGATAAAGCCCAACAGAAGCAGTTTGGTTTCAGTTGGCAAAGCCAGCAATATAACTTCACTATCCTACACCATGGATATATTGACTCTTCAACCAAGTCATAGAGATCCTTTCTACAAGATATCACTCTGATTCCTTATACTGATGACATTATGCAAATTGGATCTAGTGAGCAAGAAGCAGCAATTCCTCTAAACTTGTTGATAAGTAATTTGTGTGTTAGAGGATGGAAAATAAAGGCAACAAAAATTCAAGGGACTCCTCTTTGAGTAAAATTTCTAGGGATCTAGGTGCATGGGGTATACTGAGAATCCATTCAAAACTGAAAGATAAGTTGTTGTATCTGTTTCCTGCCTCAACCAACAAAAACAAACAAAAACAAACAAACAAACAAAAACAGGCAAAATACTGGGTGAGCCTTTTTGGGTTTTGGAGGCAATATATTCCTCATTTGGACATGTTACTCTGGTGCATTTACCAGACCCCAAAAAACTGCTAGTTTTCAGTGGGGATAGAATAAGAAAAGGTTCTACAACAGGTCCGGGATGCTGTGCAAGCCCTGTTACTTGAGCTATGTAACACAACAGATGCAATTGTAAATGAGGTAAGTGGCAGACAGGGATGGTGTTTGGAGATTTTGACAGGCCTCTGTAGGTGAATCACAGTGAAAGCTCTTAGGATTCTAGAACAAAGTCCTGCCATCCATTACAGAAAACCATTCTCCTTTTGAAACACAGCTCTTGGCCTGTTATTGGGCCTTAACAGAAACTACCATTAACCATCAGATCAGTTCAGTTCAGTCGCTCAGTCGTGTCTGACTCTTTGCGACCCCATGAATCACAGCACGCCAGGTGTCCCTGTTCATCACCAACTCCCGGGGTTCACTCAAACTCATGTCCATCGAGTCAGTGATGCCATCCAGCCATCTCATCCTCTATCGTCCCCTTCTCCTCCTGCCTCCAATCCCTCCTAGCATCAGAGTCTTTTCCAATGAGTCAACTCTTCGCATGAGGTGG
>NW_011494898.1:6349106-6349426 GCF_000754665.1 Bison bison bison
GCCAAAGTATTGGAGTTTCAGCTTTAGCATCAGTCCTTCCAAAGAACACCCAGGACTGATCTCCTTTAGGATGGACTGGTTGGACCTCCTTGCAGTCCAAAGAACTCTCAAGAGTCTTCTCCAACACCACAGTTCAAAAGCATCAATTCTTTGGCACTCAGCTTTCTTCACAGTCCAACTCTCACATCCATACATGACCACTGGAAAAACCAGAGCCTTGACTAGACGGACCTCTGTTGGCAAAGTAATATCTCTGCTTTTGAATATGCTATCTAGGTTGGTCATAACTTTCTTTCCAAGGAGTAAGCGTCTTTTAATTT
>NW_011494898.1:6349881-6350406 GCF_000754665.1 Bison bison bison
TTTAATTTCATGGCTGCAGTCACCATCTGCAGTGATTTTGGAGCCCCCAAAAATAAAGTCTGACACTGTTTCCACTGTTTCCCCATCTATTTGCCATGAAGTGATGGGACCAGATGCCATGATCTTCGTTTTCTGAATGTTGAGCTTTAAGCCAACTTTTTCACTCTCCTCTTTCACTTTCATCAAGAGGCTTTTTAGTTCCTCTTCACTTTCTGCCATAAGGGTGGTGTCATCTGCATATCTGAGGTTATTAACATTTCTCTGGCAATCTTCATTCCAGCTTGTGCTTCTTCCAGCCCAGCGTTTCTCATGATGTCCTCTGCATAGAAGTTAAATAAGCAGGGTGACAATATACAGCCTTGACGTACTCCTTTTCCTATTTGGAACCAGTCTGTTGTTCCATGTCCAGTTCTAACTGTTGCTTCCTGACCTGCATATAGGTTTCTCAAAAGGCAGGTCACGTAGTCTGGTATTCCCATCTCTTTCAGAATTTTCCACAGTTTATTGTGATCCACACAGTCAAAG
>NW_011494898.1:6350506-6355306 GCF_000754665.1 Bison bison bison
TCTCTTGCTTTTTCCATGATCCAGCGGATGTTGGCAATTTGATCTCTTGTTCCTCTGCCTTTTCTAAAACCAGCTTGAACATCTAGAAGTTCACAGTTCACATATTGCTGAAGCCTGGCTTGGAGAATTTTGAGCATTACTTCATTAACGTGTGAGATGAGTGAAATTGTGTGGTAGTTTGAGCATTCTTTGGCATTGCCTTTCTTTGGGATTGGAATGAAAACTGACCTTTTCCAGTCCTGTGTCCACTGCTGAGTTTTCCAAATTTGCTGGCATATTGAGTGTAGCACTTTCACAGCATCATCTTTCAGGGTAGTGGCCACCAAATTTCCATGCAACCTGAGCTGTCCATCATGAACTGGATGTTTTCTGACACTCCCAAACCAGAAAGCTGGGTATGCATAGCAACATTTCATCAAGTGGAATCAGTATATACATGACCAGGCCCAGGAAGGCTCTGAATGCATGAGTAATTTACATAATGAGGTGGCCCAAATGCTCAGGCCACTCCTGCTTCACTGCCTTCTCTCTCCCCACCAGCATCTATGGCCTCATGATGAGTTCTCTAAGACCAGTTGGCAGAGAAGACATAGGCCTGATTTGCAGACGGCTATGCACAATATGACGGAGAAGGCAATGGCACCCCACTCCAGTACTCTTGCCTGGAAAATCCCATGGATGGAGGAGCCTGGTGGGCTGCAGTCCATGGGGTCACTGAGTGTCGGACATGACTGAGCAACTTCACTTTCACTTTTCACTTTAATGCATTAGAGAAGGAAATGGCAACCCACTCCAGTGTTCTTGCCTGGAGAATCCTAGGAATGGGGGAGCCTGGTGGGCTACCGTCTATGGGGTCACACAGAGCTGGACAGGACTGAAGCAACTTAGCAGCAGCAGCATGCACGATATGAAGGCACCATCCCACAGTGGATAGTTATTACACCATAGACCTTTTCTAGGACATCCCCAAAGGATGGGTGAAGGACAGTCCTCCCAGATGACAGACCTTTGAGCTCTGGTTTTTCACTTTGCTTGGAATGAGAAATGGCAAGATAGCAATTACATACTAATACTAATTCATGGGCTGTGGGTCAATGATTTGGCTGGAAGTTCAGGGTCTTGAAAAAAATATGGCTGAAAAATTGATGACAAGGAAAAGAACACGTATGTAGATAGACCTCTTTGAATGGGCAAAGAACATGAAGATACTTGTGTTCTATGTGAATGTTCATCAAAGGCTGACCTCAAAAGAGGAGGATTTTAATAATCAAGTGAATGACATGCTCTGTGCACACCAGTCAGCTTTTATTCAGCCAATTCTATCATCATCCAATGGGTTTATGAGAAAAAATGGCCATGGTTGCAGGGATGGAGGCAATGCACAGGATTAACAGCACAAATTTCCATTTCCCAAGGGTGACTTGGTTACACCTATTGCTGAGTGCCCAATCTACCAGCAGCAGAGACCAACACTGTGCCCTCATAGGCACCATTTCTTAGGGTAAGGTAATCATCCAGCTACTTGATGGCCAGTTAATTACCACTTCCACCATGGAAGGAGCAGCATTTTTTTTTTTTTTTTTTCATAATGGAATGCACACTCTGGATACAGATTTGCTTCCCTGCCATGCTATACTTCTGTCAAAAGTACCATCTGTAGACTCACAGAATGCCTTATCTGTCATCAGCAGTATTTCACATAGCACTGCTTCTGGTTAAATAACTCACTTCATAGCAAAAGAAGTATGACAATGGGCCTGTGCTCATGGAAGTCAGTGGACTTACCACATCCTCCATGATTCAGAAGCAGATAATTTGAAAGAATGGTAGAATGACCTTTTGGAAACTCTGTAACAGTGCCAGCTAGTCAGCAATATCTTGCAGGACTGGGACGAGGTTCTCTAGAAGGTGTCCAATACATGGTGCTGTTTCTCCCATAGCCAGAATCCACAGGTCCATGAATCAAGGGGTAGAAATAGGCACTGCTCACTACTGCCTTAGTGACCCACTAGCAACATTTTGCTTCCTGTTCCTGTGACCTCAAGCTTGCTGGCCTGGAGACTTTAGTTCCCAAACGAGGAATGCTTTTACCAAGAGAAATCACAACATTTCCATTAAACTGGAAGTTAAGATTTCTATCCAATTACTTTGGACTCCTCGTGCCTGTTAATCAATAGAGAAAGAAAGGAGTTATTGCAGGACCTGGGGCAAAGAATCCTGAATCCCAAGGGCAGATTGGCATGCTACTCAACAATGGAGATAAGGAAGACTACGTCTGGAATACAGAAGATCCCACAGTCTCTCAGCATTACTATGCCCTGAAATTTAGGTCAATGGAAAATTACAACAACCCAACCTAGGCAGGATTACAAATGGCCCAGAACCTTGAGAAATGCAGATTTGGATCACCTGACCAGTTAAAGAACCAAGAATGGCTTAGATGCTTGCTCAAGGCAAAGGATATACACAAAGAGTAGCAGAAGGAAATTATAAATACCAGACATGACCAGTTACAGAAACAAAGACTATAAGATGATTCCCTCACACCCTTATTTTGTTATGAATGTGTATGTGTGTATTACACACACTCTTCTGGAAAAGTAGTGTGTTTTGGGTTATATGCAAAATAGTTATATCATGATAGGCAGAGCTATGATCTTTTTATAGTCTTGGAGATTAAGTATGATTAAAGATGTATATGGATATCAAGTCAGCAAGGGGTGGACTTGTGATGGTTAATTTTATCTGTTAACTTGATCGGGCCATGGGGAGGTCAGATATTTGGTTAAAGATTAAACATTATGAATATGTCTGTGAGGGTATTTCTGGATGAGATTAATATTTTTATCAGTAGACAAGTAAAATAGATTGCCCTCCCCAATGTGGATGGGCCTTATCCCATTTCTTGAAGGCCTGAAAGTGAAAGTCCCTCACTTTCACTACTCTTTATGACCCCATATGCTGCTAAGTCGGTTCAGTCGTGTCCGACTCTGTGCAACCCCATAGATGGCAGCCCACCAGGCTCCCCTGTCCCCGGGATTCTCCAGGCAAGAACACTGGAGTGGGTTGCCATTTCCTTCTCCAATGCATGAAAGTGAAAAGTGAAAGTGAAGTCGCTCAGTCGTATCCGACTCCTAGCGATCCCATGGATTGCAGCCTACCAGGCTTCTCTGTCCATGGGATTTTCCAGGCAAGAGTACTGGAGTGGGTCACCATTGCCTTCTCCGTGATCCCATATAGTTCCTGGGAATTCTCCAGGTCAGAATACTGGAGTGGGTAGCCTTTTCCTTCTCCAGGGGATCTTCCCAACCCAGGGATCGAACCCAGGTCTCCCACAGTGCAGGCAGATTCTTTACCAGCTGAGCCACAAGGGAAGGCCAAGAGTACTAGAGTGGATAGCCTATCCTTCTCCAGCGGATCTTTCCAACCCAAGAATTGAACCTGGGTCTCCTGCATTGCAGACGGATTCTTTACCAACTGAGCTATCAGGGAAGCCCCTTGAAGGCCTAAAGAGAATGAAAAAGCTGAGTAAGGGAGAATTTACTCCCTCTGTTCAATTATTACCTCATGAGCAGGGATATTTTTCTTCTGTCTTCTGACTTGGACTCCAACTAGACATTACATCATTTACATCATTAGCTCTCCTACTTCTCATGCCTCCAGACTCAGACTGAAACTATACTATTGGTTTCTGGGTCTTCAGCTTGCCTACTCTGGTTCTTGGGACTTCTCAGTCTCCATAATTGCATGACCCAACTCCTTATTACTACACACACCCACATATACACAGACATCATACTTATACATATGAAGTCCACAGAGAAATTCTATATTTTTACTATATTTTATTGGTTCTGTTTCTTGGAGAACCATAACACATACTCAACATAATTAAATAAAATTTAACATAATTGTATGTAAGTTGAGTGTCAGTTGCAATATCTAATTAAACATACATTAATATTAATGTAAGTCTTGAAAATATTGGGGAGGAAGCAAAAGTGCTTAATAGTTAAAGTGGTTGCAGAAATCTTGCCAACAACTCCACTCTTATAGGAATTTTAATTAAAGCCAGCCCTTCAGAATCCCCTTCCCTAATCTTCTCCCCAGAAAGCTGGTTTATGATTGTTCTTGTGTCCTTGTGACTCATATTTAGGGTCTGGAATACTGGGTTTGAATGAGCCAGAGGTCTAGAAGTTTTCTGGTATAATTTAGGCTGCAGCATATATTTTTTCCTGATTTTAAGTATATTTTTATGGATAGCTTTACTGGAATTTTTCAACATAAAAAAATCCAATAGCTATTTGATGGAAAAACATTTTTCTAAAGTCTTATTTGCTCACTTGCTCTTATAATAAGTGAAAACTATTATAGTTTTTTTTTCTTATAATGATAGGCCCAGTACCTCTTAAGATTTTAGTCATTTCAATAGCAATAAAACCGATATAGCAAACTTTATGTAATGATAACATTGTTTACTTTTCCTTTAAAAAATATTCCAGTATATCTTTTGTTCCATGAGGACAGAAGAGTTTCTAGAGAATTTATGCAAAGTGAATCACTCACACCTGCATAATTAGACAAGCTGAGCAAAAGAAACTCAATGTGAGAGTATATTTCTGTTCAGTTCAGGAATTACACACTTTCAGGAAATAGAAATAAAATTCCTCTAAGATACATAGCTACTAATAGCTTTACTCCTAACTACTTTATGTTATCAAGTTTATCCTTAAACCCAGAAAGTAGATATAATCCTAATCTTATAGGCAATGATAATAAATCTTTGAAAAGTTAATAAAC
>NW_011494898.1:6355406-6358786 GCF_000754665.1 Bison bison bison
CCAACAAAGGTCCGTCTAGTCAAGGCGTATGGTTTTTCCGTTGTGGTCATGTATGGATGTGAGAGTTGGACTGTGAAGAAGGCTGAGCGCCGAAGAATTGATGCTTTTGAACTGTGGTGTTGGAGAAGACTCTTGAGAGTCCCTTGGACTGCAAGGAGATCCAACCAGTCCATTCTGAAGGAGATCAGCCCTGGGATTTCTTTGGAAGGAATGATGCTAAAGCTGAAACTCCAGTACTTTGGCCACCTCATGCGAAGAGTTGACACATTGGAAAAGACTCTGATGCTGGGAGGCAATGGGGGCAGGAGGAGAAGGGAACGACAGAGGTTGAGATGGCTGGATGGCATCACTGACTCGATGGACGTGAGTCTGAGTGAACTCCAGGAGTTGGTGATGGACAGGGAGGCCTGGTGTGCTGGGATTCATGGGGTTGCAGAGAGTCAGACACGACTGAGTGACTGAACTGAACTGAACTCAAGACTATCTTACTTTAGTGACTTTCTCCAAAGATTAAAGAAAAAAAGAAAATGAAGTCGCTCAGTCATGTCTGACTCATGGTCAACCCCAACCCCATGGTATGTGCCTGCCAGGCTCCTCCATCCATGGGATTTTCTAGACAAGAATACTGGAGTTGGAGTTGGGAAACTTCTACTCATACCTGAAAGTCAAATTCATCTTTCTACTGCTCCCTGAATTTTCTTATAGCATTTTATACATACATTTTCTAAGTTACTTAAGAAACTATCTGGTAACTGGTTATTATGCCTTCCATACTAAATTATATGCTCCACAATGACAGGGCCATTCTCAAACATGAATGTACCTCTAATGCCTATTATATGGCTTGACACATAGTAGAAAAATCAAGATTTTTTTTCCTAAATAACTGAAAAATATTCTTTGACCATTTCTTTATTCCATAGTGTATTTCTCCAGTTTTCAATTAACCCAGAACATGGCTCAATTTCTCTCCTTGGACTCCTCTGATTCTTTCTTTTGCTTTTAATGCAATAGCATCTGTAATAATTTAGAAATCTATTAAAATACATAGCTGAAGATTATAAAATGTGCTTTGTCTACATGTATACTATATGAGAGACAAAGAAAGATGCCTCTCCAATACAATTAGTCAATGACAGAGCTGGGAATTAAATTTTTAAAAATTCTGTTCATCTCTTCAAATGTAGATTGATCCTTTTTTTTTTTCCCCCACGGGCTATTTTTCACATTTGAATTCAAGATAAGTGATGTAGTGACATAATGTAATTTTCTTTCATTGCCCTCAGTCTTTGATTAAAGAACTCACAGCCTTGCTTTGAAAAGCAGACTTTTTCAGTGACTCATTAAACTAATCATGAACTTTATTCTGTTTCCTTTTATGATAGTACTTACATCCTTGACCTCTTCTGAGAACATCATATAAAAGGTTAATAATGCTATATTAATGAGCATATAAAATAGGTGTCATAATAATCAATCCTAAAGAATTTATATAAATGAGTGTATCCAGGGTCAATTTAACAAATATAAATCAGTAAGTCTGCAAAAGACTAGAATTCCAAAAATGCAAACCTTCTCCTACATACCATAAATGAAAAATCAAGGGATAAGGAAGGTGAGAAAAGTATTGCCCCATAACCAGTATGAAAGAATCATTATTCGCCCAAGAAAAGAGTGGATTACTTTTTCCCTTGAAAGTTTGTCCTTTCAATTATCAGTGACCCTTGAAAAGGCCTGGCTTTTTAAAGAGGGAGTGGTCTGGTCAGTCATGCCTGAAGCTATTTTTCAGGTTAGTTAAGTATCAAAATTCTTGGAGTAGCCCTCTTGAGTATATCATTACCTGCTCCCTCAGAGTGAGAGTCAGAGTTGTCTAACTCAGTGATGCAGGGTCTGGACCTTAGCAATAACTATATTGGTATCTCAGTTACTGACTAAAAAGAAAAAGTCACTAGAGTTATAACCTTGGCCATTAGCTTTTGCTTTTGGCAAAAGCAACCTTAGCTTCTAACAGCTTTCTGGAGTTGGTTAAAATGCAGGTTACACACACTTATTTATACTATATATATACATATACACACACACACACACACGGTGGGTACATATGCATGCAGAATAAGGTCTCCTTAACTCAAATTATGTGAGTGAATATATCCTTTTTAATTTGTTCCCTTTTCTTGTTATCCAATTATTATACCAGTCTAGTATATCAGCTACAAAACTGGATATTCGCTGGGGCACCAAAGGAGAAAGCAAAACTGATAAGAGGAATGTAGATTTTAATTAAAGGGCAGAAAGTGAAGCATTTTTCATGGTTAACAATAGAAATGCTTAGATTCTTGACTCTCTTCACTGAATTTTTTTCTTCCTACTGTTAAATTTAATTTAAAACATAAGGGAATTTTACTGCTGGAAAGGTTTATAGAAATTGCTTACAAAATACACTGAGATGTGCATATTGCAAATTAAGAAAGGTATCATAAAATTAAAAAAAAATGAGAGAAAACACAATGAACATTATAAGCATAAGCACAGAGAAATCTATGCTTTCATCTTGGAGGTAAAAAGCCAAATTGGATAATTCTGAATAATCCAAAAGTACCACTGAATTCATATTAATGAACTTAGATAACATTTCATCTCATGATTATTAATTGAAAATATTTATGTCATATTTTCAATTTATCTTACAAGCACTTCTCTTGAATTCCTTGAAGTATCTTTGAATAAAAATTATTTTTATATGAGAATGGTATACATGCAGATATAGACAATAATTTCAAGGTAACCTTGGTCCCTCAAGCAAAACAAAATCTTAAGGTTCCATCTAAGAAAATCTAAATCTTGAAGATCTAAAGAGTTGGACTTAAAAACAAGCAGATATCTCAAGAAAAAGAAAATAAAACTTCTGGGTTATTGTGAAAAGTTCATGAATATTTTCCATAGACATAGAGCCAAGGGAAGCCAGACAATGAGAAGCACCTTTCCCTCCAAATTTCTAAAACCTGAAAAGCTTGATTTGTAACACAAACTCAGAGGTGTTTACTGGGTGGATCAGGTATTATATATGATATGCATATGATAGCATGATTTAAAGCCTGCATACTTATTAAATCACTTGTCCCTGACACTTACAATTCCTCAGCAGATATTATATTTACCAAAAAAGAAGAATCATACTTCTTACCACATAATCTTTGAATGCACACATATCGCTTAAGGGCTTTCCAGGTGGCACCAGTGGTAAAGAACCTGTCTGCCAGTGCAGGAGA
Source organism: Bison bison bison (assembly GCF_000754665.1). Lineage (NCBI taxonomy): Eukaryota > Metazoa > Chordata > Mammalia > Artiodactyla > Bovidae > Bison > Bison bison. Next base: position 6,358,676 of record NW_011494898.1, read on the forward strand.
CACAAAAGATTCAGGTTCAATTACCGGGTTGGGAAGATCCCCTGAAGGAGGAAATGGCAACCCACTCTAGTATTCTTGACTGAGAAGTCTAGTCAGTTGATGGATTCATAG
>NW_011494898.1:6358886-6408132 GCF_000754665.1 Bison bison bison
AACATGAATGTACCTCTAATGCCTATTATATGGCTTGACACATAGTAGAAAAATCAAGATTTTTTTTTCTAAATAACTGAAAAATATTCTTTGACCATTTCTTTATTCCATAGTGTACCTAATATAAGCCTTAATCAACAACATAAAATTAAGTTCATATTGGAAACATATGATTGAGTCCAAACCAATAATGTTCAAATTAACATCTGATTGAGATCCCTAATGCTGAAAATTGCCTTAGCTATTCAACATGAATGAAAGAAGGAAGTTCTTGTTAGCTGATTAGAGAAATTATTTCTGTCATGGTATTAGCCGGAATTGAGATCTAGAACAAGTTTTCATTTACCAATATTTCTGAAATAATGGGCTTGGCACTCACTTTAGAATTTTTAGAAATATGCCCTTTACTAACTACTCTTGGTTCCTTTCAGTGGTTGTCAACTGGGAGCAGAATCATCAGCCCCAGGAGGGATATTTGCAAATGTGGTGTAGGGACACTGGTTGTCACAACGTTGGAGGATCCTAGTGGCATTTAGCTGCCAGGAGATTATACCTTGTAATGCTTGGGAAAACCTACATTAAAAAAAAAATGTCCCCCCCCAAAACCAAAATGCTTCATTATGTAATACAAGTGATACAAGAGTTATTTTGTATAAATTTGAATTACTAACTTCTGCAGATTTTATTATACCATGGGATACATTCCAATCTCATGTTAGTCTATGCATGTAATGACATTTCATTGTCACACACAGTTCTTAGAATTGTTAACCAAGTAGAAGCTTTATTGGAAAATTGTAAGAAAAAAAAATAGATAACCCTTCTTCAGCACATTTCCAGGTTGCTCTGAAAACAAGAATTTCATGGATGAATTACTAATAGAAACTACTTTTGTTGCCCAATTTTCTTCCTTTGCTTGAATACTTCAAAGACCAGTTTCCTTTGAAATTGATCAAGGTTTACTTCCTCTCTCTGTGGCAATTAAAGTTACATACCATACATTATTGACGTACATGGCTAATGATGTTTCCAGAAATCCCTAATAATTTTATCCTCTAAGAGGGAAAGCAATAAAGCTAACATCTGAAATCAGATATGTGTAGTGTGTCCTTAAAATAAGTATATTAAATAGAGAAAGAAATTAGGCATGGGCTTTATTGATAGATCTGAGTTTGAATTCTAGCTACAACATATTTCATAAATATAACAAAGGATCTGGAACAGAAAAATGGCAGATAAGATGAATAATGTCAAAGAAAACAAACACTTTATCAATAGTTTTAAACATCTGAAGAAAGACTAGGCTAATGAAATGAAGGGTATCCATTTATTAGTGAATAGCTAGCATTAATTTGCAGAGAAGGCAATGGCACCCCACTCCAGTACTCTTGCCTGGAAAATCCCATGGATGGAGGAGCCTGGTAGGCTGCAGTCCACGGGGTCGCTAAGAGTCGGACACGACTGAGTGACTTCACTTTCACTTTTCACTTTCCTGCATTGGAGAAGGCAATGGCAACCCACTCCAGTGTTCTTGCCTGGAGAATCCCAGGGACGGGGGAGCCTGGTGAGCTGCCGTCTATGGGGTCGCAGAGAGTCGGACACGACTGAAGCGACTTAGCAGCAGCAGCAGGGGCATTAATTTGAGGAAAGAAGACTCAAAGCACCTATCCTAAAGATTTTGGTTTAATTGGCAGCAATATCATAAAGTATTAATAATTCCATCTGATGAGTTAAGGACACTTGCCCCTTTAGATCACCAATAATCCCATTTATATGGTTCCCTTCATACTAAGTAAATTTCTACTTTGTCTTTTCATACTGGTTTTCCTAACTGACCAGATGATCTAAGAACTGTGATTTAGTTGGCAGTCTTAATTCTCATTATGGATTAATAACTGTCTATTTGGTTTATATGTAGTTTTGTTACTGAAACTTACTCAAATAGATTTCAATTTGACCAATTCCATATATATGGGGAAAACTGAATTTCTGGAATAAATACTCTCAGTTGGCTATTTGTACAGATCCCACCAGATCCCCACTGACTGGTAAGTGACTCCTATTCAGAAATCAACTTGCATTTTCTATAACTGCAGCAACAAACAGAAAATTTGGAGAAAAATCCCTGGGTAATTATATTAGATCCTTTAGCTTTGTACACCAATGGAATATTCAAGTGTAGTGTCCTAGAGAATCAAAAAGAAAACAGCAAAACTGATAAGTCAAACACAGATTTGGATGACTGAAAAGTGAAGAGGCAGCCAAACACTTTAGATAGAGAAACAAGAAGTGCTATTTTGATTTCACATAGATACTTCACATCTTGAAGTGGATAATCCCTTTCATTTGAGCATGTGTGCTGAGTCTCCAGTCATGTCTGGCTCTTTACAACCCTATGGATTTTAAAGCTCTATGGAAGCCCAATAAAATCACACCTCTTTTCACTTTCAAGTAGCAGAGGATCAGAGTTGTAAAATATGTTGGAAAGTAACAGTTGCTCAGTCGTGTCCAACTCTTTGGAACCTCATGGAATACTGGAGTGGGTAGACTTTCCCTTCTCCTGGGGATCTTCCCAACCCAGGGATTGAACCCAGGTCTCCCGCAGTGCAGGCGGATTCTTTATGGCTGATCCACCAGGGAAGCCCAATACAGCAGTGGGTGGCCTACCCCTTCTCCAGTGGATCTTCCTGAACCAGGAATTGACCCAGGGTCTCCTGTATTGCAGGCGAATTACCTACCATCTGAGTTATCAGGGAAGCCCAACATATGTTGGAAGGAGTAGGCAAATGAGCCAAAAAACTTAAAGGGGTTCAGGAATTAGAGAGATAACTAGTGAATCAAGTTGTTCAACATTTTCAGGATGGACTGAGCAACGACTAAGAAGAAGGAAGTTTTCAGTTTAGTTTTAGGTGTGAAAGACAAACGCCAAGGGGAAAGAGGAGGTATTTTGCATAGAACAAAAGCACATAAATAGAAGGCTCAGTGATAAAAATGAGAAAATGAAGTTTTGGAATCAATAGCAAGTAAATATTTCTAATCGCAAGCACTGCCTAACAAATTACGACTACTACTTTTTTTTTGTTGTTGCTCAGTTGCCCAGTTGTGTTCAAGTCTTTTCTGGATTCCATGAACTGGGATTTTCCAGGCAAGAATACTGGAGTGGCTTGCCATTTTCTTTCTCCAGGGGATTGAACCTGAGTCTCCTGCCTGCATCTCCTGCATTACAGGAGGATTCTTTACTGCCGAGTCACTGAGGACAACTACTGCTCCTGCGTAAATCACTCATAAGAGAAGGCAACCAACAACTTGAATTCCCGGGAGATGTTTTCAAGAGCTATTTCAGTCCAAAGGAAAAACTCAGTTAAAGTAATTCTTAAATCTTTTAGGTCAAAGTAGTTTTTATAAAAATTTTGGTTTTGATTTTTGTTGTAGCATATACTTAACTTAGAAAGGATACTAACTATTCATCCAGAAATGTCTTAAGTTGACAATGTTAGTAATAGAAACGTAGGATGTAGATAGGTGTTTAGGTAGTCAGATAAAATTATGGACATAGATGTAAGAGTGAACAGAAAACCAAATGAAAAGATAAAATTAGCTTAAACCCTCTAAAAATTAATTGATTTTTAAAATTCTTTAACAATTGCATTAAGTGTCTTGTGTTATAGTAAGATCTGCTATTTCCTCTAAGCTTTATTGTGAATGATATAAAGTATTTTGAATGAGAGAAATACACTTTTTTTTTTTCAGGGTTTCCCAGATACAGGCTTATCTTAGTTAGCACAGTGTTTCTCACACTTGGCTAGAAATCAGTATTCCTGGGATACTTGTTAAAGGAACAAATTCCCAGGATATATACCAACTCCCTCACAGGAAACAGAAGTCTATCAGGGTAGGAGTCTGAGAATAGGAAGTTTTAAAAAGCACCATTGAGATTCGTATGGTTCCAGGATTCAGTGTAACAGCATCCATAAATACAGAAGAATGAGTTTCAATATGAAAGCTTTTTCTAAGAGTCAATCTCAGTTTTGGGGAAACTGGGATAGTAAGTGGTAGACTTTATCTGCTGGGTATATATTCAGTTCAGTTTCCTTTGAATGGCCTAAGGCCTACTGACTATATTTAAACCTCTGCTTAAGTGCTAGAGGATGGGGCAGGGTAAAAGGAGGTAGAGAGATACCAAACACCACCACCGAAAGACAAGACTCCTGCCTACAGAGAGCTTATAGTCTGGTTTGGCAAACGAATAACAAAGACAAATCAAATCTTATGTAAGGCAGTATATGATAAAGCATTTGGAAATTGAGGAAGTACAACGATAATGTAAGAAGAAATTGTGGAAATTGATGAACAGAAACATCAAGTGACCTACCACTCAAAGTCAACAGAATTACCAACAGGAAGGAAGGTACTTTCCATTGCCAAAGACCACTTTACTACCGAGCAGGAGGTATTCTCCTCACCTGGCAACAGCCCAGACAATGAGAGACTGTCACAGCTTAGCCAGTGAAATGCAAGTACACTTCAAGCTCCTAGTTACTACCTTCCACTGGACTCTTTATATATAATAGCCTGTCTGAACTCCTCCTCTACTCTGTAGCACAGTATTCCTCTTTCTTTTCTCTAGCCTTGTCTGTGGTCACCACAGATTGCATGCCCCAGATCACAAATCTTTGCTGTTAGGAAATAAACCCATTTTGCTGGTAAAATAACTAGCTGTTTTATTGGTTTAGGTCAGCATAATGATATCGGTATGGACTTGATTTGAATCACAGGTAAGAGACTGATGGATTCCTGTAGCTAATTTCGTCCAGAGAGGATTTTTGCAATACAAACTTTTGAAAGGTAACATTGCAACACCTGGGTATTCACCCTACTCAAAGAAATGAACACAGTGAAGAACAGAGGCAGGATTAAGTGTAGGAAGCCATCAAGTCATGAAGGAGGCCAATGAAGCAAAGCAACATAGAACCTTTGCTTCTCTTCTCTCTGTCCTTCACTGTTTTGTTATAGTGTTCTCCCAATCAGTATTATCAGGCCGTAGAAAGAAATGCTGTGCCCTTACATGGTTTCAAGATGGGGGCATATGAGGAATCCCCAGTGATTACTGGAGGATACTGGGGGTGGGTAGGAAAGAAGGTGACGGCTGAGAGCAGATGACTCAATGATAACTACAGAGAGTTTGTGTTAAGTTACTTAAGTCATGTCCAGCTCTTTGAGACCCTATGGACTGTAGCCTGCCAGGCTCCTCTGTCCATGGAATTCTCCAGGCACATATACTGGAGTGGATTGCCATGCCCTCCTCCAGGGATCTTCCCAAACCAGGGATTGAACTTGTGTCTCTTATGCCTCCTGCGTTGGCAGGTGGGTTCTTTACCACTGAGCCACCTGGGAAGCCCACAGAGAGTTTAATAAACTCAATAATTTTCAGTCTAAACTAGGAGGTACTAGGGATTTATTTGCAGACTGTAGATATTTTAAGCAACTCTGTAATACTGCAGAGAATGAAGCAGCCTACAAAATTATGTGTTTATACAGTATCCTCTAAAACTGTCAAATTGGTTTCTCAAGACTACCACATTATCATCTTAAAAAAAAAAAATATTTGATTTATAGCTAGAGTCAGAACTTGGTATCAGCACTCAATTTAGTTTCAGGATGTGTTTCTGACCTACTGTTGTGAACACTTGGAAAACATTTGCTCCATGTTTGAGCAAACTATGTGTTAATTTCTTTTCTTCCTCCTCCTCCACACATTTCCTCTCTTGCCTCAGCAAATGTGAGATTTGAACAGAAGGTCTTGAAGTTCCCAGTTTTATGCATTCTTGAAACAATTTTAAAACACATTTTATATTTAAAAATTTCTTCCTTTTGATGTCAAGAAGTGCCCTGTGGGGCTGCTGTGTATGGAGGCCTTTTTGTCTCCCATTTCCTTTAGGCAAGGAAAGGACCTTCTCTGAGTTCCAAAGGGTAGAACAGTTGGTAATCAAGAGAGGAGCAGCCAGGAAACCACCTGAGGTAAGACTAAAGGGATCAGAGAGGTTAGGGGACCCGAGCACCTTAGACCCTGCATGCACCCTAATCTTGCCGGCAACCCCACCCTTTTGAAATTTTGCAGAACAAGAATGCAGGACTGTTACTGCCTTGATCCTTATCTTATACCCTGCCTGACCATTTAATCTCTCCCTACTCACAGGGAGCGGGGCACAGTCTTGAGGCATTAGCCTATCGTGTCCCCACTTTGCCTGACACAGTAATAAAGCCGTTCTTTCTTTCTCTATGGCTCTGTCTCCGTATTTCTGTTTGGCATTGGAGCAGAGAGAGTCAATATTTTGGCAACACCTTCACCCTCCTCCCCCTGTACGTACCAATGAATAGCTTCAACTAAAATGGCATTAACGTCCTGTTTCTCTCCCAGACTCAGTACCCTAAGATTCCTTGATTAGAATTCTTTCTAACAAGGGCTCTCTCTCTCTCCCCCAAGCTATCTGAGCCTGAGCCCCTTTGGCTGATTTGCTCAGTGCTATGGTTCAGTCTGTAAAGAATCTGCCTGCCATGCAGAAGATGTGGGTTTGATCCCTGGGTCAGGAAGATCCCCTGAATAAAGAAATGGCAACCCACTCCAGTATTCTTGCTTGAGAAATCCCATGGACAGAGGAGCCTGGTGGACTATAGTCCATGAGGTCGGGCATGACTTAGCTACTAAACCACCACTACATGGTTAATCCTGATTTCCATGTCTTTGTTGAACAGACATATAGGAAGGGGTAAAGTTGGATGGCAGTGCCAAAAAGGATTGAATAAAATTCCACTTTTTATTTTTAAATAGCATCTTGAGAGCAAGTTTCACCCCCATTTAGCCCCCCGTATGGCAGCAATCACATAGGAGCGCACAGTCCTCATCATTTATGAACTACCAGCTGGTCCACAATCAGCCCCCTTCAGATGTAACCGCCCACAGGTCAAGAGCTAGCAGTGGGTCCTAAACTTCCTCAATAATCCACAGAGCAGTAGTTCTCACTGGGTTCCTCTTTGCAACAAGCTCTACCTTTAGGATGTGTCAGAATTCAGAAGGAGAGAAGCCAAAGCAATTATTACATAACCATCTGACCTGACTGCCACCCACGGTAATCTCAACATTTTCAGAAATGAACACATGAACAGTGCTCACTGTATGTGATATGCCAGGCCCTCTTCAGAGCAGTTTGGCAATACTGACTCACCCGATCCATTCGATCCTCAGAAGAACCATAGGAGTAGCTACCATAATTATGACCAGTTTACAGATGAGGACACCGACATATAGAGAAGTTAAACAATTTACTCAACATCATACAGATAGTAAGGTTTCCAGAAGACGGAAATTAAGTCTTTTACCCAAAAGAACAGGTAATTTGATTTTCAGAAAAACCATGTGAATCAAATCAAATTAATAAATATTTTACGGATTCTTTTCTGTTTTCTATGCTTATAATTTATTCATCTCTAGAATATGCGGTTAGGGCTAAACTATAAGCCAACTCTAGATAACAAGAGGCAATAGGGTAGATAAGAAGATAGGTGCTGAAATTCTGAAAAAGGTCACTGGTGGCAGCCTTTTGGTAAAGTTGTAATACCAGGAGGATCAGACTAATGTCTAGAAAATTCCTTCTAAAAATCCTTTGTCTTTGCTATGGATTAAATTGTAACTTTACTAAAGCAACAAGAACTCTTAGACTTATCTTGTTCTCACCTATTGGCAGGTGAAAGATATGAGACGCTCTCTCCTGAAGACTTGATGAAAAGAGAGGAAAGAAAAATTAAAAGCAAGAATAAGTTAGCAGTAAAAACTCTAGAATTTGTGCTTTAAGAGAAGCTAATAAAATGAATAACCACTAGTTAGCCTAAGAACAAAGATACAGAAAGTACAAATACTGATTGTGTTTTGATAAGGGAAAAGAATCACAGCTATAGAGGAAATTAAATGTTTGAAAACCTAGATAAAATGATTGATTTTCTAGGAAAACAAGCTATGAAAATTGACTTAAGAAGTAATGAAAATCCTAAACAGGTCAATAATCATGGAGGATATTAAGAATGTTTTCAAAGAGCTACTTCTTGAAGTAGTGCCAAACATGGTTTCAAAATTAATTTTAAAAAGTAATTCCTATGATAGTTAAGGTAAGTCAGAATATAACAAAATACAATAAAACAAAGGAAGATTCCTGTTTTATAAACCCAGAGTAACATTTATACCAAATCACGAGAAAGTTAACACATCCAAGTGACAAAATTACACTAATTTCACTTATTATGATTAATGGGGGGGGGATAACTAAACAAAATCCAGCAGTATATTGAGAATAATTCAGTATGACCAAGTTTAATTTATTGTTGGAAATCCAGGATATTTCAGCAGTAGCATAGCAATAATTGTAAATGACTATTAGAACTGATCAACAGGAAAAGATCATATAATCCCTTTACTAGATGCTTAAGAGGTATTTGATGGAAGCCAAAATTTCCTTAATAAATGAGGATTATGTGATGATTTAACATGAATTTATATCGACACATGCACACATGTACCGGCATGCACACTAAATATATGTTTGATATTTAGACTTGGTGACATTCTGGAAGTGCTGCAAATAAAGTCATGATCAAATTAAGAGTAACTTATCATTAAAGCTGTTTATTAATATTCTGGAGGTACTGAAAAGTTGGACACTAGTACTATGAATATTTAAATAAATAAGAAAATACTATAACCATTAAAAGTTGATATGATTTTTAGTACAAAACCCAAATAAAATAATTTTGAATTTAACAAGAGAACTTACTGAAAATGTTTTATATTCTAAACAGAAGAAAATTTAATGAAACAAAATCCTAATTTCTATGACAAATAAAACCACAAAAATTGTGGAGAATTAACTTAAGAAATATAGAGGTTGTAGAAATTATGAACTAATGAAGACCTGAACAGGAAACATATTTTGTTCTTGAACCAGATAATTCAGTGTTGTAAAGCTATTTATGTTTCCTACATGCATCTAGAAATGAGACACTGCCCTCCCATTAAAATACCAACAAAATTATTTTAGGATTGATTTGGAAGAATAAATATAGAATGATGCACAGATAAATCTTAAGTGTAATCAGGACTAAATAAATCTATCAAGTATAAAGACTATTGATCATTCTAGGAGTATGAAAATGAAATGAAAGTGTTAGTCGTTTAGTTACATTCGACTCTTTGAGACCCAGTGGATTATGGCCTGCCAGACTCTTCTGTCCATGGAATTCTCCAGACAAGAATAATGGAGTGGGTTGCCATTCCCTTCTCCAGGGGATCTTTCTGACCCAGGGACTGAACCCAGGTCTGCACTGCAGGCAGATTCTTTATCATCTGAGCTACCAGACAAGTCCCCAATAGAGTATGGCATCGATTAGAAAATAGATTAGTGGAAGAGAAGAGAGAGCTCCAAAACAAACCCAAGTATATGTAGGAATTTAATGTGTATAAAAATGACATCTTAATTTCATAGCTCTTAAGCTATTAACTGTCAATGGGATGAGCGGAAGCTATTTGAAACAAAGTTAGGGCCTTTGTTTCTTACACAAAATTCAGAGTGGATCAAATATTTAAAGGTAAAAAATTAAAATACAAAAATTCTAGGAGAAAATTTAAGTGGATATAACTGCTGATAGGAAATGTTTAAAATATGACAAAACCACTGATAATTTAAAGAAAAACAAAAATTACCTATTAGCTTACTTTAAACAACAACTTGAGAAGAAATTGACTTCAATATAACTGATTTCAATAGAAACCAAAGGACCAATATCCATAATATATAAAATGCCTAAGTATCAATGAGGAAAAGGATTATAATGTACAATGCTCAAGATTATTAAGGGAGCTATAAAACCTTAATCAGAGAGCTCACTGTGTCATATGATAAGACATTTATTGCTTCTGGGAGTTTAAATTAGCACACTCTCCTACAAGGATATCTGGTAATATCTAGTAAAATAAATATTAATAATTTTGACCTAGCAATTCACTTAGTAAATATTTGGACCCAATCAGAAAAACATTTCTGCCCCCCTCCCCCTTGCCAATTGTCACACTGGAAACAGCCTGAATGCCCATTTGTGAGGGTTGCATATATATGTTATGGTATATCACTATACAGGGAGATAGTTTTCCATGTGTGGAAACAATAATAATTCTAGTATATACTATGTATATTAGAATTATATATTGTATAATTATAGAACATAGGCCTTGTCTAGATTATTTTTGCTATAACCCAGAACATTGATGTTCAGTAAATGTTTGCATGTCAAATTAACAAATGTGTTATATGTTAAAAGTAAATTATAAATGGCATGCAATGTAAAATATTTGTATAAAAAGTTTATCTCATTAAAAGTAATATAGTAGTCTTTAAGATATTTTCACTTTCTAATTTGTCAATGTCTAAAATTTTCACATTTTAATAATAAACATGCAATCATCTATGATTAAAATATTAAGAGCAGAGAGTGCTTCTCTATTCCTCTATACTGGAGCTACACTATTTGGTGCCACCTAAACTTAAATTTGTTGTGATTAAATTAGCATCAGATAGTGGGACCCTGTATTACAGAACAATGTTATATTCTTGGAAGGGGGAAAAAAAGAGGATGCTTAAGAAATTTTCATTAAAAAAAAGCAAATATGATGAAGATAAGATTTCTTGAGTGGGCATTGACCAAGCACCTTCACACACATTCACTTAATTCTCATATTATGACTTGTCTTTTACGGATGAGAAGAATGTTCAAAAAGAATAAAGAATCCATAATGAGTCACAGAAAATTAACACTTGAAGTTGCTTTAATTACTTCATTCTATTTCTGTGTGCTAAGTCACTTCAGTTGTGTCTGACTGTGTGGTCCTATGGACTGTAGCCCACCAGGCTCCTCTGTCCATGGGATTGTCCAGGCAAGAATACTAGAGTGGGTTGCCATGCCCTCCTCCAAGGAATCTTCCTGATTCAGGGATTGAACCCGAGTCTCTTACGTCTCCTGCACTGGCAGGCAGGTTCTTTTCCCAGCAGCACCTGGGAAGCCCTAGCGCTATGACAAATACCACCACGTAGCAGGTGCTTCTAGGCGTGGAGATGGATCTTTTTGGTGGAGACGTAAGAGGGAAGGCAGAGCACTGGAAGGGGAAGTTCAAATTTCTATCTACAACATAATCGTATAACCTACAAGTTACGACCAGAATTATTTGTTTACTTGTAATATTTTTTTTTTCACCCATAAAGAAAAAATGAGACTTTGGGTCAAACTACTAAGGCAGTGTTTTTCTACTCAAAATAAAGCTCCACTCCTCTTCCATGGGGCCAAACTTCAATTTGTAAAGGTTGTAAATTAAAGATGAACGCACACTGGTCCAAATATAAAGACATTTCAGAAAAAAATATGGTATTTCCATTTCTGTATTGTTTGGTCTGCTTGGATACATGCCTATAAGTGGGTTTTTATTTATAAAGACATGAGAGATTATTATTTTTCTGTTATGGGGGAAATTCACAGGGTTTATTCATAGAGTATTATATTCCTGGGTATCAAAATTACTTTCTACCTGTATTAAATCCCTGTGTTTCCATGATGAAAAGAAAGCCTCTGGGCTTTAATGAATGATACTGTGCAATTTATAATCAAAGGTTATGAATTTCCACTTCGCAGCATTCCCTTTTCAAACACCTACAGATTTTCAATATGTGTTCCAAGTACACTTACAGAGCTTAAAATCTCATCCTAATAATGCCCTAATATTGGATTACAAGGAAGAACATAGTATCAGGTTGGAATGAAACACAGATTTTTTCCAAAGAAGAAAATTGAAAAAACAAAAACAAAACACAGAAAACTTCACGTGCTTCATTTCTTACTGTAAGGAGAAGTTTTAGAAATAATTTACTTGTTCATCACTGAATCTCTAGTTGTTAGGAGGCAGAAGTGAAACTATATTACAAATGCTATTGAATTTTAATCCTCCTCTGTGAATTCCAATCAGAAATTCTTATTTGTGTGTGTGTGTGTGTGTGTTAGTCGCTCAGTCATGTCTGGCTCTTTGCGACCCTGTGGACCGTAGCCTGTCAGGCGCTTCTGTCCATGGAATTCTTCAGGCAAGAATACTGGACTGGGTAGCCATTCCCTTCTTCAAAGGATCTTCCTGACCCAGGGATCAAACCCAGGGCTCCTGCATTGCAGGCAGATTCTTTACCATCTGAGCCACTAGGGAAGCCTTAAACTTCATTTAAGAAAAATATGTAATCCATGGACATAAGATGGTTTCCAGCTTTGGGGAAACACATTTATCTTGATAATATCATAAATTTACTATAAGAATCCAGTTGCTCTATGCTTAGATTTCCAGCAAATTCAATAACCTGGAGCTGGAAATCCAGAAGTAACAGGAAGGAGATGTCACATGCAACACAAAAGATCAGACATGAAAAGTTATGCCTTGAAAAGGGTCCCATATCTTTCTACTTAATTGTAGTTTTCATCTTTGCACATAGTCTTAACAAGTCCTATTTCCTTATGCCTACTCTGTTTTTCTTTGGTGTCTACCCAATAGTCAGAATGGTCTTTTTAAAACACAATACTGTTTATGCTACTTCTGGTGTAAAACATGTGCAATTGGATATGCTCAACATCTATCTGTGGAGATGAATTACTTTTTTCTGTAAAATAAGCTCCATTGAAATGACAAAATAAATATAAAATTGCAAATATATATCTACTTATAATTAAAAGACAGAATCGACTCTGGATTTGACGAACTAGATGAAACAAGAAAGTTTGTCCAGGTGACTAACCACTACTGATTTGAAGCCCTTTTTCCTAAGGAGTCATTTATTAAAACAGAAAATTTCTTCATTGAACAAATATCTGTGAAGATTTGGGGATTCTATCCTTCCTTTTTGAGTCTAAAGGTTTTTCTCCCATTTCCTCTTACATATCTCTTAATTATATATCAGACTTCAAAGTAGAGAATATCCTCCCTAAACTGGAGACAAGTAAAAAAAAATACTATTCCCTTCAGCAGAAATTAACAGGAGTAACTTTAATTCAGTGAGAGTAACCACTCCAAGGAATGTTTTGAAATATGCAGTAGCTCCATTAACACTGTTAAAAAAAAAAAACCCCTATGTACCAGGCAGTGTACTAGGCATTTAAAAATACATGCTCTCATTCAATCCTCAAACATTTACATCCATCTTATCACACAGGCATTTTAATTCCAATTTTGCAAATGAAATTTGGAGAGACTGAATCTTTCCAGTGATAATAAGACATCTGGCAAATCTCAGGCAGATGAAAATATAATTTTTAAAAGGTTTTTTTTGGAATATCATAAAGCAAAAAAAAGTTATTTTGCTTTGAGTCTAGGAAGATGAAGATGAGACAAGAATAATTTATTAGTATTCAGCCAATAATATCTAGTATATATATAATATCTTTATTTATATAAATATCCACTGCATCAGGTGAACTTGAGCATACCAATTGCTAAAGAATAAACTCTTTAATGAAGCAAGGATGTACCTGCTTGGATGAATCATACTCCTGATGATGCTGATAATGCTAGATTATATTGTAATTTACTGAGCACTTTCTAAAAATTAAATGTTGGGCTATGCTGTATGCATTATTTAAATTTTGCAACTCTATGTAGCATGTATTCTTATTCATTTTTTTAAGATTAGAAAACCGGTGCTCATTATAGTGTAAATAATTTCTTTGAGGAACAAAACCTCTGGATTGAGGCTGGTGGTTTAGTCGCTAAGTTGTGTCCGACTCTTGCAACCCCATAGACTCTAGTCCACCAGGCTCCTCTGTCCATGGGATTTTCCAGGCAAGAATACTGGAGTGGATTGCCATTTCCTTCTCCAGGGGATCTTCCCAACCCAGGAATTGAACCCAGGTCTCCTGAATTGCAGGCAGATTCTTTACCAACTGAGCTATGAGGCTACTGTGATTCCAAACCCCTGTTCTTTACTCTGGCATGAATACTGCCTCAACAACTGCCTAACTGCCCCAAACCCATGTCCTTGCCCTAATCCTGTGCTGACCTGGCAAGCTCCTGGTTAGACTTTTGGTTTCCCAAACTTAGCCAAGATACTAGCCTAGATCATGAAGATTTGAGCTTTTTGAAGGTAGTCACACACACTGTACCTGAATGGAGTGATCTTGTTAATTTTACTAATCACCCAAAGTAAATTTAATTATCTTTGACTCTTATTTCCCTCTGACTCATTACTCCGTGAGCAAATGAAAATAAAAAAAAAAAATTTTTTTTCTGTGACCGAAAAGCTTAGAAACAGAAACACCACCTTCACGCGAATCCCAACAACTTAACAACTTTGATTGTCTCTTTCTGCAAGTCTCGGTAGTTTATCAACACTGGTTTTTTCACAGTCTGCTGACACAACGGGAAGGCTTCCAATGAAGTGCCCCACACTCCTGCCAAGTTTATTCACAGGAATTTTCTCAGAGGAGTTGTTGCTAATAAAAGCAAAGTCTCTGACGTGCCAATGAAGAGTTCTTGAGTGAGAGAAAAGGCACCAACACAGAGTTAGAGACAGGAGGGCCCTTCAGGTGGGTTAGGGAAGACAGGAAAGCAGGTCTTGTCTCTCCCCATCCATTTCCTTCCTCCACCTCATGCCTTTTCTCTAGCTTGTCTGTTCCTTATCTTTCAAAACTGGATTAAAACCACCTCAGGGCTCAGCAGACCATGACTAATGAGAAGGCTGGGAGTGGGAGGGAGGCTTCTATTAGGATCCCTCGGGGGTGACAAGGAAGGGCCAACCTGGGCATTGACAAAAGGAGATTGCCTCCAACTGCTGTTTCCACTTAGAGCTCCTCAGCATGGGATACAGCAATTCCCAAGAATGCCCTGAGCAATGAGTTTCACAGGGGAAATAATCTGATGGTGGGTTATAGTACAGCCAAGGAACCATCCTTAACCAAGTATCCATTAAAGAGGACCTGACTAGCTCCAATATTCACTTTCACTGTGAACACTTATTAAGGGCTAGCATCACAAACATGCCTTTATTTATTTAGATTATTCTGCATTCCTTTATTTTGCTTGCAGAGTACATATGCAATAGAATGCTGTGGTGGTGGTGGTGGTTTAGTCTCTAAGTCATGTCTGACCCTTGTGACACCATGGACCATAGCCTGCCAGGCTCCTCTGTCCATGGGATTTCCCAGGCAAGAGTACTGGAGTGGGTTGCCATTACCATCTCCAGGGGATCTTCCTGACCCAGGGATCAAGCCCAGGTATCCTGTATTGGCAGGTGGATTCTTTACCACTGAGCCACCAACCGAATGCTATATAAATTAAGAAAAAGCTTGAGCACAGAGAAAACTAAGAGTAAAACAATAAAACAGCTAAAAGAAAGTCACACATAGGCACATGTATAAGGACAGACTTGAATAATCACTTAATTCTCAAAAAAATTCATTATTTTCATGCTTGATTTAAAGGTGTAACAAACTACTTCACACACACATAAAAATGGTGATTGTAAATATTTTCTTATTTTGTTACCTGGACTATAAATTGGCATATAATGGAAAATATTTTACTTGTTTTATGAATTATTTAAAAAGTGATCCACACAGTATGTTCCCATAAGTATTACAAGTGTGAAAATGTCTGAGGTGAATTCATAGAGAGTTAAAATATTGAAATAATGCTGTGGTGCATTTTAAAGGGAAAGTTCCCATAGCTCAAGAATAATAACAAAAAGGTAACTAATTCTTTGTTTCAGACAGCTTTTATAGGCATAAAGGCAGATTTTCTTTATTCTTAGATAATTAATTCATGAACATTTTCTCTGCTATAAATTTTGTTTATTTTCACATCTGAACATTAGGAAAAATACTAATTTAAAAATACAAATACGCTTTTAAATTTCTTTATGACATTCTAGGATTTCCTGGAATTATTTATAAATCTGAAAAAAATCATTTCTGCTTGATCTGCTAAATAAAGACAATAAAAATGATTTCAGATAAGCTTCAGGAAACTAAAAACATTTGATATAAGTAATTATATTCCTGTCACCTTATTTTGCTTGCAATGTGTATATATATACATACACACACACTCACATATTTATGGATGTGTGTGTAGGGCCTTACCTGGTGGCTCAGTGGTAAAGAATCCTCTTGCCAATGCAGGAGATGCAGGTTCAATCCCTGGGTCAGGAAGATCCTCTAGAGGAAATGGCAACCCACTCCAGGATTCTTGCCTGGAGAATTCCATGGACAGAGGAGCCTGGTGTGCTACAGTCCATGGGTCACAAAGAGTTGGACACGACTTCGTGACTAACATACACACATCAGTTGTGAAGAGTTAATAGGCTCACTGTCTAAGAAGCATGGAAGATATGCCAAACTGAGCGTGTCAGTATGTTGCTTCTACTGACTGTATTCTAGTGGAATCTAACAGAAGTCATCTCCATCTTGTGTGATGTTGTGAGAGGCTTCCAGTGATTTTCTGAGAGGCCCTCTCATTAGAAGGAATGCTGACTCCCTCAGACCTATCCTATTAAAAAATAAATGAAAAAGATGAAGAAAAACTGAAATGAAAAAAATTCTGGCTGCCAAATTATTTACTCCCTGACCTACATCCAGGGATATGGACAACATGTCATCCTAATTATCTACTACCTTTCTGTGGCTTTATATCAGGCTCCACTCAAACTCACATTTCTAGATTGTCCTGTTAAAGACAAAAGTCAGAATCTCTGTATTTTCTGTTTTATCCTTACCTCCTCTTCTGCTCCAGCTCTTCATCTCTGCAATTTGATACTCTGCAAATGTGCATTGTTAATGTGTTCATCCTTCTACATCCATTCATTTATTCCCTGAATATTTAATGATAAGCTCCTAAAGAGCAGTACGCTGTTCCTGTTTTGTTCGTTACTCTACGTTCACTTGCAAGAATAGTGCTTGACAGTATCGCACAGTAGTTACTGAATGAATGAATGAACCGAGTGCCAGGCACCATACTGATTGTTGGCTTTTGGCTGCACATTCCCATTGATCTGTCAGGATTCCACTATCCTTCCTGATTCCCTGACTAGCATCATGAACATCCATGTCCCTGCACAGTGTCTGATATTATTCAATCTTTAAGTTCCTTTCTTTCTAGTGTCTTTAGGTGGGGACTTCCCCAACCAGCCCTGGACCCCCAAAATCACAGTCATTACATCTATAGCTAGACTAATGTTCTGGACAGAGATTAAAAACAGAGGGCAAGATTAGTAATATAAATACATAATACCTTTATAAAATGAAGTAATTTCTATTAGGCTCTAAGTTTTATAAATATATCTTTGTTTTTAATTATAACAATTAACTGTTGGTACCACTTCTCTAGTAAAGTCAATTGCACCTTAGAATACCAGAACCACTTGAAAAATAATCTTATAGCAAGTAAGGGAAAAAGATTGGGGTGCGTGATGTTAAGAATATAATTAAGAAGAAAAAAATGTTGGCAGTGCACTTTAATATTATTATCTACAGTTATTTTTCCAATTAATGTACAAAGTATATAATAAATGTAACTATGATTTTTCAACAAGTGACAGAAGTATATATTTTATACACAAACTCACTAAAAATTACTTAGTACCAGTATAAACTAAAAGATAGTATTTGCCTCATTTTTGTTGATTAAAAAATAAAAGACAAATTGAGTGACCTTCCTAAAGCTAGAAAGGAAACCAGTTATTACAATTTCCCATCTCTATTCATATTGCAAATGGAGTGAGAAGGATTCATATATACAGGAGCCAGCTAGTATAGAGGATAAGTTATCCAGTGAGATGCACTTATATCTTAGTCAAAGTCTGTGAGAATATTAAAAATGATAATTCAGAACTTTTTATCACTAGCTATTTTGACCATTTTATTACATTCCTATAAAGATTTACATTTAAAATTGATTTAATAATACTAAAATCCATTCTTTTCAGTTAACTACTGGTCAACAAGTAGTAATAGTTTTCCCAAAGTGCAATAAAAGCATTTCACTGAAGTATGTTAGAATGTATCATCAAAACAACAAAAGTAAGTGTTGGCAAGGTCCCTCAAAATTTAGAAAAATAACTGCCTATGACCCAATAATCTCACTTCTGGAAAAACACCTCAAGGTAATTACTTCAGTATTTTGAAGTGGTCTCTACCGCCATGCTCACTGCATTATCATTCATAACAGACAAGGTATGGGAACAACCTCAGTGTCCATCGGTGCATGAACGGATAAAGAACATGTGTAAATGTATGTGTGTTTATCCATAGGTACCTATATGTATACACACGCAGTGCCTTAATAAAAAGAAATCTTGGAATGTACAACAACATGGATGAACCTGGAGAACATGATGCTAAGTGAAATAAGCCAGACACAGAAAAACAAATACAGTATGTCTCACTCATACGCGGAATCTACAAAAGTCTCACTTATAAAATCAGAGTACGATGATGGTTACTATGTGAAATAATGGACATGTTACTTAGCTTGACTGTGGTAATATCTCACAGTGTACATACACATCCAAATATCACCTGTATACCTTAAATACAGACGACTTTGATTTGTCAATTATACTTTAATATCAGTGGGGTAAAAACATGCTCCAACAACATGAGCAGCAACAACTATCCTATTCTATTTCTATTAATAGTTCTATTTCTATTCTAGTAATAGAAAAGTAGTAAAGTTGAAGTCATATTCTGAGAAATCTAGGAAGAACTGAGTCATCTGCTGTGAATTCAAAATTTCTTTCTAGTTTTATCTCAGATCCTACAATTTCAAAAACAGTTTGAATCTAATTCCACAATACATTTATGCTTTTTTCCTGCACCTTTTTTTTGTGACATGATAGAAACCAAGATCAAACTAATTCAGACAAAAAGAAAATCTTCATTACTATGCAGGTGCTTGAATAAATTAAGTGCCTCCCTTCCCTTCTCTGCATTTATGTGCATAGGTATCTATCAAGTATATTTCAATACCACTGGATGTATTTCATATACCAGCACAGTTGAAAAATCATAAGAAAAGACTGACTCACCTGGCTTAGGTGAGATACATACTAGGCCAACCACCCGAAGCTAACGAGGCAGAAATACAGTGTAATATGGAAGGCTTCTGAGAAAAACACTGCTTCCACAAAGTTGTAAGCCTTTCCCCACTCAAGAAAGAAATGCTAACGAGACCAAAGAGCAATTCTATGACACTACTGAAAAATATGTAATGTAGTTACTGCAGGTTAAAATTTGTGTTTTAGGAATGCACTCTGCATGTTTTTCTGCATTATTTTATCTTCTTGTGAACTACTCTGTTCTGGACAAGACTCAACAGTGGCAGTCTTGATGGGGTTCTCGGATCCCAGTATACAGCAGTAGAGGCAATCACTTACAGGAGTCTTAATTTTGATATGATTGTTCATTCATGTTAGCACAACCATAATGCATTAGAGCATAGTGAACACTCTCATGGGGATATGGGGGAGTGCACTGGTAAACACTGGTGAGAGTGAGAATGAGAACGGGGCGGGGGGGGAGCGTTGCTCATGGGAAACCAAGAGCTGAGAGAGACTCTGAGTAAACAGGTTGAGGCGTTTAGATTTTATTCCTTTGGCAACAGGAATAAGTTAGAAAATTTAAAGCTGGAGAAAGTTACATTCTCATCTGTGTTTTAGTAAATAACTTTTTGAGGAAGTGTGAAAGATCAATCAAAGGAGCAAGAAACCAGAGGCAGAACAACCACTTTATTAGTCTATTATAAATATGCCAGACAAGAGGGTTGGCTACATCTTGATCTGAGAGACATTTAAAAGGAGGCATCAACAGAATGTGGAGTTAAGTGGGCTTGAGTAAGAGGGAACCAAGGTAAGGGAGGCTGAATAGGAGCTACTGGGTCCATGCTAAGAGAAGGGACCTCTTGTAGGTACTGCATGGTAATCTAAAATCAATGTGATACAAATGCTAAGTCTCCCTGTCTTTTAATACACTGTAACAATATTTGAAATAATCCAGTGGTTTGAAACTTCATAAAGGGATTCCAAAATGCACACAAAATAACATGAATTCAGATGGAAAGATATGGAAAAATTGAATCAGAAGGCCTAAGAGTAATGTGTCATGGTACTATATGCTGTGTCTTTCAGTAACTTTCTTACTTGTTCTTAAGCAAAGACAAAAATAAATAAAAGAATAATACATGTTCAAAGATCAACCAACAACATTAAGATCATGATGCCAAGTTCCTCTTCCTTCTTGGTGGACTGTGGAATCTGCCCACTTCACTAATCGCCATCACACACACCACATACCTACAAGCACAGTTTTCTGCCTCACCAGGCTCCAGCTTGCCTACTTACAATTCACTGGACTTCATTCAAACTCTATTAATGCTTAACAGTACATTTTTCCACGGCAGTCGTAAATTAAGAGGTCTTTTGGCCCTGCTTATAACACTAATCAAGGTGCAAGTAAGTAGGTCAGCACATACTGGTTCAGGAAATGATTCTTCCTATTCTTTTATCTAAAGTCAAAAATGTCAAAATCAGGAAAAACACTTTCTTTAAATGTTAGAGATTATCCTTTGAGTAAATGCAATAAAAAATATTCCACCAGCCCTATCATAGATTGGAGTTAACACTTAATTTTTTAAAAAAGATAGGGTGGTGTCTACCTATTTTGTTCACTTTTATCCCAACTGGAAGTGACCATTTTGACCTCTGCAGGTACGTTACAAATTTAGGATTCATGATCTTTCATTCACTAATTCACCAGATATTCACAGATCATGGAAAGTGTGTCAGGCACTATTGTAGACACTATTGTAGACATATAAGATGATAATGAATATATTAATAAAATATAATTTTTAGTGTTAACTTTTCTAAGAATTTTCCACTTATTAAATATTCTTAAAATGTTATGAAGTCTGGAAACATTTATGAACTCCATTTTAGAAATGAGAAAATAGAGAAGCATAGAGAAATTAAATAATTTGTTCATAGATACATGGCTAAAAAAAGCACTGAAGCTAAGATTTGGAGACAAGTTATCTGTTCCTAGCACCCTTCTATGGTAAAAGGTGAATAACATTGGAACGTTAAAGACAAAGGTCTTGAAGAGTACAATAGAAGCAAAGGCTATCTCGGATATTAGGAGATCCAAAAAGCCATTAGAGGAAGCAATGTATGCAAAATATTGGTACTAGTTTATGCCTTTGAGATGGCTGGTCCACTCCCATACACGTGACTAGCAGTACTTCATCAGGGTAAGCTCTTGATATGAGTTTTAGCCCCAAGTCTTGATCTACTCCTTTAATTCTTGTGCACTTTCCTGAAAAGTTCCTATCTCCTGTTTCCTCTGCTCCTTGTCTCCTGTCTGGCATACTGATAGAAGCTCCCATTCATCACACTGAATTATTGCTGAACATTTCTCCTTCCTTACAGTTTTCACTTTTCAACTTAACTATGACTCCCACCCAGCCCTTGGGCAAGCTCTGCCTCCAGTCACTACGGCTCTTTGATGCAGTGAAACAACAGACTCATCTCTGGGCAACTTTCAGGTTGGGCCCTTTTTCCCCATGAATCTCTAAAATGTGAAAACTACACGTACAGGCCTCTTAATTTTTAACTGTGTTTCTAATTCTTACAAAGACACTTTAAATGCAAACTCAGACTTCTAAAATAAGGACAAGAGCAGAATCACAAAATTAACAAGGTCTCTAAAGAACAAGAGTTTTTATGGTTCATTGTACATCATTTGTTCGAACTAGCAGTGGATCAATAGTGTTTTATTGGTCCTTTTCATGTTAAACTTTTGTTAATGGTACACTAAATTGTGTTACTTTGCTGCACTTCATTGCACAGACCCTCGGACACACTGGGGAGATTCAGGACCAGAAGTCTGAAGTCTAACTATGGAGGGAGGTGAGGTAGAAAAAGGATACAGGATAATTTATCGCTTTCCTTCCACTACTCACTCGGAGGTTTTTACACTAAAGATGCCTAGTTTTCTCTGTTCAAGTTATATAGCAGTTTAGCCGAAAATAACTCACAATTTCAAGTTCATTATTACTATGCCATTCCCCATTTATTTTCAGCTTTAAAATAAGGAAAAATAAATACGAGAAAATGAAATCTGAAAAAGAAAAACCTTTGAGCCTATTAAACTTGTGGTTGCGCCTGTAATTGTCTTCCTTTTATCCCTCATTCCTCCTGAGCTGTTTTTTTTCCCTCTAAAGTAGGTGAGGGAGGTTTCTTTTCAATGACTTTATTTTCCTCTTGCTCAATTTACCAAATCTTACTCTATAAAACAGTTTCATGTTCAATGATTAGAATATTGATCACTAAATTTACCAGCTTTGAAAATAATCTATTTCATGTATCAAAAGAGTATATTTTGTTTCAAAATCTTAGCACAGAAAATAGATAATCTTTAAAAAATCAAAAACAATGTCACAAAGCTGATATTTACAAAACACAAAAGCACCAAAGACATCAATAATACACTCCCTACCCTTCAGGCATAACTTATACCTCCTATGGATTGCAACATTATCATCTCTCAAAAGATATTTAAAATTTCCATGCATGCATTTATTCACTCAACAAATATCTTCCAGTAACCAACTACTGACAACATACTATTAAATATGAAGACAAAAAAGACACAGTTCGTCTACAAGGAGCTTCTAATCAAAGAAAAATAGACAAAAGACTTACAGTTCCTCTGCGGTGGAGCTGAAGAACTTGTTTTCTGGAGCCAAGCTGCTCGTGTTCAACTCCTGGTTTTGCTACTTACCAGCGCTCTAAGCCTCAACTTCCTCAGTAGAGAAAGGGCTGAGGGGCGTTAAGAGCTTCTATCCCATGTGTTTGTTGTCAAGGTTAAATGAGATGCGGTTCACCTGTGCTTGGTGCAGTAACGATTTCACAGTGATTAAGCAATAGGCTTACGGTGTACCTCATGATACTAAAAGACTCTCATTTGCACTCATGAAGGTTTGGAAGCCACGGAACAAGCAAATAAAAAGGTTCAAAGAAGGAATGATCTCTTTTTGTTTGGTATTAGAAGGATGCTCCAGAGAAGGCAATGGCACCCCACTCCAGTACTCTTGCCTGGAAAATCCCGTGGACGGAGGAGCCTGGTGGGCTGCAGTCCATGGGGTCCCTAAGAGTCGGACAGGACTGAGCGACTTCACTTTCACTTTTCACTTTCATGCATTGGAGAAGGAAATGGCAACCCACTCCAGTGTTCTTGCCTGGAGAATCCCAGGGACCGTGGAGCCTGATGGGCTGCCGTCTATGGGGTCTCACAGAGTTGGACATGACTGAAGTGACTTAGCAGCAGCAGCAGCAGCAGAAGGATGCTCAAGAAGACTTGATGGCATTAAGGACAGACAGTAAAGGAAGAATTAAAATTGTAATTTATAGAGATGATGTAGGGGGCAGGAAAAGAAGAATACAAATTAAATGTAGAATATTTTTTAAAACTTTAGAAAATGGAAGAAGTGTTACCTTCCAGGACTGTAAAATTTGATGCTGGACAAATATGTAATGGGGCTTTCTCTAATCCATGGTGTTATCAATTATATGTGTATATATATATGTATATTTATCCCCCCCCCCAAAAAAAAATTCTGGTATCTTGTCCTTGTATCTTGGACGGAGAAAACAGGCCTGTGAGTCTAGCAACTCCTGTCTAAATTAAGATCAGCCACTACTTCTCCTAATCATATTATTCATGCTAGTTGAATTACCTACTCAGGTGTGACTCGTTTGT
The DNA here is from genome assembly GCF_000754665.1 of Bison bison bison. Taxonomy (NCBI): domain Eukaryota; kingdom Metazoa; phylum Chordata; class Mammalia; order Artiodactyla; family Bovidae; genus Bison; species Bison bison. The sequence goes on from NW_011494898.1 coordinate 6,382,758, forward strand.
TAAAGTGTTAGTCACTCAGTCATGTACGAATCTTTGTGACCCTATGGACTGTAGCCCGCCAGGCTCCTCTCTCCAGGCAAGAGTACTGGAGTGGGTTGCCATGTCCTGCTCCAGAGGATCTTCTCTACCCAGGGATCGAACCTGGGTCTCCCACACTGCAGGCAGATTCTTTACCATCTGTGCCACCAAGGAAGCTTGGGGTCTGCTAAATGCCATGAACAATCAGTGAGGACTCACATCTCCAGCCAGCCAGAACTCAAACTTCTCTCAATTCTCTGTGAATATGAGACCTGTCTGTAATAAAGCTTCCTAGTTGGCTTTTCTCTAGCCTGTGGAATCTCAACCTGTGTGTACATAGTTTATCACTCAGGAAGAGGTTCAAGGAAATGACATGCAAATTCTTAGAGCTTTCCTTAATATGGCTCCTCCTTCTCCAGTTCTTCATGTTATAAGTTTCAGAAACCTTAGCTCCCTCAACCTCTGATCCACATCTACTCAACGTTTTAAGACCTTAAGGCCCTCATGGTCTGCTGGGAATGGTCTGTTCTGCACTGTGATCTGCAAAGATCCCCATAAATCCTGGGTCATCATAGGACTCATCTCGCTTGTTTCTCCTTTGTAAGGAGCACAGTCTTTCTCTGATGTTGTCTAATTTCTGAAAACAGTTATTTTATATATTTGTCCATTTTTCTATTTGATTATGGTGAGAGAATAAGTCTTGTCCTAGCTCACTCCATTATGACTGAAGCAGACATTACTCAAACTGGCATCCTATGGATGAAAAAGCAGCCCAGGTGATTCTTTCCTTAATGGTTGATATCTACATGAAAGCTTGAATATAGGGTTATCCAGTCAAAGAAAAGGGAGAAATCCTTTTTAGGTAGAGAGAATGGTGTGTACAAAATAATGGATGATAAGAAAGAGCTTGCCGCCTGCTGGGAATGATAAATACCTTAGTATAGCTGAAGCTCAAAGGGGGCTTCCCTGTAGTTCTGACAGAAAAAAATCCACCTGCAATGCAGGAGACCCTGTTGATCCCTGGGTCAGGAAAATCCCCTGGAGAAGGGAAAGACAATCCACTCCGGTGTTCTTGCCTGGAGAATTCCATGGACCGTGGGATCACAAAGAGTTGGAAAGGACTGAGTGACTAACAGTACTACTATAGCTGAAGTGTATGGGTAGCTGAAGCGTACGGGGTCTTTGATGATCTCTGAAGACACTGGATGTGATGCAAAGGGCAAGGGAAAATCACTAAACGGTTTTACACAGGGAATCACAAGATCACATGTGTGGCGTTGGAGACAATGATAGGAATGTGGATATTAGTATCAGTTATCTTTTAGCATTAGATGATGCTAGATTAAACCTACAGAGTGGCATTAAGGATGGAAAGAAGCAGACAGGTTTGGGAGGTTTGACAATCAGTGCATGGCCTTCCCTAGGACAGAGCAAGAATCTGTAGTTCAGGAAAGAAGGAACGAAGAATCCTTCCCTGCCCTTCAGTGGTCAAATATGTTGTTTGCAAAGTTAAAATTAACTCCTAGAAAAATTTCATAGCTGAACCTTTCTATCTGTTTGTCTTTAAGTACCTACAAATCGACAGTGCTCCTCAAAAGATCACTGTCTATGTATGGGACTTCAAGGATAAAATCAGGGAGGAACCCCAGATCTGTTGTATCCACCATCAGGACCAGCTAAGATATCAGGTGTTAGTCTAAGGGAAAAAAAAAAAAAAGTCCAGAAAGACAGAAGACATCTTTAAGGACCTTTCTTCTTACTGTCTTCTCTGAAGACAATTCTTATTTTTCCCTTGACTTCACCCAAATGCATGGTGTTTTTCATTAGGACTGAAATACAGACTTGTAGTCGATTCAAACTATAGTTCTAATTCTGCTACTTTCGTTATCTTTTTCTCTTTCTTCTCTTCATGTCTTAATATACATCTCACACACATGCACGCTGCATGAATACATACACATAGGCATGTGCATATACATTGACACACACCATGTCATACATTTTTTATGTTGGAAGCTCCACCATAAAATTAGGGTCTGTCCTTCCTGATTTTTCATCTCTATCACACAACACAGGTTCTACTCTCCAAAATGTCAGCAAAATGAATGCATGTAGGTTAGACAGGAAGTGAAGAACAGTGTTTCATATGTATAGGAACAGATCCTGAAACATCTGGAGTTGTAAAAATAAAAAAAAAAAACAAAAACAGAATAACAGTACCAAGAGGAAGAAAGGGATGCCACTTCTGTATATTTGTCTTAGACTTCTCTGCCATAACAAAAGTACCATAGACTGGGGGTCTTAAATTACAGAAATATATTTGTGCATAGTTCTGAAGGCTGGTTGGTCCAAGATCAAGGTGTTGGCTGATTTGCTTTCTGATAAGGATTTTCTTCCTAGCTTGAAGCCAGTTGCTTCTTCACCATGTCCTCATATGGTGGAGAGATAGAGAACTTTGGTGTTTCTTCTGTTTCTTTCTTTCTTTTTTTTTTTTTTTTTAATAAGGGCACGAACCCTACTGGGTTAGGGATCCACCCTATCATTTTGGCTCAGTTATGTCCAACTCTTTTGCAATTCCATGGACTGTAGCCTACCAGGTTCCACTTTTATGACTTAATTTAATCTTTATTATAGCCCCACAGGCCTGATCCCTAAATATAGTCATTCTGGGGACTAGAGTTTCAACTTATGAATTTTAGAGGGATCAATTCAGTCTACAGAAATAAGCATGCTTGTTGAAACTTTGACAGTGTTCACACATCCAGTGCTTTCATGTTAAAATGTTGCCAAGCTTTTCATACCCATTACCACCTTCTATTTCACACATTAGAAATGGGGGCAGTGCTTTGGAGCCCAGTGTCTTTGGTTTGTTGCACTAAGAGTCTGCACAATGACCTAGAAAGAGGCTTCCTGTTCAAGCCAAATGACCTATATTTGAATTCTAGCTATGACACTCCCACTTTAGGGCAAGTTATTTACATTCTCTGAGACTCAGTTTTCTCACCTATAAATTGGAGATAATAATCCTATCCTGCTGTTATAAAGCCTAAAGAAATAGGAAAATATTTGAGCCATGAAGATTGGGCAATAAGTAAAGGGCCTTTCAACTTCATTCAATCTAGTTATTCGTGTCAATGACAACCATCAAGGTTTCATATCTTATTAGTAGGGTTCATAATAATAGGCATTTACTTTGTGCCCAATATTGCTATAAGCAACTTTATCCACATAAGTTATCTAAATTAGTACTCACCAAAATTCCCATGAAGTAGTTATTATTATTACCTTCAGGAAATAAAGACAGCTTCTACTGACTCATAACAGGAACTAGTGTTTAGGTTAGAACTCAGAGGTAGAAAAAAGCTTGAAAATGTTAAGGCAAGCAGTCCCTAAACTTTGAGAAGCTACTTTTGAGTTCTCTGAGGTCTGGGAATCAGAGAGAAGGTGAGTTTTCCTTTAGCAGCTGCCCCTGCTTCCAAAGAGGTCATGTGTTAGTTTTCTATCGTTACTCTAACAAATTACAGCACATTTAGTGTCATAGAACAACACAGGTTTATTCTCTTACAGTTCTGGAGATCGAATGTCTAAAATGGGTCTCAGGGCTGCATTTCTTCTGGAGGCTTTAGGGGAGAATCCATTTCCTTGATTTTCTGGCCCCAAGAGACTTCCTGCCTTCATTGGTTTACAGCTCCACATCACTCCAAAATGTTTACCTCATCACATCTCCATCTCTGATTCCGACTCTCTTCCCTCCCTCTTTTCTAAGTGCTCTTGTGAGTATATTGACCTGGATAATCCAGGGTAATCTTTATATTTTAAGATCTTTGCTTCAATGGCATCTGTAAAGTCCATTATGCTGGTTAAGGTAACATATTCAAAGATTCTGGGGATTATGAAATGGAATTCCTTGTGTCAGTCATTCATTCAAGTCTGATTCTTTGTGATCCCATGGACTGTAACCCACCAGGCTCCTCTGTCCATGGAGTTCTCCAGGCGAGAATGCTAGAGTGGGTAGCCATTCCCTTCTCCAGGGGATCTTCCTTGGGAGGCCACTGTTCTGCCCAAAGATAACTACAGGCACTATGACCTCCATTCCACAGCAGCTTATAGACTAGAGGGTGGGCAGTCAATCTAAGCCAAGTCAATCAAGTTGTTTCTTATTAAGACACTAGGGTAAGCCACCGGGCCAAACATTAAAACTTTTTACAGAAACAGGGCCACAGTCTTCACAGTGAATCAAATCAAGTGCAACCTGCAACTGGAGAGACGGGTTAGGGGTAGACATGACAAGGAAACAAAAAATCTCAGTCTGCAGGCAGGAGAATGAACAAACTCGTAGAGGGAAACAGAATTTTAGGATGTCTTTTGTTAACAACCTCTTACAAAATCTAGCCTTAAAACTCCGGTTTCTTGCAGCTAGACTAGTTTGAATTACTGCCATGCTTGAGCAGGGTGGATGTTGTACCTGAAAGGACTTTTACCAGTGCTAAAACCCCATCACATTGTGGACAGCAGTTAATGCAGGCATCACAGAGGGTGAGTGGCTCCCCAAAAAACTGAAAAGGTAAAGTCTCTTGGGGTATGGACAGAAATCCCCAAATCCAGGACAGTAGGACTTGCATGCCATCCAAATATGTATTGGGGTTTTCTTTGCTCAATAATTTGTTGTCATTATTTCCCCTCCCAAATACAACATTGTACTGTGACTGAAGAAATGGACCTCTGGATCCTGGGAAGCCCTCATGGCTGAAATATAATAAAAGCATTATTTTCTAGCACTGCAGCGGCAGCTGCTGCTATAGCTAATGCGACAGAGGATTCACCAGCACTATACTAGCACTTTCCATGCATTATCTCACTGGGTCTGTATAAGAACCCTACAAAGTGGAAGCATCATCTTCACTGCGAACATTTCAACATGGGTCTAGTCAAGGCTATGGTTTTTCCAGTGGTCATGTATGGATGTGAGAGTTGGACTGTGAAGAAACCTGACACCGAAGAATTGATGCTTTTGAACTGTGGTGTTGGAGAAGACTCTTGAGAGTCCCTTGGACTGCAAGGAGATCCAACCAGTCCATCCTAAAGGAGATCCATCCTGGGTGTTCGTTGGAAGGACTGATGCTGAAGCTGAAACTCCAATACTTTGGCTACCTCATGCGAAGAGTTGACTCATTGGAAGAGACTCTGATGCTGGGAGGGATTGGGGGCAGGAGGAGAAGGGGACGACAGAGGTGGCTGGATGGCATCACTGATTCGATGGACATGAGTTTGGGTAAACTCCAGGAGTTGGTGATGGACAGGGAGGCCTGGCGTGCTGCGATTCATGGGGTCACAAAGAGTCGGACACGACTGAGCGACTGAACAGAACTGAACTGAATCTTCACTTACATGTTAGATATTTTGTGATTAAAACATAGTCATCCTTGAATAGTAAATCCATAATCAAACTCTTATGAAGACTTATATGGAAAAGGAGCTTTGAAGGGAAAACTCAAGGGAGAATGGAAGCAGCATTGTTAAGAGTTCTCAGGGCTGAGACTTACGGTCTGGCTTCCATTCATTGCCTTTCAGCAGGATATCCTTAAAAAAGAATCCCAAAGCTCTTTTCCCTAGTTTGTTTCTTTTTTTTCGGGGGGGGTGGGGTGGGGGGAGGAGGCTATTGACAGAAATCTTGCACTTTTTGCCTTCTACAAATGAATGCCAAGGAAAAGAATACAGATTGAAATATTACCTTTTGCCTATGGGCTATTACTTATATGCATGCACAAGTCTTAACCCTCCAGCACTCAGGCTGATCTCCCCTGGAATCCAGCACATATAATTATGAACTTATTGAAACTATTCCCTTTGGCTGTTTCATTCAGCTCCTGGGTGCTCAACTGTTTTAAAATTGTGCAGTCTGAATGCCCCAATTCAACAGAGGCAGTTTCCTCTTCAGAATACTCTCTCTGATTATAGTTTTAAAGACAACTTAAGATTTCAAGTGTCTTCTTTCTTTTTCTATAAAAAATGAGATGCTTTAGGATTACTGGAGCTTATCAGTGAATTAGAAGTGGAAAACAACAATTAAGTATCTAATAATACTCTGCCTAAATCCCTGCTTCATTTTCCCCACATCCTGCACCTTCAGTTTCAAAAAGACCTGGCAGATCACTCTCCTTAAAATGCATTTATATCTGCCATTCGCTCTCTTCTACAGCAGGACTTGATACTGTGAGGCAGACAGCTGAATTCTAGGGGAGTAGCAAATTGAAAAGTGAGATATAACAGGAGAAAAATAATTGAGGAAGAAATTCTTTATTGAGGCTTACAGGAAAAGAACCAACTTTCTGAGTTATACATGGAAAAGTGGAAGACTATAAGAGAAGCGATTCATCTACCACCAGATAAACAGAAGGTGCATTTCCAAGGAAGAGGCTGTCCTACTGGGGATATGACCATCATCCACTTCAACTTTTGGTGAATATGCTCTTATAGAGAAACCATAAAGTTTCAGTTCAGCTCTAGAAATGCCATACAATGTAAATGTTCTGCCACGTAGTCCCTTTAATCACAGAATGACTATCAGAATGTTTCAGTTTTACTGAATGTATAACAAATGAAGAAATATTTTTCATCGATTTATTTAGCCTGTGTGCTATACTTAGTTGCTCAGTTGTGCTCAACTCTTTGCAACCCCATGGACAGGATCCTCTGTCCGTGGGTATTTCCCAGCAATAATACAGGAGTGGGTTGCCATTTTCTTCTCCAGGGGATCTTCCGGACCTGGGGATCGAGCCTGTGTCTCCAGTATCTCTTGCATTGGCAGGCAGATTCTTTACCACTGAGATACCTGGGAAGCCCTTATTTAGCCCCCATCACCCTAGAGTCTGATATATACTGTCCTGGATACATTTTATCTTGTTTAGCCACTGGGTAAATTTTTGTATAATGGAGGATATAAATTATTCATTTAAAGTCAGAAAACATTGACTTCCTCATCCACCTACTTTTTCAATGGCTAAAGTATGAACATGGTATTGAAAGTGGCTGGATACTGCCAACTCTGCTTAATTCTGTTAACTTTTTTTTAATTGATACAAAAGTATTCTTTATTTTTAAAATGCTTTTTATTGAAGTAAATTTGACTGAATTTTATTCTTTATAGTCTACATAGCTAAGGAAATGATATTCAAATTGAAGAAATCTATACTATATAAATGGAGAAGGGAATGACTACCCACTCCAGTATTTTTGCCTGGAAATTCCATGGACAGAGTAGCCTGGTGGGCTACAGTCTATGGGGTCTCAAAGAATCAGACATGACTAAAGGGACTTAGCATGCACACCTGCATACTATACAAAGTTGAGATCTTTTCACTTAGAAGATAATAAAATAAATACCTGCTGAGGTATCACTGTGGATGCATTAAGAAAGGGCTTACCAAGGCTGACTTTTTGCAGGGGAACAGAACAATGGAAAAACTGCACAAGGCATATTTCTATCAAGCTATTCTAAAGACTGCTTGCTCAGTAGAGAATTTGGCTTAGTGAGGGTGACAGCTGCTTGGTGTGATCCATGACATTTCTAAAATGAGATCCCCATCAGAATTATAAGACCTCGTTCCTTGCATTAATTGTAAATGTGCAATAAAAGAAACATTTCCCTCTTGAAGATGGAGATGGAAACCATGATATCAACATATCATGGGTCAGAACAGTGCTATGTGAAAATACTCACTTTCAGTTTATAAAATACCCACTTTCTCATGATACTTGTTCACGCTGTTTCATTTTTCACCTGAAAACCTCTCTTGCTTTCTCTCTCTCACAAACACACTCTACATAAACATATGCACTTCTTCCAACTAGTCATTGCTCAACTTTCATATTTCAGTTTGCTGCTGCTGCTGCTAAATCGCTTCAGTCGTGTCCGACTCTGTGCGACCCCATAGACGGCAGCCCACCGGGCTCCCCCGTCCCTGGGATTCTCCAGGCAAGAACACTGGAGTGGGTTGCCATTGCCTTCTCCAATGCATTTAGACGTAACCTAATATAGGGAGATGGCACGGACTCAAGTCCATCATGTGCTTCTCCTAGCTTCTATCATTGCGTCCTCTACTCCCATCACAACACACATCATGCTTGTGGCGGTCATCTGAACACTTTTTTGTATCTCCTGATAGATGATAAACTCTGCGAAGAGTGGGAACAATATCTGTTATACTCCTAAATTCAGTTGCTGCTCCATGAAAGGTATTCAATAAATGTTTAATGAAATTAATGCTTCAGTGAAAGAGCTTGCAAAGAATGACTTGTAGTCTATAATGGAGTTTATTGAACTGATGAACGTGTTTAATGACACCATGTGCCAATCAGTCAAGGGTATGTTGGTCAATGATAGAAAGCTGATTGTCATAGAGACAAAGGGTAGTAGTGACCTTGCAACTGCTTTTAGAAGAAGCACCCTTACCAAGGCTCCAGTTCTGCTGGTCTGACAGAAGATGCATGCTCATTACTGAAATGAGTGTGTCAGGCTACCCAAGCCTGATGTTACTAGATATTTCAATTGTGTAAAAACAAACAGACAAAAACAAACAAACAAAAAAAAAAACAAAAAAAAAACACCTCTTTTGGATCTGTTTCCCAGGTGCCCCAAAGCAAACTTCTGAATATAAATCTCGTATGGGGTGTTACAATGAGCAACTGTCCCAGGAGAGGCAGAGAGAGAGAGAGAGAAAAAGCAGACACACTTCACCCCTACTTTCTATACACTTACGAATCAGATTCCTGGGCCTGCAAAATAGACAGCAAGACCTAGAAAGACCTAGGGTGAGTTCATGAAAGTAATGTCTATAATGGTCTGCCCATCTGTGTTTTCAGCTGGGAATTCTGACAGTGCAACCTTCTGTCTTGTCATTCAAACTTCTATATTAACAGCTAAACAAATGAGAAGCCCTCCAAACAGTAGCTTCTGAAATGGAAAGCCAAATAGAAATATATAAATTGTCCTACATTTCCTGTTATTGTTAGAAATCTAAAAGGTTTTATTGAGGACAGAATATGCTGAATTATTAATTATGCCACATGAGGGATATATATGATGCATTACACAATATTTTCCAAATTCAGAATTTTTTAAGGAAAAAATATTATGCAGTCTAAATTCTATCAATTTATACCATTACTTACTCAGAGTGTTAATTTTTAATGTTTGAAGTCCTTATGCCACAAAAAGAAAAGTAAATTTAAAAATTAAATGCAAATAAGACTGAAAAATTAGAATTAACAAATAAGTATAATGAATGATGTTGCTTTTTTGAAAGCACAACTACCATTTGTACCTAGAACATGAAAGCCATGCCTAGGGAAGATTCTTCCATTTTTGATGTGCATGTACTCTTACGTCTTATGTAATGTAAACTCAGGGGGAAAAAGAGACACTGAGAGTGTGGGGAGGGGAAGGGAAAGAGGGAAGGAGGATGGGAGGGGAGAGAGAGAGACTCTTTGTCTATTTTGTTAATCACTCTGTCCCCAATGTAAGATGCCTACACAAGGTAAGTGTTTGATAAAAACTTGTACAATAAATAAAGGAATAAATTTTGTGCTTTTCTCTTTAAATTTCTGTACAGTTGCTGCGGAGGCAGTGATATCATTTGACATTTACTCAGTGATGGTGCTTCATTTTCCTATTCAGTAACTTTCTGTCCTTTACTCATTAGTCAGGACAATAAAATTAGTACTATTTGGCATTATTGTAAATTCAAACATGGTCATCAAAATCAAGCACTGAGACTTTGTTATAATGTGGTCATTAAGATGATCTGATGTACACTTCATTCTTTCTGGAGTTAATTCTCCACTGATCTCCAGTAGCATATTGGGAACCTACCAACCTGCAAGTTCATCTTTCAGTGTCCTATCTTTGTGCCTTTTCATACTGTTCATGGGGTTCTCAAGGTAAGAACACTGAGGTGGTTTGCCATTCCCTTCTCCAGTGGACCATGTTTTGTCAGAACTCTCCATCATGACCCGTCCATCTTGGGTGGCCTTACATGGCATGGCTCATAGTTTCATTGAGTTAGACAAGGCTGTGGTCCATGTGATCAGATTGGTTAGTTTTCTGTGACTGTTGTTTTCAGTCTACCCTATGATGGAGAATGCCAAAGAATGCTCAAACTACCACACAATTGCACTCATCTTACACGCTAGTAAAGTAATGCTTAAAGTTCTCCAAGCTAGGCTTTAACAATATGTGAACTGTGAACTTGCAGATGTTCAAGCTGGTTTTAGAAAAGGCAGAGGAACCAGAGATCAAATTGCCAACATCCCCTGGATCATGGAAAAAGCAAGAGAGTTCCAGAAAAACATCTATTTCTGCTTTATTGACTATGCCAAAGTGTTTGACTGTGTGGATCACAATCAACTGTGGAAAATTCTGAGAGAGATAGGAATACCAGACCACCTGACCTGCCTCTTGAGAAACCTGTATGCAGGTCAAGAAGCAACAGTTAGAACTGGACATGGAACAACAGACTGGTTCCAAATAGGAAAAGGAGTACATCAAGGCTGTATATTGTCACCCTGCTTATTTAACTTATATGCAGAGTACATCATGAGAAATGCTGGGCTGGATACAACACAAGCTGGAATTAAGATTGCTGGGGAAAAGGAGTACGTCAAGGCTGTATATTGTCACTCTGCTTATTTAACTTATATACAGAGTACATCATGAGAAACGCTGGGCTGGAAGACGCACAAGCTGGAATCAAGATTGCCAGGAGAAATATCAATAACCTCAGATGACACCACCCTTATGGCAGAAAGTGAATAACTAAAGAGCCTCTTGATGAAAGTGAAAGAGGAGAGTGAAGAAGTTTGCTTAAAGCTCAGTATTCAGAAAACAAAGATCAGGCGTCTGGTCCCATCACTTCATGGGAAATAGATGGAGGAACAGTGGAAACTAGCAGATTTTATGTTTTGGGGCTCCAAAATCACTGCAGATGGTGACAGCAGCCATGAAATTAAAAGACGCTTGCTCCTTGGAAGAAAAGTTATGACCAACCTAGACAGTGTGTTAAAAAGCAGAGACATTACTTTGCCAACAAAGGTCTGTCTAGTCAAGGCTATGGTTTTTCCAGTGGTCATGCATTGACATGAGAGTGGACTATAAAGAAAGCTGAGCACCAAAGAATTGATGTTTTTGAACTGTTGTGTTGGAGAAGACTCTTGAGAGTTCCTTGGACAGCAAGGAAATCCAACCAGTCCATCTAAAGGAAATCGGTCCTGAATACTCATTGGAAGGACTGATGCTGAACCTGAAACTTCAATACTTTGTCCACCTGATGGAAGAACTGACTCACTGGAAAAGATCCTGATGCTGGGAAAGATTGAGGGCAGTAAGGAAGGGGATAGACAGAGGATGAGATGGTTGGATGGGATCACCGATCAATGGACATGAGTTTGAGTAAACTCCAGGAGTTGGTGATGGACAGGGAGGCCTGGCATGCTGCAGTCCATGGGGTCACAAAGATTCGGATACGACTGAGAGTGAACTGAACTACCCGAACTGATGTATACTTACAGTTTTATTTTCAAACCATAAAGACAAAATCATAATTCTGGATTTGATCTTGGAACAGAAAAAGGGTATTAATGAAAAAACTAGTGGAAAGCAGGCTAGAGTCTAGTTAATAGTAATAAACTGATGTTCGTGGATCTCTTGAGGCATAAACTGATTTTGTTATATATATATACCTCAGAGTATGTAAGGGGCCAACATGAAATAACAGGAAGATGGAACAGGGTAAGGAAGGATATGGGAGCAGAGATGAAGACATGAGGACAATAAAAGAACTAACTAAACCTGGGCAGAGAGTGAGGATTGAGGAAGAATGAGGTCTAAGACTGCCTAAGGGTACCTGAGGTTTGATAGTGGTGGGTATGGCTGATTAGCCTTGAAGAGCAGTGAGTTACATCTGACTGAGTTTGAGATATGAAGACAGAAAGCGAGTCTTATTCATCTTTGTCCCAAGAGGCTGGCACAACACTGAACGAAAAGAGAGTATTTATTAATGTGTGGCAAATAACTTTGCATACTTTTTTCATTATATCATTGGGATAAATTGTTAGAAGCTGGATTTCTTGGTCAGAGCATGTATAAATACATATATATATATACAAACACACACACACACACATAGGGCTTCCCAGTTGGCTCTAGTGGTAAAGAATCAGCCTGCCAATACAGGAGACACAAGAGACACAGGTTTGATCTCTAGGCCAGGAAGATCCCCTGGAAAAGCAAATGGCAACCCACTCCAGTATTCTTGCCATGGACAGAGGAGCCTGGAGGGCTACAGTCCATAGGGTTGCAAAGAGTCAGACATGACCAAAGCGACTCAACATGAGATTTTAGTGAATTTTTAAAATGATTTCTAATATGTATGACCAATATTGCCATTTCTTAAATGTACCATGTAAATAGACACATATCTTTCATATATATATATACTGGCAGGTTGTTTTCTACCAGGTAAGTATTGTATATGACCACATCTGAATCAGTCAGTGTTGACTGAGAAAAATGCAGTCTACTTTATGTATTCCATACATAAAAGGTTTTAACACAGGGAAAGGGAGGGAGGCTGGCTTCCATAATCACTGGCATTATCAGGAAAGCAAAGTTGAGGACAACCTTCACCCAGAATTTCAGCTTGCAGCAACAAAGCCCATGGTTCTCACTGGGTCACCCCAAGAACTTCTGGAGGCACCCAGCAACCATCTCAGTCTGCAGCCTCATGCAGACGATCTTCAAGATACATCTGGAAGCCACTTCCAACTCTACACCTGCTCAGGGGACTAACCACAACTCCAGAGAAGGCTACCCCCACATTTTCTCTTCTTCCTTCTAAAGCTCATAAATTCCCCTCATTTTCAGACACTGACATGGAACCGTGGGAGAGGGAAGTTCTCAGAATTGTAGTTTTAACCTCTCTGTGAGTCAGACAATTAAACACATCATCTTCAGTGTACCACTGGTAACCTAATGAGTAATGTCTCATTGTTAGAAGAATTTTGTTCTTATTCACATAATATAGTGATATATCAAATATGCATGCATGCAAGTAAGCTGTTTCAGTTGTGTCCAACTCTGTGCGACCCCAACGACTACAGCCTGCCAGGCTCCTCTGTCTATGAGATTCTCCAGGCAAGAATACTGGAGTGGTTTAGTAAGCCCTCCTCCAGGGGATCTTCCTGACCCAGGGATCAAACCCATGTCTCTTATTTATGTCTCCTGCGTTGGCAGGTGGGTTCTTTACCACTAAGCACTATGTGGAAAGCCCATACAAAATATTTGGAACTCTGTTCTAGAATGGTGTGACTACGACATATAATTCTTGTCCTGAAACAGACTCAGTGCCCCCGCCCACCCGGGAGTGCACTTCTGGACCACATGTGGCAAGTCATTAGGGCCAAACTCAGTTATACCTGGTCCGCAAGATAACAGAGCATCCAGGTCTAGTTCACGCTTATTAAGATGTTTGTGCTCAAACCTCCCAAACATCATGAGATTTTTGGTTTGTAGCTGACCTGTGAGCTTCCCTGGTGGCTCAGACAGTAAAGAACATGCCTGTAATTCAGGAGACCCAGGTTCAATTCCTGGGTCAGGAAGATCCCCTGGAGAAGGGAATGGCAACCCACTCCAGTATTGTTGCTTGGAGAATCCCATGGACAGAGGAGCCTGGTGGGCTACAGTCCATGGGGTTGCAAAGAGTAGGACACGCCTCGTGACTGACACACACACAGATGACCTTTATTAGCTCCAGGAACTCTAGATTGGATCACGCGCTTATTCTGGTCCCAGCCTAGGTTCTGCTCCTAATGGTGAAGGTTAAGGAACTGACATGCCTGTGTATACACTGATATGACCTCTTTAGTCCAAAAGAAACATCTTAAGGGCAGGGATGACATCACTTCCACTCTTACCTCTCTTCCAAAAACAAACAAACATGATATATGTTACATTCCTCCTGAAAATAGTTCCACCCACGGCAACTCATGTTATTCAAGATAAAACTCCAACTCTTAAGCACTGCATTCAAAAGTCTTTACCCACATCCTTCCAACCTATCTTTTGAATTCATCTTCTCACATGTTTTTGACCAAGACTACTTCGTTATGCTTTTGTGCTGATGCTCACACAGTCCCTTCTACCTGGGATGTTCTTATCTAGAATACTTTTATCCTTAAAAATTCCCTTCACAGAGCCCAGTCTGGCCCTCTGTGATGACTTGGAGGGATGGAGTGGGGGGAACGGAGGGAGATTTAGGCGAGAAGGGATGTATGTATAATTATGGCTGATTTGCGTTGTTGTGTGGCAGAAATAAACACATTACAAAAATTTAAAAACAAACAAACAAAAATATCCATTTTTTCCATTTCAAAAAAACCCAAACACTCCCCTCACAACTTTCAGAGAAAGCACAATATATCACTCTAGCCTGAAAAGTTTCTAAAATATGGTCTCTTTGCCCTGAATTAATTGTGATCCTTATTTCTACAACACCCGTGTGCATTGTCTGTACATTTTAGTAGCAGTTTTCACACTGAATTTTAATTGTGTAGATAAGATACATATCCTGTTAGGTAGTTATATCCTTGAGAGTAAAATAACCTACAATTTAGTCTTTAGATTTTTATCACCAAGTGGATTACGCTCAATAAAGTTTTAATTGCCTGAAATGAATAAAAGTCTGACACATGTAATACTTCAGTTTACAAAATACTTCCACATGCATTATTTCACTTAATTCTTATAACAACCCAATGAGGCAGATATCTTTATTATTTCTATATTCTAGATGAGGAAATTAAAGCAGCAGGTTATTTAGAATCTGCTCAGCACACCAAACACTCACCATCAATACTCTTTGATGGATGGCTCAATGCAGACAATTGCTCACAGTTCCCTGTGCTTTTACAGAAAACAAAAACTCACAGTCTTCATTGCTGAACTTGGTGTCAGCAGCCTGTACTTTCTATATGTGGTTCAATCATTCAAAACCCAAGACTCATATTTTCAATCTTTTATTACAACTTCCTACACAAATATGACTTAATCTACGCTTTTGACCTCATCTTGGTTACCTTTCCTGTAAAGTTAGTATCATAACACTGATGCACTTGTCAAGTCTCCTGAATCCTGATAAGATTGAAATAGCATTTACCAAGTTTTAGGCATCCCTTAAAATTTAGGGGCTGTATAAATGCAAATGCCATTGTAAAAAGATGGGGATGCAGCTACAGAATGTGCTTCTTATTTCAACATGAAAGATTCCCTCTGTTGTCATCTGATAAGATTTTCCTACTTTGCTGTTTATTTAGATAAAATTATAGGCAACTTTGGTTGCCTATAATTTTGGTAAAGGATGGAATATTTGAGTATACATATGAATAGAGACAGGCCAGAAAACCTTGAGTATGACTATTTTGCTGAAATGTGGCATACAAAAAGGTTGTGAATAAAAACTGGCCTGAGTTCTAAAAGACTGTCACTCTGCAGCCCAGACACGTTGAATATTCCTAGAGGAATTAGTATTTATGCCTTCTAGTTTCCCAAGTCAGTTGCGTCAGGAACTTCTTGATCAATGGCATGTGCTCTGCATGTTAATGCACTTCAGTTGTGTCCAACTCTTTTCAACCTTATGGATTGTAGCTCACCAGGCTTCTCTGTCCATGGGATTCTCCAGGCAAGAATACTGGAGTGGATTGCCATGCCCTCTTCCTGGGAAATCTTCCCGACCCAGGAATTGAATCCAGGTCTCCTGCCACTCCTGCACTGCAGGCAGATTCTTTACTGCTAAGCCACCAAGGAAGTCCTTCTAGATTAATGGACACATGTTCAAATCTCCAGTCCAGTATTGATCTTTATGCACCTCTCTGAGCACTGGCATCTTCCTCCGTAAAGCGGAAATAAAAGAAGTACTCTTCTCCTAGGGTTCTTTCATGAATGCCATATGATGGAGAAGGTAAAGCTTAGCACAGTGCCTGAAACATATTCAATGTCCAATTAATACTGTTATGATACCCTATAGTGGGAATAAAATAACATAAAGAGAGCAACATAAAGGGAATGGATTCATAATGCCAAGGAACCAGGCACCCTGCTTGACATATCATTTCTTTTTTACAAAAACTCTGAAGTCAGTTTCTATAGCATCTCCACTTTATAGACAAGGAAACTCCAGTCTAAACAGTGGGTGATTTGGAGGTCTTTCCTATCGTTTAGTCTCTAAGTTATGTCTGACTCTTTGTGACCCTATGGATTATATCTGCAGACTTCTCTGTTTATGGGGGTTTCCCAGGCAAGAATACTGGAGTGAGTTGCCATTTCCAGGGATTCCTTCCCAGGGATTGAATCCACATCTCCTGCATCTCCTGCATTGGCAGGTGGGTTCTTTACCACTGAGCCAACTGGGAAGCCCCAATTTGGAGTCTTACTCAGGCACTATTATCTCTCATAGGTGACACTGCCAGTAATTCACTATTGTACAGTCAACTGCTTACTCTTTGCCTTTTTAGTCTTCTTTACACGGGGCATCTGTTTTAGACTTCCCACTCTCCACCTGTTATTTTGAAGTCATGCAAAAAACTATGCAAATGGAGATGTTTTTTTCCTTTTAATGCCCTCTGGAGGGATCCTGAAGTCCTAAGAGCTATGAAGCCCACTTGTAAATCATCATCAACTATCAGCCTTCCATCACTTTATCTCTGCCTTACTCTCTGAGCTTTACTGGGTGGAAACTGATTGGCACAGCATTGGCTATCAGCCTGACACTTCAGGGTATTAAACCATGGGGTGAAATCAAGCTGCAGATACTAGTGGCTCCCGCAGGGTTGTGATAAAACTTAAATTACAATTCAGAGAAGACACTGTATGAAATGCCTGGGCTCTTACATACAGTGAGAGGAAACTTGAAACCACAACTTACAGTCTCACTGAACTTGCAAGGCAAACCACTTCACATGAATAAAATATGCATTCAAAATATATAACAAAATGGCAATAGATTCTTCTGCAAAAACTTGCAAAATATTAAATATGGATAAAGGATCTCAGTTAATTTAGATACCACAGGTGTTTGGGTTTTAAAGTGCTACAAGCATTAATATTCATTATGGAAATATGATTTGATAACCAGAGAAGGAACAGGAACAAAGCTTTGGCGATAAGAGGAAATTATCTTCTCAGTGTTCAGGGAACATTTTGCTCTTCATTTTCACAAGTCAGAGTTGACACTAAAAGTTATGTTCCCTTTAGACTGAATTTTCTTCTATAAAAGTGCTTTTTTCATAGCTTGATTCTTGTGTTTTTATTTTAGCTATTACAATATAATTGACTCTAGTCAAATGCATATCATAGACATTATCATTGATAGCTGGAGGGTGTTCAGTCCAAGAAACTTTCCAATGGGAAAGAGGAGTCAAGTGAATAGAACAGCAAAATAACTTCTATTAGCTTCTTTTTAAGTTGGAAATGGTACATACTCCATTTTCAGTTTTTCTGAATCCATGCTCCATTGGGCCATATCAGTTTTCACCTTTAACATCAGCCAAATAGATTTGAAAGGAGATAAATTGAGATTCAAAGGATAATATAGTTTTTGAGGATATAATAAAGCCCACTGAAATGAATTGAATAGCAGCTTGGAGCAGTGTTAATTTTTTTTTTTTAATACATGGAATTGGTGTCTGTTAGAGCCACTTATTTAAAGGTCTTCCATATTTTATCAGAAACTGATACTTGAAAGGATTTATAGCATTGCCGATAGAATATTAGAGCTAGACTACTGTGTTTGGGGAAGTATTTGGTTTTAACTCATTTCCTTTTATATCATATAACAAATGCATGGTATTTTTCCTTAAATACTCACTACAGAAACACACAGAATCCTAAGCTTACAATGTCTTAATCATTCTGTTTTCTCTTTCTTACTTTTCTCCTTACTAGAAAAACTCCTTACTAAGAGTAATTATCTGACAGGCATTCACAGCTAGGACTCTTTGGTACATTGAATTTGAAAAAAAAAAAAAAAAATCAAATAACTCCTAAAATAAACCTTTGAAGTGAATCAACTATTTTCTTCTTCCTCTAGGTACAACTAAGATACTTGTGGCATCCAAAGTCCATAACAACATTAGCCCTCATATCTCTATTTTCTGTCCATGTCATTGATCTGCCACTCACTATGTGACCTTGGGCAAGGAGCATTCTTTTGGTGCTTCAGTGTGGATTAGGGAACTGAAAGCAGATAATTTTTGTATAACCACAGACAGCACTTCAAAGGAGGAAAAGCACTGGGATAGCAGGGAAGAGTCTGTTTTATCAGTGGCCACTGGGCCGCCTCCATCCCATGTCCTGACTCCCTCTGGGGAACTTTATTTCAGTGGCTTTGTGTCCAGGTATATCTTCAGAGATAAGGAAGATCCCCAGTGAACTCTGCAGCACTTTGCTGGAGCATCTGTCCTGTACACTGGTGTGAACCTATTTTGTGGATTTTAAATTTCCAAGTATCTATTATATGGTTGGAGTTGTTGTTACTGTTTAGTAACTAAGTCGTGTCCGACTCTTTTGCGACCCCATGTACCATAGCCACGTTCCTCTGTCTATGGGATTTCCCAGGCAAGAATACTGGAGTGGGTTTCTATTCCCTTCTCCAGGGGATCTTCCCAACCCAGGGATTGAACACTCATTGTAGGTGGATTCTTTACCATCTGAACCACTAGGGGAGCCCCAGGTATAAATGATTGCTAACAGCTTAAAAGTCTGCTTTTTCAGACAAAAAACATGGCACCAAAGACAAGATTCAGGCAATAGCTGGTGAGCAAAAGCTTTTTTGGAGGAAACAAGGATGGCTACCAATTCCACTTATTTGCTAAATATCACTTTCATTCTTTCCTCTCCCAAGAAAGAGAACTCTAGGAGTATCCCATATATTAAACACACACATACGGACACACACACAAACAGGGGGTGCACTATTTGCATAGGAAATGGATAAGCAATTGATTGTTCACTAGTCTAGCTAATGTGGTCATATTGGAGGGTATATGCTGATGCAGTCTCCTATGTACTTTCATGGAAACAAAATCACACAGGAAATTAAGATCATCTTCATAGGTGAGGAGATCTATTGTTTGATTTTTACCAGATTCAGGGAGAGACTCACTTGCCTAAACCTCTGCTCTAGAGGCTAAGGTAAATTGTCACCAATGGCCAGCAGAGATACTGGGCCTGCAGGAAGGCAACAGGCACAGGAAGGGAGCCTGCTGGTCTGGGGCTCCTCTGAGCTACAGTTCTTACCACCAACCAGCACATCCATGGACCTCAGGTTATATTTTCTGGGCTGCCTGCAATAGGCAGGTAACTTGCCAACAGGAGGCATATATTAGTTAATCAAGTAGAGATGTTGTGCGATAAGTTTTCTATGATCAGGAATTGGAGGACCAACCAAATCCACTGCTGCTTGAGTAATGTTATCTCATCGAGCACCTTAGATTTTCTAGGCAAACGGGATCGCTTAGGCCATTCATTCTCAAAGTATGATTCTCCAAGCCATTTGCATCCACATGGATATTAGAAATGTAAATTTTTAGAAATGTAAATTATCAGGCCGTACTCCAGACCTAGTGGACTATTACAGAAATGCTAATGGCAGTCCCAGCAATTTATGGTCTGGCTCTCTAGATGATTCTGATGTACATTCTAGTTTGAGAATCATCAGCATAGGCAGTTTTATGAAGTTCAGTGAAAATTTTGAAACTAATATCCAGGGCCGAGTCCCACTTATAACTCATTGCAAGTCACAGAACATAAGGTCTGTTCAGATTTATTGAGTGCCAACAGCAGGGCCAATTCTTGTGTCTCAGTGTCTAGAATCATTGGTGAGTAGTGTACACAGAAATGTAGCCTTTACACAGGGCTTAGCAACCATGACTCATGGGTGATATTGAGTTCACCGTATGTTTTTGTAAATAAAGTTTTATTGGAACACACCCATTTATTTATTATACTTAGTGTCTATGCTTTCACAGAGCAAGGGCAGAGATGAGAAGCTGTTGCAGAGACCTTTTAACAGGTGAGGAGAGTTGCATAATGTGACGAGAAAAGTTGCAAGAACACTGCATGAAATTCCACTATTAGATTCATACCTAGTCTATAAATATGTTAAGTGTCCCTACAATGATTATAGAGTACCATCAGCCAAAACTGTTGTCTTTTTGGGAATGAATATATAAAAATTGGGCTATTTCAGAAGGCTATAGCAAAAACCCACGAAGATGAGTCTAGCTTGGTAAAAACTGGTTGGGAAAGAAAAGAGAGGAAAGAGGTTTGGAATAGGACTGGCAAATACATATGTTGCAACTTAACTTCTCATGCAAAAGACAGACATAACCAACCAATCTTAACGCTCCTATTCTCAGAGCCCTAACTGGACTTTATGACTGTTTTCTATACAGTCTCTAGACAGCCACTATGGATTTCTGGAGCTGGTGCTTTAGAGGAACTTATTCCTGGATTCCTGGATTCTTGGATTAAAGGATAAAATTGGTAAGGGCTGCCATGAAGTGCTCTCTAGACCTCATGTGGGGAAATTTGGGGTAACCCAGGAGGGTTCTCAGGGAGGAGAGATCACCTATGAAGACTGTTAATAAGGAAAGAGGAGATAGAAGGGAAAGCAAATTCCAGGCACTTTCATATACACTGTTTCCATAATCCTCTCTCTGCTCCCACGACTTAGATACCACCCTCTTTCAGGCTACCCCTAGCTCTTGAGTAACTTGCTGGAGGGAGGTAACACAGCCAGTCAGTAATACAATGGAGCACATCCAATCTGACACTAAAGCCCATTGTTTTCTGCTACGGCTTCTACCACTATACTGGTTTGCCTAAGGCTGCACTATTCTTAAATTTCACATCTGAAAATGAACTTGACGGTATGGTATATCTGAATTAAGGACTCAGAGTGACAGAGGCAGATAGTTCGATGATAAGAGCAGACTGACAGAGACAGAGAAAGGTAGAGAGAGACTGGCTGGGAACACAGTTCAGAAAGTATGTGCATATTTCTTCTAAAATGAGAAAGTAAACAACGACAAAGACCTTTAACATCAACCTTTTACTAAGTAAGCAAGATGGAAAAGGCCCAAAATAAACGTAGCCTCTTATACACAGCACAAGAAAACAGCTGCTGCCTCGTCGTACCCAGGAGACAAGACAAATATTCACGTACAAATCCTTCATTCTCTGGAGAGCATACTAACAGTGTGGTGGCTGATGATAGACAGGAAGAGTTAAAAAATAAACTCTCCCCAAACTCTGGAGAGACAGGATCAGAGGTAGATTTTATGGAGAGGTGAGAACTGTCAGGAAGGCCCAGCTACTCTGAACAGCACTCATCATAGGGGCCAGTTTTCCTAAAACAGCATCTTTTGAAAATTATTCCTTTGATCTAAGCATTGCCCGCTTCTAGACTGCTTTTTTAATGTAAATAATTAAAAAAAAAATCACCAGTGATTGAATGACAAAGGGTGAGCTGTAATGTCTTGCCACATAAATTTTGATTTTTTCAGAATTATACACAATGCAAAACACCTGAACCGTCCTTACTTCCTTTACAGTTGCACCAAATTCTGTCTTATAGAGACCATAACACTATGCCAGTGTTAATCAGATGTGTTTCCCGGAATACTCATTCCGCATAATTTTCTTTGATTAACAGATAGAATGGTAAAAAAAAAAAAAATAAGTAAGTGTAGAAAATGTTACCTATTTTATTCCCTTCATAAATATATGGCAATCAGTAACAAGCCATAGATGGCTCTGTGAAGCCCTACAGTAATGGGATTTAACTACTTTTTGCCCGAATGTATATGTCCAAGAGTCTTTACTCCTACTCCCCACTATTGGCATGCATTAGAAAACTGGTATACAGTCCTGGAAGTTGGACTATCATAATATAATCCCTAGCTCTTCTTTCCATTTACAGATTTTTCTTCTTAATCTGAAGCTTTGATGGCTACATGCATGCCTATGACTTTATGGCCCATTAGAATTCCCTGTGTGTGCATGCTTACTCATTCAGTCATGTCTGACTCTCTGAGACCCTTTGAACTGTAGCCCCCCAGGCTCCTCTGTCCATGGCAATTCTGAATTACCTGGGAGACTTTTACAAAACAGTTTTGTTGACATTGCTCTGGATCAGTTATTCTAAGGACTGGTGAGGAATCTGGATTCTTTACCACTGTGCTGCCTGCGAAGCCTATAACAAGATACTACAAATAGAGCTACTGTTCTAGTATCTATTTATCTTCTATCAGGAACTCCTGATGCATAAAGAGAGAAGATAAACAGAATTCAGGGAGGACTCCAAAGTTTTGGGCTTGTACTGTTATATGGGGAGGACTGTCATTAACCAAGAAGGGAAAGAGTGGAGGAAGAATAAATTAAAGGGGAGGTCTCGGTGAAGATCAGGAGATCAGTTTCTGACATTTTAGGTCTGTGATGCTTACTTTATCCTAGAGTTCATGGTAAAGATCTGAGGTGGGTGTAACTGTTTTAAAATTAAGGAGAGAGAAAAGGAGTTATTTATTTTTTGTGTTCCACAAATGCATGCATACTTGCTAATTTACACAATGGTGCATAACTGATTACTCCTTAACACATGTGACAGCCCTATCTCCAAGGCTTTTCCATAGTATAAAATTCTGATTTAATTTTATGCTAAAACTAGTAAAAAATATAGTAAGGCCTCAAGACCTATAAGTATTCAGTGTGTGTGTGTGTGTGTGTGTGTGTGTGTTAGTCGCTCAGTTGTGTCTGACTCTTTGAGATCCCATGGACTGTAGCCCACCAGGCTCCTCTGTGCATGGAATTCTCCAGGCAAGAATACTGGAATGGGTTGCCATTTCCTTCTCCAAAGTATTCAGTAATTGTCTTATAATTCTAAACTGTGAGTTGCTTCCTTATCTTTTCCCTTGTACTAGTCACCCTAAGACACTTTCATAGCTTCCAGTCTCAGCTAGCCAAGCTTGTAATTAGTTGCTCTTTAAAATGGGTTCATTAATCCTTTAAAATTTTTCTCTGCTATTTGCTATTGACTTTAAATGTTTCTACTTGGCCCAATGTCAGGTCAAATGGTTTCTTCTACTGCTGAAAGCTTGAAACTTTTGAGTGGAAATGAATGGCTGAAGGGCTTTTCTAATGAGCTAGGCTAAAGTCATTGCTGATTTTCACTTGGTCACTCAGAGTTTCTCTTTGTGTGTGAGTGAACATCTGAATAACCGTTTGTTTCATTGTTCAGATAATTCCTTCTAATAACAAATGACATATGGCATGTCTTTTAAAAGAGAAATTGTTTCCTTCTCTCAGGGGTATCATCTCCTGATTTGTCAAAATCACATTTATAAACAGCCCCTTTTTGTTAGTGGCTACACTCTCTCACCACCGGCTCCTAGAGGAGAAGCGCTGTAGTGTGAGGTGCGACGAGGCCAGAGGCAAGAGATTCGAGGCTCCCATGTTTCCTATAAATTTGCCTGGGAAAAACTCTGCTCCAGGAAAGCAAAATTTACTATTGTCTTTTTCTCTGTAACCAAAACTTGAGTGATTTTTTTTTTTTTCTACCACTGTTAAGATAACAGGAATTTCCTAGACATTCCTGATGGTTTCTAAGAATAATGTTTGGAAAAGGGGAGAAGCCAAGGAAAATGCAGCAACAGTCACCATATCAATAGCATATGATTCTCTATTCCTAGAATTCAGAAATAATGTCAAAGGGATTTTCTAGGCTGGAAAGGTGCCACTCTCATTTAGGTATGCTTACCATGGCAAAATTCGTGCCAAACTTAGAACAAAGGACTTTCAAACTGATTTTTGGAACGCGATCCACCCTTAGTTTCTTATAAGGAAAAAAAAGAATATGTCTTAAGAAATTGTTTAAGATTGTGAAAGGGGAATAGGAAAAGATTTTAAAAAATGGGTCTGAAGGTTTGTATCAGTTAAACAGAGAATCATGGCAAAGTTTAGAGGCTTTGTCCTAGAAAGTTCACATTCTGAGGCCAATTTTTGTATTAGCTGTAGGCTGTCCTGCAGGTTCAGAACAAATTTCCTGAGATTACTCTTAAGTATCTTCCCAAGCCACACAAAGTGAAAGATAACCAGAGCACCAGTCATTTTTCTAATGTTAATTAGGAGTGAAAGAAGCAAAAGTTAAAAGGTGATTAAATTTTAATGCCTCAACAAGTGCCTAACATTCCATGGATAACAGAAAGCTTAAAAGGTGTTGTGATCAAGTCAGCCACTCCTGTTGTGTGGTGTGTATGAACTCTCACATGGTGTGCGTAAAAAGAGTGGTGGGTGGTCATGAGGGAAAAACAGAGTGAAGAGTTGAGGAAAAGAAAATAAGTGAAACAGTATTCTCTATTATTAAGAAAAGCCTGCTTAGAGAGGGTGCTGCGAACCAAAGCTCTCTTAGCCTACTGTCCATGGACCCCTTAAGCAGTGTCTCAGGCTATAGCATTACAAATTTTCCACATCTTTAACAAACTTAGAAATTCTGATTCAGTATGAGCAAAGATATCATGTTTTCAATCGTCTCTCCAAGTCCACAATGAATATGATGCCACATTACATCTTGCCTATACCGTCAGGATTTCTGAGCTGATCTGTCTATAATTAGTGTTAATAAACACCCCAGACTGTAAAATTTGGGATGTATATGCCTTTTCCTTAGAAGGAGATCCATAGCTTATGCAGCATCTCATGGGGTTCCACAACCTCCCTAATATGCTAAAAACAGAAACCACCACAAAAAAATAACTGAGTGAAGGAAATCAAAGCTGCTGGTATTTGCAGTTTTTCTATTAATTCAATCTGCAGGTGAAGGGAAGCCATTCATCACAAGGAGTTGGGGAAGGGCAAACCAAATAAACTGTGGAAAATTCTGAAAGAGACGGGAATCCCAGACCACCTGACCTGCCTCTTGAGAAACCTGTATGCAGGTCAGGAAGCAACAGTTAGAACTGGACATGGAACAACAGACTGGTTCCAAATAGGAAAAGGAGTACGTCAAGGCTGTATATTGTCACCCTGCTTATTTAATTTCTATGCAGAGTACATCATGAGAAACGCTGGGCTGGAAGAAGCACAGGCTGGAATCAAGATTGCCGGGAGAAATATCAATAACCTCAGATATGCAGATGACACCACCCTTATGGCAGAAAGTGAACAGGAACTAAAAGGCCTCTTGATGAAAGTGAAAGAGGAGAGTGAAAAAGTTGGACTTAAAGCTCAACATTCAGAAAACGAAGATCATGG
>NW_011494898.1:6408232-6408409 GCF_000754665.1 Bison bison bison
CCACCCTAGATAGCATATTCAAAAGCAGAGACGTTACTTTGCCAACAAAGGTCCATCTAGTCAAGGCTAGGGTTTTTCCAGTGGTCACGTATGGATGTGAGAGTTGGACTGTGAAGAAAGCTGAGGGCTGAAGAATTGATGCTTTTGAACTGTGGTGTTGGAGAAGACTCTTGAGAG
>NW_011494898.1:6408514-6413561 GCF_000754665.1 Bison bison bison
GTAAAGCTGAAACTCCAGTACTTTGGCCACCTCATGCGAAGAGTTGACTCATTGCAAAAGACTCTGATGCTGGGAGAGATTGGGGGCAGGAGGAGAAGCGGATGACAGAGGATGAGATGGCTGGATGGCATCACTGACTCGATGGACGTGAGTTTGAGTGAACTCTGGGAGTTAGTGATAGGCAGGGAGGCCTGGCGTGCTGCAATTCATGGGTTACAAAGAGTCGGACACGACTGAGCGACTGAACTGTACTGAACTGAAACCAAATAAGGACAACTTAACTGATAACACACACTTGTGCTAAAGAAGTATCCAAATAGTTATAGAATGATACTAAAAACCATGAGAATTTAATAACTAAAGTACCAAACAGATATCTGCTCTTGCTGTTTAGCTCTGCATTGACCAAATAATCTGCAGTTGCATAAGCAGATGGACTGAATTATCTTGCTCTTTGCCAGCCAGATGCCAACTAGCATCTGAAGGCAGCCCGTCTTAAGCATCAAAGCAGCTGTTCAATCTTTATTTCTTTCTTAATTTCTTTAAAATGATTGGCCAGTCTCCAATCACAGCCCCCTGAACAAAGGTTAAGAGAACACGTGAGAAAGGTCCATGGCTTACTTGCTGTAGCCATGCAAGGCTGGGCTGTCTGCCAAGGAGACATCTCTGTGTAAAAATAGATAAATGAATGAAATAACTCCTGAGCATTGTGGTAAAGGAAGGAGGTGTTCTAAAATCAAGTGTGCAGACTTCCACTTTTTTCAAAATGTCTGACTATTTATTGAAAAGCTATATAAACTTACACTTATAATATAGTTCATAAAGCAAAAGTACAGATCTGTTGCTAAACTAGGATTCTTTACACATGCTGCTACGTGACCTCACCTCATGCCTGCTACCTATGATTTCATGCCCCAACCAACATCTCACAAAATCAAGTATCAGTTTTTGCCTAGGCCACAAAAATATAATTTATCATTTTCAGTTTATTTATCTAGCCATTCCTTCCTTATTTTTCTCTCTTTCCTCCTTCTTTCTCTGCCTCTCTCCATGTCTTTCTTTTTCTTTCCTTCCCCTCTACAAATATTTAATGAGCATTTATTATATACATGCTCAATACCAGAAACATGATATGAGCTTAGGAAAACAATGTGGAATGCATAAATATCACTAATAACCCATATGATGAAGCTAACGGTAACATCTATATCTTCATCTTTCTTGACCTCTCAGTAGCATTGAAAGATTTAATATAACTACTACCTCTTTTGTGAAACAGCATTGTCTTCTGACTTTCATAAAATTACAATGACCTGATTTTCCTCTAATTCACTAGCTACTTTAAAACTAATTTTCTGGGTCTTCATCCCTTACCTGACCACTAAATATTGTTCAAGTGCATGTCCTAGGGCACCTTCTGTTTTCTATCCAGCTATCTCCTCTACTCCTTGGGCTTTATATACCATCTGATGACTCTCAAATTTTCATATGTATTCTTGGACTCTCCACTGAGTAGTAGATTTGTATATCTGACTGCCTACTTGATATCTGAATATATCTAAAAGGAATCTCAGTTTTCATACGATCAAACCTAAACTCCTATTGCCTCTTCCTCATTCTTCCTAATCATAATAAACAGCACCACCATTTTCCAATTGTTCAAGTTTGGAATGTAGAAGTTATCTCTCAAATGGATGTGTATTTGTGTATATGTGTATGTGTGCTTACTAAGTCACTTCAGTCGTGTCTGACTCTGTGCAACCCCATTGTAGCCTTCCAGGCTCCTCTGTTCATGGGATTCTCCAGGCAAGAATACTGGAGTTGGGTTGCCATGTTCTCCTCCGGGGCATCTTCCCAACCCAGGGATCGAACCAGTGTCTCTTACATCTCCTTCATTGGCAGGTGGGTTCTTTACTACTAATGCCACTTGGGAAGCCCCACATATGTTTATATATATATTCATGTATGGGGCTTCCCAGGTGGCTCAGTGGGTAAAGGATCTGCCTGCCAATGCAGGAGATGCAGGTTTAATCCCTGGATCAGGAAGATCCTCTGGAGGAGGGCATTGCAACCCACTTCAATATTCTTGCCTGGAGAATCCCATGGGCAGAGAAGCCTGGTGGGCTACAGTCCATAGTGTCACAAAGAGTCAGACACCACTGGAGTGACTGAATGCACATATTCATATATATATAAATATGCTACACAGATGTGTATATTACATGTATATACACAATACACACACACACACACACACACACACATATATATATATAAATAGAGCTAATATTTTAGTATTTTTTTCATATTCCCCAAGTATATCAAATAGGGACTCAGCAAATGTACATTGAAATAATTACTTATAAGTCTTGAACATAAACAACCTTCAGAATAAATTCCAAATCACTGGGACCTTTCCTTTGTAGATATTCACCTACATGACTCCCTGCTTATCAGTGGTCATGGTTCCTGCCTGTTTCCTTGGAGCCTCCTGCCCACGCTCCATTTTTTTGTCTCTGGTATGGTATGCCATAATTCTTGAACTGGCTTACAGTGACCTGTATCTTCTACATATAGATGAGAACCTAAAGTCAGTTTGTTTCTACATAAATAAATGTTACTATTGCAAGAATCTGTGGGTCAAAAAAGTTTAAAACACTAAATGTTTATGCATATTACTGGTTTTATTTCTGATTAATCATTTTATAAGAGTGGCCAAACTGGGTTCTCTTTTGACACAATGCATATAGAACAATATTTTATATATGCTTTTGGTTGTATCATTTTGAAAATGTGCTTTTCTATTATACAGTTTTGTCTTTGAAGCTGTTGCTTCCTTCCCATGTGGTATTAAAAAAAAAATTAACAATTTCAACTGTACCCATTGAGCCACATACTAAATACATTAAGGGCAAGAGATAATTAGGAGACAGAAAAGAATCTAACTAGTTGTCATAATATATGCTGCTGAATTGCTCATATTTGATGATTACTGACTTAGCAGAAATTTAATTTATTCCTGGAGGAGTCGAGATGCAAAGATAGATTACCCTGATACTCTCAAAAATTTATGCTGGAAGTTCAAATGGTTTGTGAAACTTTTTATGCTATGACTAACAATATTATTATAAATATGGTTTCTACCCCATTGCTTTTTCTCAGAATAGTCCCATTCATTTTTAATGTAACAGATAGATTTACAGATATAAAGGGTATCTTCCATTTGCCATGCTATTTTAATGGAAAATATGATTAATTAGAAATTTCTAGTTCAAACTCACCGTGTCACTATTCAATTTTCTTAGCTAAGTTACTTGAAATGTATGAAAAATGACTTAATGTCTCCTAAGATTTTTTAAATATTAAAAATATATAGAGACAAAAGATATATTTACTTGAATGATTAGACACTCAAAATGTATTTTAAGTAGACAATGCTGTCTTTAATGTTCACTGCTATCGATAGAAAAATTAAAAAAAAAGCGTTTTACTTACATGATCTCTACTTTTCAGCTTTTCAGCAATGAAGGAATTTATTACTGAGACATACATATATATAATGAGCAGGTTGTTAAAGAACCATGATTTAGCAGGTAACTGCAGCTTAATACCTTACCAGCACACCTCACAAAGTGGTGCCACACTTTGTGGTATAATAGGGTTGCTGCTAAGTCGCTTCAGTCGTGTCCGACTCTGTGCGACCCCATAGACGGCAGCCCACCAGGCGCCCCCGTCCCTGGGATTCTCCAGGCAAGAACACTGGAGTGGGGTGCCATTTCCTTCTCCAATGCATGAAAGTGAAAAGTGAAAGGGAAGTCATGTCTGACTCTTAGTGACCCCATGGACTGCAGCCCAGCAGGCTCCTCCGTCCATGGGATTTTCCAGGCAAGAGTACTGGAGTGGGGTGCCATTGTCTTCTCCAATAATAGGGTTAAGACATATTTAAGGAAATATCAAAAGAGAAAAATGTAAAGAGTTTGAACTTTATAAAGTAAGCACTAAGTAAACATATATTCTATAACTGGACAATGAGGGAAGGGAGAAAGTGGAAATACATTAATTACATCAAGATTCATAAAGGGCCAATAGATACTGTTTCAAGAAATATAAAATTAAAAGTATTATATAAAATTATTGTTCTAAATTAACCACTAGAACTAAAATACAAACCATTTGTTCTGGTAAGTTATTGCTGTATAACAAATCATTTTGAAATTCATTGGCTTACAACAGTAACAATCATTTTACCATTTCTGTTCTGTGGGTGGGATATTTGGAAATGACTTGCCAGCAGTTCTGTTCAAAGTCCCTTATGTGATTCCTATCATATGGAAGCTGGAGTTTGAAGAATGAAGGGCTAGAGTGAGCAGGGATTGTTCAGGTGTCCAGCTCTCTGCATGCTTTCTGTAAGTTAGTTGGTCTCCTTGCATCAGGGTGGTCTCAGTGCACCCAGAATTTTACATGGCAGCTGCCTTTTTCCAGAGTGAACAGCCCAAGAGAGTAAAGTGGAAGTGTGTGGAATTTTTATGAATTTGCTTTGGAAATCATATAGCATCTTTTTGTAGATTAATTTATTGATCAAGGTAAACAAAGCCCACTCCGGACTTAAAGGAAGTAGACATGTAGGTACTCCATTTTCCCAAAATGGGATTGTCAAAATCCAGTAGTAAGAAGACCATATGGAATGAAAGATATTGTTGTGGCCATTGATAGAGAAGATGATCTTTCACACTTTCTATTCTATCAGAAGACATAATAACAAAGGAAATGGAATACAGACTATCAAATTTGAGTTAAAATATAGTAATAGCAGCTTACAAATAGCTGTGAAAAGAAGAGAAGCGTAAAGCAAAGGAGAAAAGGAAAGATATAAGCATCTGAATGCAGAGTTCCAAAGAATAGCAAGGAGAGATAAGAAAGCCTTCCTCAGCGATCAGTGCAAAGAAATAGAGGAAAACAACAGAATGGGAAAGACTAGAGATCTCTTCAAGAAAATTAGAGATACCAAGGGAACTTTTCATGCAAAGATGGGCTTGATAAAGGACAG
>NW_011494898.1:6413661-6426247 GCF_000754665.1 Bison bison bison
AGGGGGCAAGAATAAACAGAAGAACTGTACAAAAAAGATCTTCACCCAGATAATCATGATGGTGTGATCACTGACCTAGAGCCAGACATCCTGGAATGTGAAGTCAAGTGGGCCTTAGAAAGCATCACTACGAACAAAGCTAGTGGAGGTGATGGAATTCCAGTGGAGCTATTCCAAATCCTGAAAGATGAGGCTGTGAAAGTGCTGCACTTGATATGCCAGCAAATTTGGGAAACTCAGCAGTGGTCACAGGACTGGAAAAGGTCAGTTTTCATTTCAATCCCAAAGAAAGGCAATGCCAAAGAATGCTCAAACTACCCCACAATTGCACTCATCTCACACGCTAGTAAAGCAATGCTCAAAATTCTCCAAGCCAGGCTTCAGCAATATGTGAATCGTGAACTTCCAGATGTTCAAGCTGGTTTTAGAAAAGGCAGAGGAACCAGAGATCAAATTGCCAACATCCACTGGATCATCGAAAAAGCAAGAGAGTTCCAGGAAAACATCTATTTCTGCTTTATTGACTATGCCAAAGCCTTTGACTGTGTGGATCACAATCAACTGTGGAAAATTCTGAAAGAGATGGGAATACCAGACCACCTGACCTGCCTCTTGAGAAACCTATATACAGGTCAGGAAGCAACAGTTAGAACTGGACATGGAACAACAGACTGGTTCCAAATAGGAAAAGGAGTATGTCAAGGCTGTATATTGTCACCCTGCTTATTTAACTTCTATGCAGAGTACATCATGAGAAACGCTGGGCTGTAAAAAGCACAAACTGGAATCAAGAATGCCAGGAGAAATACCAATAACCTCAGATATGCAGATGACACCACTCTTATGGCAGAAAAGTGAAGAGGAACTAAAAAGCCTCTTGATGGAAGTGAAAGAGGAGAGTGAAAAAGTTGGCTTAAAGCTCAACATTCAGAAAACAAAGATCATGGCATCTGGTCCCATCACTTCATGGGAAATAGATGGGGAAACAGTGGAAACAGTGTCAGACTTTATTTTTTTGGGCTCCATAATCATTGTAGATGGTGACTGAAGCCACGAAATTAAAAGATGCTTATTCCTTGGAAGGAAAGTTATGACCAACCTAGACAGCGTATTCAAAAGCAGAGACCTTACTTTGCCAACAAAAGTCCGTCTAGTCAAGGCTATGGTTTTTCCTGTGGTCATGTATGGATGTCAGAGTTGGACTGTGAAGAAAGCTGAGCATCAAAGAATTGATGCTTTGGAACTGTGGTGTTGGAGAAGACTCTTGAGAGTCCCTTGGACTGCAAGGAGATCCAATCAGTCCATTCTAAAGGAGATCAGTCCTGGGTGTTTATTGGAAAGACTTATGCTAAAGCTGAAACTCCAATACTTTGGCCACCTCATGTGAGGAGTTGACTCATTGGAAAAGACTCTGATGGTGGGAGGGATTGGGGGCAGGAGGAGAAGGGGACGACAGAGGATGAGATGGCTGGATTGCATCACCGACTCGATGGATGTGAGTTTGAGTGAACTCCAGGAGTTGGTGATGGACAGGGAGGCCTGGCGTGCTGTGATTCATGGGGTCGCAAAGAGTCGGACACGACTGAGCGACTGAACTGAACTGAAATGAATAGTAGCCAACACTACGTGCCAAGTAGGTATCTAAATTCCTTACAAATATTAACCTAATTAATTCTCACAAAATCCTAAGAAAGATGATAGTAATATCACCATTTTATAGATGAAAGAATTGAGGCAAGACAGAGAAAATGAATTGTCAATGTCTCTACAGCTAATTGATTGTTGAACTGGGATCTGAAGACAGGAGTCCCTCTCCGGAGTGTATTCTCTCAATGTGTTAATCATAATTGTCTCTTAAGAACAGAATTAAGAGTAATGTAATAAAAGTAGCTAAATTCACTAGTTAGGAGGAAAATCTCCCAGATTCTTAAAAAGGTAAACTTCAATTAAATGTACCTGAAAAATATATGTAAAACAAAGTGAAACCGAAATTAAGGAATGAAAAGAAAGGGGAAAACATACCTGCTGATACAAACAGCTACAATGAACCTTTAACTACGTTTAATTCAAAGCAAAAACTCAAACAAAAGCGAAACCATAATGAGGGTAGAATCCTCAGAGATCTAAAAATTGCTCACGTCTATGCACCCAACAATATAACATTTATGTTCATAAAGCAAACTATAGATGTATATGAAGTAATCAACTGAAACACATATATAGCAGAGTTACTCTTCATCCTTAAAATACTATTTATTCCTCTTTTCATCCTTGACAGAGAAAATGGACTGAAATAAAAAAAGTAGAGATCATGAATACCAGGGAAAAGTAAACAAAAACACAAATATTTGCTTTCAGGAAATAAAGAGAAAAAACATACTGTCTTAGATAACTTTTGAGGCAAAATGTAAATGAATGACAGAATATTTAGAAAATAGTTCTGAACACACTACAGATCAAATGTATGGGTACCAGTTAACGCAAAGATTCCAAAAAAATGTATGACATTTGATAGCTATCGGTTGGATGTAACTTAAATAATCTTGATGATTAGGTCATCTCTATCCCTGTTTATTTTTCCCATCTTAATATATTATGAAAGTAGTAAAAAAAAATTGAGAAATATCTCTTTGGATAACAATATTATTAGCGACAAAATAGGTAGACCATTATAATCTAATTCTAGAAAAATAGATAATAAGTATAATTATATGAGAAATATAAGAAATGATAGTAGAAAAATAGCAAAAGAAACACAATGTTGAAAGCCTCTGAAAATACTACTTTTATCAACTCTAGACAAATCTGAGAGTTTGGGTGAAATAGATAATTCTCTAGCAAAATAATCTTACCAGAATATATGAATTATTGTAGTAAACAGAACTAGTTTACTGCGATGGTGGCTCAGAGGGTAAAGAGTCTGCCTGAAATATGGGAGACCTGAGTTTGACCCCTGGGTTGGGAAGATCCCCTGGAGAAGAAAATGGCAATCCACTTCAGTACGCTTGCCTGGAAAATCCCATGGACAGAGGAGGAGCCTGGTGGGCTACAGTCCATAGGGTCACAAAGAGTCAGACACGACTGAGCAACTTCACTTTTTTTCAGACAGAACTGATCTCAAAAACTTGCACTAATATCTCCCCTCTCCAAAAATAAATGAATACATGATTTTTTTTATAAATAATTAGTTTAGAGTTGTGAAGGTTTTTCTAAATATTATTCAATACTGAAACTATTAAAAGGAAAAAAATGTATAAATTCAATGTATAAATATTCAAGGGAATTTGCATGGCATAAAAATTGTCAAAAAATAAATGACAAGCCAGAAAAAACATACAGTGGGTCTTCTACATATGAACCTTCAAGCTGCAAACTGTCAAAGATGTGAATATGCATGCCAGCCCCTATATGTTGGGGCTGCTGCCCTGTACTACTGTGCTTTTCAAGGTACTGTACTGTAAGATTATATGTTTTATTTTTTGTGGTTTTTATGTATGTATTATTTGTGTGAAAAGTATTATAAACCAATTACAGTATAGTACAGTACAGTACTATATAGCCAATTGTGTGAGTTGGGTGCCTAGGCTAACTTTGTTGGACTTACAAACACACTATTGGAATGGAACTTAGTATGGAGGGGACTTACTGTATTTGGAATTCAGTCCACAAAGGACTAATTACCTTAAAGACCTCTTTCAAATTTTCTAGAAACAGATAATTGTCATAAAAGAAAGCACAGTAGGTTATTGATCATCCTCGTTCATTACAAGAGAAATGAAAAGTTAATCTACAGTGAGACACAATGTTTTTGCTTAATATACTGGGGAAAAATGAGAAAAGTTTAACAATATACTATCATGATAAAAGTGTTGGTAGATGTGTAAATGGGAAGGGAATTTGATTAAAATTTTGGGATGGCAATTTGGCATGCCTATCAAAATTAGATGTAGACAGACTTTCACACAAGCATTTTACTTCTTACGAGTTTATCCCACAGATTTATATTCGAGGAATAACACAGAGAAATAATGGGAAGAATCTAACTATCCATCAATAGTGGTATCTCAAAGTAAATTAGTATGTTTTGTTTAAAATAAAGTGTGAGTTCTACATGGATGGACCTAGAGATTGTTATACTGAGTGAACTAAGTCAGAGAAAGAGAAATATCATATGATGTTGCTTATGTCGTAAAACTGGGGCTTCCCAAGTGGCTCAGTGGTAAAGGATACTCTTGCTAAGCAGGAGACGTGGGTTCGATCCCTTGGTTGGGAAGATCCCTGGAGAAGGAAATGGCAACCCACTTCAGTATTTTGGCCTGGGAAATCCCATGGTCAGAAGAGCCTGGCGGGCTACAGTCCATGGGATCAGAAAGAGTCGGACGTCACTTAGCGACTAAACAACAACTGCATATATTCGATGCCTAAAAAATGACACAAATGCACTTACTTACAAAACAGAAACAGATTCACAGACTTTGAGAAGGCGCTGATGGCTACCAAGGGGGAAGGTGGGGCTGAGGGACAGGTAGGGAGTTTGAGATTGACATGCACACAGCGATAACATTTAAAATAGATAAACAATGAAGACCTATTGCATAGCACAGGGGAGGTCTGCTCAATATTATGCAACAACCTAGCTGGGGAAAAATTTTGAAAAAGAATAGATTCAAAATAGATTCAATACATGAATCTATTTTGTACAGAATCAATTTTGTACAACTGAAACTAACACAATATTGTTAATCAACCATACTTCAAATTAAAAAAAAAAAAGTGAATCCTATATATACAAAATGTAAAAAGATTTTTGAATACATGTTACAGAAAGATGTATACAGTATTTTACCACTTTTATTAGATATAAATGTGCATGTATATCCTTACACCACATGCTTGGATATGCATAAACTATCTTTGGATGATATACAAGAAGTTGGTAACAGAAGTCGCTTTCTGTGTAAAAGTAGCAAAGGAGACAAAAGTGAATTTACTTTTCACTAGCCATGTATTTGTGCTTTTCAAAATTTTTACTACGTAAATGAATACCCATGTAAAAATGGAGAAAATATTCCTATTTTTCAACTCATTTTGCCATTTTGTCCTTTTTTTTTTTTAATATGTCAATTGTCTTTTTAAACTGAAAATGTTGAGAAACTTCTAGCTGCTAAGAGGTCTTAATCACCAATAAAAATAATCTTTTTTTTTCATTATATATATTTTTTTACTGATAAAAACTGTCAATGAGACATTTTATACTCTTGGAAGATAGGAGCTAACAAAAATAATGACCCTACTGTTTGCTGCATTTCCAAATCCCAGCTTAGTAAATTTAGGGCCAGTTTGTCATTATGTCAGATATAATCTCATCATTTCATAGGATCTCAGATCAAAATGGACCTTAAATGTCATGTCTAATGCTGTCTCTTTAATGATTTCCTGACAAGTGGCTCAGCTTCGGTCAAAAAATATGAAAGTTTTGAAATTTTCTCTGTCATATTTATAAATTTTATTAAAATATTTCCTCAGAATATTATGAAGATATACTAGATAATTTCTTTTCCATGTACAGTTGGGAAAAAAATAGTCACCATATACAATCCTGCCTCTCTGTGAAGCTCAATTTTGTTAGAACACTACCCCTGTGTATACACATACCATATCTCATATTACATAGCACTGCAAACTCCTACTGATTCATCCAACATCCCTCCAAGACTGTTACATATATTTATTCCCATGTCTACTGAGTACATTGCCTAGAACATAATAGGTGGCTAATGAATACTTTGCGATGAAGGTATGTTAGTCAATAAATCTAAAGGTTATTTTTTTCAGTATGTTCAGTACTTTGGAAGGTGATGGGCTATCTTTGTTCTTTTTGAGGTAATTCAGTTTGATTCTTACAATTCAAAAGAATGTCTCTCTTCCTGTCAATATCTGTCTCTGCTAATCTGAATTAACCGATATCTAGTAAATTTCCTATTCTCAAACTGACATTACACCAATGATAATAATGACAGTAACAATTACATAGTTATGACTTTCAGATGTACAGACAAAAAGATAACCAAGCAAAGACCTTCATGGTTATTTTGTGTGAGTTGAAATTCAGTTTTAAGTATCAGGTGAATGGAAGTTAGGGAAAAAGACTTCCTATGTAAAATGAAATTTAAGTATAAAATAAGCAAACAACAATCACAACAAAACACTCTTTCCAAAAGAAAAAATATTCTTTCACAAGTAACACATAGCTATTATGGGATATATGATGCAATAAATGTCTAAGCTATTGTAGTTCCTGCCAATAAGGGTTTTCAACTGCAAAACAGTGACTAAGATAACTTTTCCTCTAGAGTTATCTTAAGCAAAACAATAGTGCTCGTGTCTAGGTTTGAGTTGGACTCAAACGACTTCTCCACCTTTCAGTTTCATGGCATCTGGTCCCATCACTTCATGGCAAATAGACGTGGAAACAATGGAAACAGTGACAGACTTTATTTTCTTGGGCTCCAAAATCAATGCAGATGGTGACTGCAGCCATGAAATTAAAATATGCTTGCTCCTTGGAAGAAAAGCTATGACAAACCTAAACAGTGTATTAAAAAGCAGAGACATTTCTTTGCCAACAAAGATCCATATAGTCAAAGCTATGTGTGATTGTGTGGATGTGAAAGTTGTACCATAAAGAAGGCTGAGCACCACAGAATTGATGTTTTTGAACTGTGGTGTTGGAGAAGACTCCTGAGAGTCCCTTGGACTGCAAGGAGATCCAACCAGTCAATCCTGAAGGAAATCAATCCTGAATATTCATTGGAAGGGCTGATGCTGAAGCTGAAGCTCCAATACTGGCCACCTGATGTGAATAGCTGACTCATTAGAAAAGGCCCTGATTCTGGGAAAGATTGAAGGCAAGAGGAGAAGGGGATGACAGAGGATGAGATTGTTGGAATACATGACCAACTCAATGGACATGGGTTTGAGAAGGCTCTGGTAGATGGTGAAGGATAGGGAGGCCTGGCGTGCTGCAGTCCTCGGGGTTGCAGAGTTGGACACGACTGAGTGAGTGAACACCACCACTTCTCAAACTTCCTTTCAGTTTCATGATTTTAGTGCTTCATGAAAGAGAAAAAAAGACCTCCAAATCTAGAAGAAATTTCTCTATGTTTTTGAGAGGAAACACACTGACTTTATTCTCATTGAATAAAAGAGAACTAGGTCATGGAGATTAGAGCAATAATTTTACCAAAGTAGAGACAGTTTTCTTAGGGAAAAATCAAACATTTACATATAGCTTCAAAAATACAATCGCTTCTAAAAATTCAGGATTTAGTAAGAATACACTGTCAACAAAGATATGATTCACATTGTGAAAGATGTTCTTGATAAAAAGTCAGCATGTAACTTTAGTTGTTTTGTGAAGTCAAATTTAATTGCAATAGATCTATTTAATATAGAAAGGATAGAAATGATACATAAGCAAATATCCTCCAAGTATCTATTTTGTACTACAAATTTCTGTATGCTGAATAATATCAGCATTTAAAAATTCCCATGGTAAAATATCAAAAAATAACATGAAAGTTATTCAAAGTGACTTTGGTTAAAAATAATGGATTGATTTTGATGTATTTAAATATTAAGGTGATTCTCCAGATATCAGATATATATATTCTCCAGATATATATATATAATATAATATATAATAAAATAAAATATATTTATTTTATATATATATAAAATAAATAAGTCACTGTGAGAAAACCCTGACCTGGTTACCAGCTTTAATTATTGGGCTGGAAGATTCATGTTTTGAGGGTTTTTTTCCCCCCCTATTACTTCCTGAATTCCAAATCATACTACTATCATTGAGATTCTGAAGTCTCTGTTGTCATTTTTTCTTTCCTAAGGAGGAAATTGTGCCACAAGAGCCAAGTCGCCCTCTGATGGTGTGCTCCTCCCCACTCCACAACCCTCTTTTTTTCTTTCCTCACCCCTAGTCTCCTCCTACTCCTCATCTTTCCCCTTTCAAGATTCTCCCGTTACCTTAGAAAAAGCCATAGCACAAGCCCTGGCAATGACTGCTACTCCGATGGTCCTCCTGTCTATCTCATGGGTTGGTACTAATTCTTCAGTTCTCAGACTTGAGAGTTCATCAGAATCATCTGGGATACTCCCTTTAAATGCAGGTGCCCCTACAGTTCAGTTTTCAAGGGTCATTGTAGCAAAGAACCTTGGAGTGGATGGTTTAAAACCCAGATATTTATTGTCTTACAAGTTTGGAGGCTGAATGTACAAAATCAAGTTGTTCACAGGGTTGGTTCCTTCTGAAGTCTTTGAGAGAGGATCCTCACAGAGAGGATCTGTTCCCCATTTCCCTAATAGCTTCTGCTGCTTTGCATGTTCCTTGCATTGTGGATAACTGCCTTCATTTTCACAAGGCATTATTTCCGTGTGTGAGTGTTAAAATTCTCCTTTTTATAAGGACACCGTTCATACACTCTATTACAATGACTTCATCTTAGCTTGACTAATCACATCTGCAATGATCCCCTTTCTGAGATGGATCACATCCGGAGATACAGAGGACTAGAACTTCAAAACATGAATTTGGGGCAGGGGGACACACTTCTATCCATAACTCCCCTTTTGAAAGCTTGATTCAGTAAGTCTGAGGTGACAACCAGCAGACTATATCTTCAACAAATATATCTGGAAATTTGGATGCAAGAGGTAATAGCTAATTATTTTTTGAAAACCACTGAAAAGACTCAGAAGCAAAAGTTGACTTATTCATTTTTAGGGTAGTGATTCTCTCCTGGAGGTGGTAGCAATGTTTCTTCTGACTTTTCCCACTTGAAAAGCTTTGCACTAACATTTCCTTTAGAGTCATATATACTGCTTAGAAGCAAAACAAAAGACGGACTTTCAGTGCAGAAAATCCTGACTCAAGTACTGTTCCTATGACTTCCTCATTCATTAGTGTATTATCTTGGGCAAGTAACCTAATTTTTGTGAGACTCTATTTTCACAAATGCATAATAGGGATAATCTGAGTTGGGAGAAATATAGTAAAATTTCTAACTTTGTGTCTGGCACAAAATAAATTCTCAGTAAATGGTAGCTAGCACTCTTCACCCTAAGCTTGGGTCATGGCATGGCACAAAATAATATTCTTGGAGTACCTATAGGAATAGACACTTCTCAGATAAATATTCTCCAGCTAAACATTTCGTTAACAGAAGATGAGAAAAGTCATCCAAAATGATTCTTACTTTGGGGACTTTCCTGAAGGGCCAGTGTCTAAGACTCTATACTGACAAAGCAGGGGGCCTGGGTTCAATCCCTGGTCAGGGAACTAGATCCCACATGCCACAACTAAGAGTTTGCACACTGGAACGAAAAGAATCCATGTGCTGCAATGAATATTGAAGATCCAGAATGCTGCAACTAAGACCTGGGGCAGCCAAATAAACAAATAAAAATTAATTAAAAAAAAAAAATTCTTAGTTGATTTTATTGCACAAAACCGTGCATGCTTGGTGTACTAGAACATAAACTCTGTAAATTGGGGGCTTGGTTTTGGCCATTGCTGTCACCTTAGCACATACTGTAGCATTATTTAGTGGGGGCTCAGTAAATAATCGAATACATTTAGGTAATTAGTGAAACAAAAAGCCAGACATAATTCCATTCTTCAAATTACAAAAAAAGTATAACCTCCCATGTATAATGATTAAGGCTATATTTTATAAAATAATACAGAGTGAAAAAAATTACATGACATTAAGTATTTTCATAAAAGATAATTTTAAATGACAGCATAGTATTTCAGTGTGTTTAGGTACCATAATTTAATCTTTTTTTTT
Source organism: Bison bison bison (assembly GCF_000754665.1). NCBI lineage: Eukaryota > Metazoa > Chordata > Mammalia > Artiodactyla > Bovidae > Bison > Bison bison. The sequence continues at coordinate 6,423,528 of NW_011494898.1, forward strand.
TGGAGGGGGGAGGATTTTGGTTTTTCTGTAATACTCACTCTTTTGAGCAATGCTTTGGTATTGTTGGTAAGCATTATTTTCTTGCGATAAACCCCTTGGAGTTGGTTTGGATAGCATATAGATGGATTCCAAGTGTGACAGTCCTAGCAGTGCCCCGTCTTGTGGGCTGTTACAAGAAGAGGTATCCCTCTGGCTTAGGCTCTGAGGAGGGGAAGATGGTGAGTCATGTAAAGAGTGAGGAAACTGGAATGATACATGGAAGACTTCTGAAAAAAAAAAAAAAATCAAGGGCAGAATTGTGATAATTGGAAACCTTATTAAAGTTTCTATAATGAATGAATGGACTCACAGGGAATATATACTGAAAAATAAGACAATAATAAAACAATAAATAGAATCAGGAAAAAATGCCATGTCATACAAAGTATTAGCATCAATGGAATAAATAAAATAGATAACACCTGCATCACAAAATATTATAGTTAGAACACTTGTTATAAGCTTCCTGAAAGCAAAGAGCACAAAGACTGAATTCCAGAGCATTCAGTGGAATGCTATTTCATGGGGATATAATGGGTGTAAAATGAAGAAAACATAGGAAAAGGGATTATGTGACCAAAACATTTGGGAAATAATGGGCTACAAAACTCCACAATTTGGTTTTTCTGTGGTTCATCAGAGCCTGTACTATTTTGGTCTCTTGTACTCCGAGACTTGTACTCCAAGTCTCCAAAAAGGGTCACGGAATGTATATAGTATATAACCTTTTCAAACTTACTTGATACCAAACATGTTTATTCACTGAATGTCATGAGGGACTAGTGTCCCATGGAACACCTTTTAATCTTGGCTTCCAGGATAGTCAAAGCCAGGTTACAATGTCACTGTAGCAACTATTTTTACTCAGTTGTATTTTTCGACTTCATTCACATCTCTCTATATATATCTGTATTTATATCTTTTGGGCATACATATGTATATCTCTCTATATAAACTTTTTTTGGTATATGTGTACATACATATATGTGTCACAAAACACATACACATCTTATTTTATTGTATTCATTTCCTGTAAGACATTATGAATCTTCCGTGGAATTCTCTGTGGAAAGAATTTATTATTAGTTATCTAAATAAATAATGCTTATTAGTGTTCTAACTAAAGGACCCATTCAGACAAATTGTGAAATAGTAATGCTCTTTCTCCATTTGTATTATTAGCAAATATACTTTCCTTTGTTTTTGTATCATCTTTTCCATTATAGCTCTATGATTTCTTATTCACATCATGCTCTGAAGTTAATTGTTACTAAACTTTTTCTTACAAAAGCTTGTGTCACAACTGCCATACTACATGTGGCCAGTATACGAGAGTAACACTAAATGACCATCCCTAAGCGCCAAAATCTGGATTGACATTTTCTTCGTCAAATATTATTTAGGCTAATTGAATTACTTAAAATGAAATTGCTCTCAGGAAAATTAATATATTTAATGTTTAACCACAGGGTCTGATTTAAGTCCTCTGCCTTACATATTTACAGTTACTGATGACTTATTTTTCACTCTGCTTAAATGCAATTCTTTTAAATATGATCACCTGTAAACAAACATTATTCATAAAGGTCCTTTCAGGTTAGCACTGAATTTCATGTCAAATGCAGTATATTTACCAATTTTCCACTGTAAATATGTCAATTGGAGGAATCAAATCCTGTTAAATAGGATTAAAGACCATTTAATATCATTTAGGATTCTTAAAAAACAATTTCATAATTTTTAGTTACTTTACATAAATTGTAAAGGATTTATAAGGATTTCAGATAAGTTGACTCATGCGTTTAAAAAAATCTTTCTTCAAATTCTATTCCTTTCTTAAGAATCTGTTTGATTTCTTGTGATGAGGAGGCATTTGTCATGAAAATAAAATATATCTGGCTAATAAATTCCTCATTAGGAGAATAAACCCTCTCCTCTCACCTCCAATATCTAAAAACACAAAAGATCTCCTACATTCTATACGATATTTCTTTTTCTCAATCCTCAACCTGATTCATTAAGAGTAAAGGATGTTCTCATATTTGTAGTTTATATATGTTATCTCAACTTTGGAATATGAATTATAGGGACCCAAGAGAAAAGTCCAGAAAGAAATTTTGGGAACTGCTGAATCTGAAGACATAAGCTTTTGGTGCCATGCCTAAAAATAATTAGCTATGTTTAATTCCAAAAATAGAATTCCACTGTCTGCCAACATTGTGAGACCTGAAGGAGAAACTTGACTTTTTTGTTTTTTAAATGAAACTTGGCTCGATAAAGGACAGAAATGGTGTGGATCTAACAGAAGCAGAAGATATTAAGAAGAGATGGCAAGAATACACAGAAGAACTGTACAAAAAACATCTTCACGACCCAGATAATCACGATGGTGTGATCACTCACCTAGAGCCAGACATCCTGGAATGTGAAGTCAAGTGGGGCTTAGAAAGCATCACTATGAACAAAGCTAGTGGAGGTGATGGAATTCCAGTGGAGATATTCCAAATCCTGAAAGATGATGCTGTGAAAGTGCTGCACTCAATATGCCAGCAAATTTGGAAAACTCAGCAGTGGCCACAGGACTGGAAAAAGTCAGTTTTCATTCCAATCCCAAAGAAAGGCAATGCCAAAGAATGCTCAAACTACCCCACAATTGCACTCATCTCACACGCTAGTAACTG
>NW_011494898.1:6427108-6441789 GCF_000754665.1 Bison bison bison
TGCAAGGAGATCCAATCAGTCCATTCTAAAGGAGATCAGTCCTGGGTGTTCTTTGGAAGGACTGATGCTAAAGCTGAAACTCCAATATTTTGGCCACCTCATGTGAAGAGTTGACTCATTGGAAAAACTCTGATGCTGGGAGGGATTGGGGGCAAGAGGAGACGGGGACGACAGAGGATGAGATGGCTGGATGGCATCACTGACTGGATGAACGTGAGTCTCAGTGAACTCCAGGAGTTGGTGATGGACAGGGAGGCCTGGTGTGCTGCGATTCATGGGGTCACAAAGAGTCGGACACGACTGAGCAACTGATCTCATCTGATCTGGCTGTTCCTTCTGTTCACATGGAGCCCAAGTAAGTAGGTTGGAAATTTAAGATCTGCCTTTTGGCTTAAGTGAATGTTATCAATTGGTTTTGGTTTCCAAGCCCATCTCAAAATACAGTTCCTTTTATACCAAATATTGGACTTGTGTTCATTATTTTGGGCTTCCCTGGTGGCTCAGACAGTAAAGAATCTGCCTGCAGTGCAGGAGACCTGGGTTCAATTCCTGGGTCAGGAAAATCCCCTGGAGAAAGGAATGGCTACCCACTCCAGTATTGTTGCCTGGAGAATCCCACGGGCAGAGGAGCTTAAGTGGGCTACACTCCATGGGGTCGCAAAGAGTCGGACATTACTGAGCTATTATTTTGGACCTAGCTTACTTTTTATTAAAACTAATATAAGAATTCTTACAGTTGTTTCTAAAATGTTTAGTGTTTATAAATACATAATTGCCCATTTATATCCTAATGCAATTAAAAGAGACTTTTATATTTAGAATTTTAAGTTTGAGTTTAAAAATCCCCACAAGCCTTAGAGCCAAAAACAACAGACCTCTGCTACTACAGCTCCTGGGGGGAAGGGGGAGCTCATATGCAACTCTTCACATTTTCTTCACATTTTGATACAGACAACACTCTGTTAAGCCTGTATAAAGTATTTTATGATGATATATCTTGTGGTGAATCTTCTTTATCCAATGTGCCCATTTCTCCATAGAAAGGAGGTAAGAGGAACCTGGAATTATGAGCCTTCTATTGCAAAGTTCTGGTGCGGGTAGCCAGGGGGTAGACTCATGTGTAAAGTTGGGGAGATTCATAGCTAATTCTCATTTCCTGTGTACAAAATTGTACCTATTTTTTTCCCATTTATTTTATCTGGTTTCTTGGAGAACTTTCCTAATTTAATTTCTACAGAGTATAAGGCTCCTATCTACTACAGTTGAGTGAAGAGATGGGGGCTTCTGGATGCTTTTTGTACAGGTTTTCAAATGATATGGCAGTTTTTATACTCACTCACCCAAGTGTTCAGAGGTACATGATGTCTATAATTCCTGAGCATTTGTGTAGACTTGAGTCAGCTCACTTCACATGGCTATCACCTTCTGCCTCCTGCAGGTATTTAGGCTGTTCCTAGAATCCCATGGATGGAGGAGCCTGCTGGGCTACAGTCCACAGGGTCACAAACAGTCAGACACAACTGAGCGAATCCTTAGTCCTTAGTCCATAGTCTGTTCTACTAAGTCTTTAGCACTTGGTCATCTACTTTCCATTTCCTACCATTTTATTGATTATCACTTTTCTGCTGTTATAGCCTCTTTCCTTTTCTTTGTCCTTTCTGGGTTTGTTCCTGTATAGCTAAATTAATGAAGTTTTAAGAGGGAGGAAAGATAAATGGATGTGTTCCATATGCCAACTTTCTTCTTAATCCATTTATCACAGAGTGCAAAACTCTTAATAAGCTTATGTAAGCTTGAAAGCAGTTATGAAATTGTGCTGCCAATCTCCACACACTATACTGACATTTTTTAAAGCTTTCTCTCATAGATCTTATATATCCACCTTCTAAACATTTCCTGATGATGTTGATTTTAGTTTTAATACATTAGAGATTTTCATATATCAAACATACATTGAATACCTGATATATGTGATACATGGTTTGGTGCTGGAAACATTCTGTTAGACTCACTGTATATCTTATTCTTTCTGTCTCACTCTGTTGGTGTCATCTGTCTGGAGCTTATAAATCTAAAGAACTCTTTCTAGTAGCTCTTAGCTTCAGCTTCCTTTGGGAATTTCTGTTCATAGTGCAATTGGTCTCATGACATTGTTGGTACTTCCTGGTTATAGTGCTCATATTTTCTGAACTAAAAGTCAGGATGTATTGCCTGATGGTCTTACAAAGAATTTTTGTGTCCTGACTTGTGGATTTATTTTAAAGTATAAAAATCAAATCACTGTTAGTAATAGTTCAGTTTAATAAAACTTTTGAATTATAGGCCAACATTAAGCTAAAATGAAAAAATAAAGATATCTTTGTCTTGGAGAAACTTAAGGTATAAGTTCATAGTTAATAAATTTACTGTTCAGAAAGAGTACATTTATAGACAATCAGAACAATTCTAGAACATTTCAGGAGTATGGTGAAATAATGGTGTGGCTTGATTAATAAGTAATGGAAATATTTTAGTAAATGAACACCTTGGTGTATTTTATATTTTACTTCAACTGATAAGAAAACAGATTCATCCTCTCAGGCTTATAATCATGGGAAGACAAGCTATAAAGCTATTCACATTAAAAAAAAATTCCAACAACTTATCTACTTAGCTTTAGGGCTATAAGCATAAATAATTCAAAAGAACTTCCAGTGAGCTTACTCTAAAGCTATTTTAATCAAACAAAAAGAAATCAATGAATTTTGTTCCTTCTATAAAGTCAGAAACAATCCATGTTCTGTATGGCATGAGATCACATTAACTTGTTTGTACTAAACTCAAGGCCCAATTATTTCAATGTTTTTTCAAGTTCTAATGGCTTTGGGTTCTTGGTGGTGGCTACATCTCCAGCTGTGTTTCTCAGTGACTTTAGGCATTGAATCAGTAGATTATAAATAAACAAAAAAGCTGAAGACAACAATTTGAACAATTTCCCTACACTTTAGTAGTCACTGGACCACAGATTTCTAAAGTAGAACTTAATAGAGTAATTGGGAATTGTGTTATTTTCTATCCTTGAATTCTATCAGTTTAATGGGATATTGTTAATTCATGGAAATTAGTTGAAAGAATTTTAAAAATTGGGTTTCTTTATAATAGATGTTATCCATATGAGCTAATAAGCTGAGAGATACAATAAATGTTTTGTGATACTATAATCAACAGCAAGTTTTATAAAACTCTTCTAAAGAAAAAAATAAAGACCCATAGTACTTTAAGTGGAAGGACTGTATGTATGTCCTTAATAAAATTGAATTCAAGCTTCCACACTTCTATAAAATTTGAGTAGACAAATGAATCAGTAGCTCTAGAATTGGTAGGGTTTTATGAACTCATCTCTGTGTTCTAGATACTGTTTCTGTGACTATTTTTTGGTATTAGAACAAAAATTAAAAAAAAAAATTCATTTCTTTATGAGGCTTCTATCCAGTTAGAGAGTTTAAATGCAAGAGTAAATATCACATAACCAAGAAAGAAGCATCATTCCCAGAAGGTCTCGGGAAGGCCATATGGAGCCAGGAACTGAGCTTCAGTATGGTATTATTTTCATGACAGACTTTGAATAATATAGATTCTCCCAAGATGCCACTGCTTGTATTTCTCTGATGGTGGTTGAGAAAATGCATAATTTCACAAGCACTCTGAATTTCCTGTTTAAAATCAATCCATCTTTGCAATTAAACCACATATGTATATTTTTAAACCTTGCAACATGTATATGCAGCTTATATAATATTTATTTATTCTGTCTACCAATCAAGTCTCTACAAATATAGATTAATCAATGGGTTCTTGCAATTAATTACTATATCCCAGCAGGAGTCAGTTACTCACCAGTTAGGAATCATGACCTAGATTATTTGGATTTACCAGGAAAATGTCAATTCCATCTCTGTTTTTTTCTTTTTTTCAGTTTGAAGGCAGTTGTATTTCCTGGCATTGAGTCATAACACAAATCTCCTTCACCTCTAGGGAGCATCTATCAAAGGGTCTACCACTCAGGTAGTAGAATAATTTTGAAGGTGTGCTTTCAAAGTCTTTCTGCCATACTTAAACATAGGAAAAGGGAACTGTTGGTCTCTTTTGCAGTCAGGCTTTTGTCTCCCTATCCCTACTCCAGCAAAGAAAAAGTTGTTAATTTGATTAGTCTAGCCTGATAAAATGATGGTAATGAACATATCAGTTAGAGTTATGCTTTTTGAAAGGTGGGAACCCATATTTTATGAAACTTTTGTTGCATTTATTGTTTGAAATAGGTAAGTAGAGCCAGGTAGGGCTTGAACCCTAAGGACAAGTCATTCATATTTGTGTGACTTATATTCTCTTTTTTCTGTCTGCCATCCACCTTCTTTCAGAAGGTAGGAAATGTATATTCTTCAAATATAGATTCAGAGAGAGTTACTCCCCCATATTTCTTTGTTGTTTGCTTTAGTCTTTTCTTCCTTTTTTGCTTCCTTGGTAATCCTATTTTAAAGGCTGAGGTCAACAACCTACTTAGTATTCTCATCCCTAAATGTGACTTAGATCACCTTCAGGGTGACAAACCTGTAGTTAAGAATAAAAGTTTAGACTTTTGGCAGGAAGGTCTAATTGGAAAAGATGCTTGTTCCTTGGAAGAAAAGCTATGAAAGACCTAGATAGTATATAAAAAAGCAGAGACATTACTTTGCCCACAAAGGTCCATCTAGTCAAAGCTATGGTTTTTTCAGTAGTCGTGTACGGATGTGAGAGTTGGACTATAAAGAAAGCTGAGTGCTGAAGAATTGATGATTTTGAACTGTTGATATTGGAGAAGACTCTTGAGAGTCCCTTGGACTGCAAGGAGATCAAACTAATCAATCCTAAAGGAAACCAGTCCTGAATATTCATTGCAAGGACTGTTACTAAAGCTGAAACTCCAATACTTTGGCCACCTGATGCGAAAAACTGACTCATTGGAAAAGACCCTGATGGTGGGAAAGCTGGAAGGCAGGAGAAAAAGGGGACGACAAAGGATGAGATGTTTGGATGGCATCATTGACTCGATGGACATGAGGTTGAGCAAGCTCCGGGAGTTGGTGATAGACAAGGAGGCCCGGCGTGCTGCAGTCCGTGGGGTTGCAAAAAGTCAGACATGACTGAGTGACTGAACTGAACTAAAAAGAAGTAAGTAGTAGAATGAGGTCTTTAGAATTAGACTTATAATTTAAATTTTGGATTAGTTAAGTGATTTTGAATATAGTGACTTTGAGTTTTAGTTGTCTCATCTGAGAAATGTAGACGTATTTTAATAGAAGTAATGGGATTAAATAAGTCTGAATGTATGAAGGGGACACTATCATGAACAGGATCACCTTTACCATCGTCACTTCTCTGTGTTGAGTGTTAAGTTTTGTATAGACTTGATTTCATTATTATTAGCTCCAATTATAACTTAGAAAATGGAAGCTCAGAGACCTTTAAATGTCTTCTCTAAGATAATAGGGCAAGTGCAGGTCAGAGACAGGATTTGAACTCAAGTCTGTCATACTCTAAGGTGCATACCCTGAACTACTCTCTGGTATGGTCTCCTGCACGTTCCCTTTATTAATATAACTAGCTTCATTCTGTTCATGCACGATGTGTTCATGAACTGGATTTAGGGGAGAAGTCGTGTATCCTCTTTTAGCTCTGAGGTGCTGAAGGTACTTGACTACATGTACACTCTGAACAAAATAATGATTTAATCATGTCAAGTTGAATTCATATATCAACTAGCTCTGAGTTGTCCAAAGCAACAGCTACCTTTATAAGTGGCTATTTAAATTTAACTCAATAAAATAAAATTTAAAAATACAGATCTTCAGTCACACTAGTCACAAGCCACGTGCACAAGCCACATGGAGCTAGTGGCTACTGTAATGAACAGTACAAATACAGAATAATTTCATCACTGCAGAAAGGTCTATTGGGCAGCATTGAACTAAATGAATTTCAATGGGAATATGAACAAATTTGTTTATTAAAGAGTTTGTCTATTCACAAATCACAGAAGACACTTAACTAGAAAACTCTTGTGTCACATCCTAACATATACACATACATATCTGTAGACTCATGGCTGTGCAAACAAAATACAGACATTGAACATTCATTCTGCAATATTTTCCTTCATGGTTAAACTGAATCTGATGCTGCATGAAAAGCTTTGCCTGTGCAACAACATGTTTAAGCAAAGCACAGAAGATACACTTATATGTTATTAGTTATCCATGTCAACAGATTCTCATCTTGAACATTCCAAGATACAGACAGGCCTGTGAAACTGCAGAAACATTTAATCAGCTTCATTTTTTCAAAGTTCCTAGAGAGTTCAATTGTTGGATAAGCTTCAATAAAGGGGGAAGGGAAGCTATTTAAGAACTGTTTTTCTGGAGGAAACTTAACAAGGCAGGAGAGATGGCGTTCTGATATAGTGAGCCAATCTTCAGAAATAGTCCATACAGCCATAAAGATATGGAAAATGAAAAGCCAGAGTGATCAAACAACTTCAGGAAAATAAACAGATAAGCACAAAAAAATGAAATGAATCAGCATACCTTTATTCTGCCTGGTTTCCTGAGAATTTATATAGCAGCTAGTGACAGAAAAGTGACTTATTAAGAAACACATACATTGTTTGTTCCTGGGTTCTACTTGTTGTTGCTGTAGTTTGGGTTTTTTCTGTTTAAAGGCAGCAGAGGCTATTTGTGTAACAAACACAAACTTCCTCTTGTTTCTGTTTGTCAATAAAAGTAAAATTATTACCTCAGTTTAGAAACAGCCACTTTTCAATTACTTAGTAAAAATTAACATCTCTGCTGCTGCTGCTGCTGCTAAGTTGCTTCAGTCGTGTCCAACTCTGTGCGACCCCATAGACGGCAGCCCACCAGGCTCCTCAGTCCATGGGATTGTCCAGGCAAGAGTACTGGAGTGGGGTGCCATTGCCCTCTCCTAGGAACCACTTATATTAAGTATCTTCTAGAGTTGTTCATTTATTTTAAGCATTGCATGCATGCATTTATTATCTGTGTAGTACTGGAATCATTTACCTCTCGACAATGGCTTTTAAATAATCCTACCATCAACACTGCAGGGTGAGTGTGTGGAAACAATATTCCCATTACGTTATTGTTGTTTAGTCGCTAAGTCATGTCCAATCCTTTTGCAACCCTCATGGACTGTAGCCTACCAGGTTCCTCTGCCCATGACATTTATCAGGCAAGAATACTGGAGTTGGTTGCCATTTCCTTCTCTAGGAGATCTTCCCAACCCAGAGATTGAACCCACATCTCCCAGATTGGCAGGCAGATTCTTTACCCTTGAGCCACCAGGGAAACCTTAATGGAAAAAATAGATATCCTCTAGCTTGCATTTTGTGATTATCAAAAACATTCTAAATATGCAACATTTCCTGATTCAACCTTTAATGCCTATACTTAAAAAAAAAGGACAGTTCTCGTCTCCTGCGCCTGACCCCTCCCGGGACCCGTGATGCCAGCTGCAAGGAGCGACGAACGCTGGGGGTTGAGCCCCAAGTGAGCTGAGGGCTCGCGCTTTTCTGGCCCTCCCCCCGGGCCCACCCCACTTGAAGAAATGAGTGGTGGATTGGCCCCAAGTAAAAGCACAGTGTATGTATCCAATCTGCCCTTTTCCCTGACCAACAATGACTTATATCGGATATTTTCCAAGTATGGCAAAGTTGTAAAGGTTACTATAATGAAAGATAAAGATACCAGAAGGAGTAAAGGGGTTGCATTTATTTTATTTTTGGATAAAGACTCTGCACAAAACTGTACCCGGGCAATAAACAACAAACAGTTATTTGGTAGAGTGATAAAAGCAAGCATTGCTATTGACAATGGAAGAGCAGCTGAGTTCATCCGAAGACGAAACTACTTTGATAAATCTAAGTGTTATGAATGTGGGGAAAGTGGACACTTAAGTTATGCCTGTCCTAAAAATATGCTTGGAGAACGAGAACCTCCAAAGAAGAAAGAGAAAAAGAAAAAAAAAGAAAATTCCTGAGCCAGAAGAAGAAATTGAAGAAGTAGAAGAAAGTGAAGATGAAGGGGAAGATCCTGCTCTTGACAGCCTCAGTCAGGCCATAGCTTTCCAGCAAGCCAAAATTGAAGAACAAAAAAAATGGAAACCCAGTTCAGGAGGTCCTTCAACATCAGATGATTCAAGACGCCCAAGGATAAAGAAAAGCACATACTTCAGTGATGAGGAGGAACTTAGTGATTAAAAATATATGTATTATGTAAATATCATTAAAAAAATTTTTTTTTAAGTCTTGGAGTACCAAGTTCCCTTGGGACTAAAAATTACTTTTAGAATTTGAACATAAGAACACTTAGTACCAAATACTTTTTTACTTTAGATAGTTGATAGGAAATGGTAATTTTATAGTATCATGTTTATCTTGCATCAAGATTTGCTAATAATCATTAATCTTGAAAACAGTTCATTTGAATAAAAAAGGAAATGTAATAGTATTATAACAAAGCTATCCCAAGAAGAAAGTCAAAGTCACTCAGTCATGTCTGACTCTTTGTGACCCCATGGACTATACAGTCCCATGGAATTCTCCAGGCCAGAAATACTGGAGTAGGGAGCCTTTCCCTTCTCCAGGGGATCATCCCAACCCAGGGATCGAATCCAGGTCTTCCACATTGCAGACGTATTCTTTACCAGCTGAGCCAGAAAGGTAGACAGTAAAAAGATTTGAGAAGTTCATTATAAAAGTTTATTCATGATTGGTTTATATAAGAACTTTTGAAATAAATTTCATCTTTAAAATTAAAACGTCATAAAGACTGAAAAAAAAGACAGCATTTTACGATTTGTTATAGGTATACACTTAAAATGTGCTTGTGAGAGATTGAAAGATTATGCTTGACATTTATATTCAGAAAAGCAAAATGAACAAAAAGAAAAAAATAAATATTTTTCCTAATTTCAACAGAACTTTGAGATATTAGACAGAATACAAATGTTAATTTAGAGAAAGCAAGAGCTAAAGATAGAAGTTTAAGAAAAATATGTTGGTATCCTTGCATGCGTGTGTGCTAAGTCACTTGACTTGTGTTCCACTCTTTGTAATCATATGGACTGTAGTGTGCCAGGCTTCTGTGTCCATGGGTTTCTTCAGGCAAGAATACTAGAGTGGGTTGCCATGCCCTCCTCCAGGGGATCTGCCCGACCCGGGATTGAATCTATGTCTTCTTACATCTCCTGTATTCGCAGGTGGGTTCTCTACCATTAGCGTCACTTGGGAAGCTCATTGGTATCCATAGTAGCAAATAAACTCATCTTGATTAAGGTTTCCTTTATATTCACATGCATAAAATCAATGGATTAAAAAATGCTAATGGCTTATGACATTCCCTTTGTCTAGAAATCTACTCTTATGACATCTGACAATTGTTGAAGTTTTGCAGGTATTCAAGGAAGTCATGGACAATCAAAGGTCACAAAAAGAAGACCCAGCACAGAAAATTAAAAAAAAAAAAAATGTGAGCACCAGAGGGATCTGGTATGCATCACTACTGTACTTTTTATGGAGAATTTTCTAAGCAAAAAAATTTTAAAGCAAAAATTCTCTTTCTTCTGCAGGAAATGCCAAATTCTTATCATGGTTGTTTGACTGTAAGAAAGTTAGGACATCCTAAGTGTGGCTACTATGGCTGCTTCTCCACTACCAAGGCCAGGATGTTACTAGAAAAACTCACAGAAGACAATTTCAGAGGTGGGTTGTCTGGCTTTGGTATTCAGTATTAAGGTCCTTCTTTAGAATTCATACACACGTTTTCTACAGGAAAACAAGACACACAGAGGTCATCACCCCAATTCATTCCACACCTGCAAAATTTCAAAGTTTGTGTTTGAGTGATCGGCACATGGTAGAATGGCAAAGTGCTAGAAAAAGCTCACCTAATGAATTAGTGGAGGAAAATATGGGCAGTCAAGTACGGCCAAGAAGGTTTCAGGAGTCAACAATGATTAGAAGTCAAGGGAGGAAATGTCATGCAAATAGCAATCAGAAATGGAAATATATGCTCATTTGCACATCTGAATTAGTACTTTTATAGTGAAGGCAGACAAAGTGTTCACCATGGTGCTTGAATCACATTTTTGACCTGAAGAACAAGTACATCTCTTCTTTTTATGTATTGAATGGTTCAGTCTAATCAAACAACTGGCAGTCCAAGAGCTGAACAATAAATTCAGTCTAAAAGAAATGTTTCTAAGCATTGTGCTAGTGTGTCTGTGTGTGTGGAGGGGAGGGGGTGGTATGGACTGAATTGATGGAAATGTCTAATCCATTACATCAACATGGTTATGGCAGCATATAAAATACACAGGACCAGAACTCATCATGGAAACACTCTTCAAAGTCATGGTATTGATTTCAATTATGATATCTTTCTTGCTAATGCATTCTGTGTTCCTGTTGGTGGGCAGAGAGAGCAGGATTAAATCAAAGTGAAAGCCATACCTAAAGCGAAAAAAGCCTTCATGTAGCCCAAAGACAGAGAAAAGAAGCAAAAGCTGTGAGCTAGAAGAGCCATTCAGAGAAATGTGCTCAATGGCATGAAGTTTAAAATCGCCCATAAATATGAATACATTATCCATCTTTTTCTCTCTTGGCACTTCTGCAGTTGACATTACCACTGTCTGCTGTGCTAAGATTGGGAGAACTAAGCTGGAAAATGTGATAGCAAATCCTTAACTCAAGCAGCAGTATATGGAGCAGGCTGTTAAACTGCCATGTTAGCAGAATGCACAAATGTCAACATTATTTTAGAATGATTTATTATATCCATAACAGTCAAAATAAATAAATGTGGCCCCATAGTCCACAACCCATGGATGGCTTCTCTAATTCAGGATTCTGCAGATGACATTTTCTATTAGGATGACATTTCAGACCTTTAAAAATAAAATTTGGAATTTTTGTGGGGATTTCTAATGTTCTTGGCATATTATTTCAATTATTCTAGAAGGAGGGGTTTAGTAGAAAAGTGCTATCAAGTAGTTAAATGAAGAAAGGGAAGAAAAAAAGACTGTGACATAATTCGCTTAGATAGCCATCACTGCAGAAATGGCAATTGCAAAGGTGATTGCATTGTAAAATGTCTTTCTTCAATATGATTGCTGCGTTGACAACATAAACACTCCTACAGATGAACTTCTCCTGAACAGAAATTGAAGAGCTAGGATAGCTATGTGGGTTCAGAATGCAAAATTAAAAGAAAAAAATTACCTGCATATATATTTAAACATTCATTTTTTTAGTTTTTATGGAATACAGCATATTTTCTATGGGGATTTTAAAATTAAACCCCAATAAAGTATTCCACTGGCAGCAATATTTTTAGAACTCAAATGGCTTATTTATGATCATTATGAAAGTTGCTGTATTTCATAGTTTGCCACCTTTAAAATAACACATCATTCATTCTGAACAGGTGGATCAAAAAATGAGAAATTTTCCAAAATACAAAAGAGAAAAAGATATTTGGAAGAATTCATATGATTTTTTTTTGCATTTTATAAACAGAGAATGGTATTAAAAATACAATATGATTGTTCTGGGCTTCCCTAGTGGCTCAGATGCTAAAGAATCTGTCTACAACGCAGGAGACCCAGGTTTGATCTCTGGCTTGATTAATGAGAAGGGCCAAATAAATAGATATTAATACAGTTACACGAATCATTGGTGCTGATGTCCTTAAATTTATCATAATATACATATATAGTACATATAATACATATCTACTATATATAGTACATAATATAAATGAATTGAGTGATGTATTGTTTTTATACAATTATTTTTAAAACCACAACACCTTATTTTGGGTAAACTTCTGAAATAGGAAATCCCAGTAAAATTGATAACACTAAGCTAACACTAAGTGAAATAGTTCCTATGTCTATCTGGAGTAATACTCGGGTATACTATTAAAAATTTTTTAAAGAAAATTTGAGATTTAAAAAGAAAATGGCAAATGAAAGGTGAAAATGTTTGTGCACATTTTCCCAATGTAACAGTTTGGTTCATATACTTCTGCACAGAATACTTTTCGCATTTTTCCTCTATATGAGCAAACACCACCATAGGAAAATCAGTGTTTTAAAACAAAGTCCTGGGAACAGTTTTTCTTGAGATATTTTCCTTCTTTTAGTGTCCTTATTTTCTCAAACTACATTTTATAATCTCCTTTATTGCCCTGATGTCCAAAAGAGCCTTCACATTTTGAATCCTAAAATATATTTGGTGATAATAATGGATCTTGGACCAAAAGACCGCCTTCTAATATTCCAGCTCTCAGATACCGAGAAAAATACATGACTATGTGAAACAGGAACTTCTTTTCAATGTGTGAGATTAACAAGGAAAAAAAGAATATGTGACCACTGAAAGATGGGTTATCTTATTTTGTGCTGGTCTTTTTGTTACTTTTTGTATAAGGTACACATGTGAAAAAAATAAGATAATTATCTATTTATTATGAGACTGAGGTGATGAGTAAACTACATATCCTAATGAAATGGTGTGGAAAAAGAGGAAGGAGATCTATTCTTAAAGCAGTCTAAAATAGAGACTATACATAAGAGCTAATGTGAAAGGGACAAAGGTGAAGGCAGAGTTATAAGTATGTATATCTATATCTGAAGACTAGAGTCTGGGCTCTGGTTCTGATATATGATATCTATTGTTGCTGTTGCTAAGTCGCTTCAGTCGTGTCCGACTCTGTGCAACCCCATAGATGGCAGCCCACCAGGCTCCCCTGTCCCTGGGATTCTCCAGGCAAGAACACTGGAGTGGGTTGCCATTTCCTTCTCCAATGCAGGAAAGTGAAAGTGAAGTCACTCATTCATGTCTGACTGTTCGCGACCCCATGGACTGCAGCCTTCCAGGCTCCTCTGTCCATGGGATTTTCCAGGCAAGAGTACTGGAGTGGGGTGCCACTGCCTTCTCCAATACGATATCTAACCCTATGTAAAGTTAATAATTTAATCTGGAATTTTCAGTTTTTTCCATTATATAAAAGTGGACCAGGCTGACTCAAAGAAAATTGAAGTACTAAAGCTGATTAGGTATGCACTTATAATGCAGACTGAATCTTCCTGGAACCCAATCTGACAATCGGGGCCAATCTGCTTCCCAGCTGGAAAATCTGCTCTCCCAAGGTCATCAAAACCAAGGCTGTTCTGAACTGAGTTACACGTACACTGCCATGAAGAACAGAGATAAATAAGAATGTCCTCTAGTTTTCTACTATCATTTCATACCCTGATACCTTTGGCCACAACTCTACCTTCTCCAGGACCTTGGGTGAGGACTATAAGATCCTGATAGATTAATGTCCTCTCTTTCCCTTTTGCAGGCTGAAGTCTGCCTTGAGCCTCCATCACTTCACAGGTAGATCATTTATCATTACAGATATAGGATCAGGTTTCTACTTCTGATTGTTACTTATTTCAAATATCCTTTGACTACACTTTGCACATTGGCTTGGGCAACCTGAAACTTTTCTTCACTGGTGACCATTTACCAGAGTTCTAATCATTTACCTCTCTGAATGCCATTGGAGTCAAGCAGGCAGACACTCAGGTCTCCTGGTGGCATCTACAATGGATTGGCTTTTGCAGAGTTAAGATGACCTGACCCAAGGGCTACTGGCGAGTCAGTGGCCCCATCTTATTAAGTACCCCAGGACAATTCTTGAAATTCCACTGAAGTAGAAAAGTAATATTTTGGATGACTTTATATGCACCAGGTACCTTCGTAGGCCCTGGGCATATAGAAGGGAAGTAGAAAATAAATAATCTGTGCCTTCAAGAAGCTTAATACTCAGAACCACTAGCTGTTTTCCTCACACTTCCTCTTTCTTCAGCCTACATAAAGAATGGATGTTTAACTTGGGGCTCAGGTTATACTCCTTTATATTTCAAAATGATAAATAGGCTTGCCTTATTCCTTATTTTAGAGTTTCTTTTTTTAAGGTCTCATAATAGGAAAAATAGTACCAAGTAAAATTTCATATTATCACTGTCAAATTGTCAATATATTTATTTTTCTTGTTGGAGGCAATGTGAAAACATATTCCTTAAATTAAAATTTTCCTACAGGAAACCTGTCACATAGACCTTTCTCAAGATTATATTATGGTTCTGTTTTGGCAAATAAGTTTAACATGCTTCAAAAAGCTATCATGAAACATAGCCTAGATATGTGGCTTTTCTTATGAATTTTGTGTTTATACTTTTTATAGTCTTAAAGAGATGATCATACCAGACCATCTTACCTGTATCCTGAGAAACTGTATGTGGGTCAAGAAGCAACACTTAGAACTGGACATGGAACAAGGGACTGGTTCAAAATTGGGAAAGGAGTACAACAATGCTGTGTATTGTCACCCTGCTGATTTAATTTCTATGCAGAGCATATCATGAGAAATGCTGGGCTTTATGAAGCACAAGCTGGAATCAAGGTTCAGTTCAGTTCAGTTCAGTCACTCAGTTGTGTCCAACTCTTCGCAACCCCATGGACTATAGCACGCCAGGCTTCCCTGTCCATCACCAACTCCTGGAGCTTGCTCAAACTCATGTCCATCGAGTTGGTGATG
>NW_011494898.1:6441889-6445839 GCF_000754665.1 Bison bison bison
ACCATCTTATCCTCTGTCATCCCTTTCTCCTCCTGCCTTCAATCTTTCCCAGCATCAGGGTCTTTTCAATGAGTCAGTTCTTCTAATTAGGTGGCCAAAGTATTGGAGTTTCAGCTTCAGCATCAGTCCTTCCAATGAATATTCAGGACTGATTTCCATTAGGATGGACTGGTTGGATCTCCTTGCAGTCCAAGGGACTCTCAAGAGTCTGATTCATGGGAGAAATATCAACCTCAGATATACAGATAATACCACTCTAATGGCAGAAAGTGAAGAGGAGCTAAGGAGCCTCTTGACAGGGATAAAAGCGGAGGGTGAGAAAGCTAGCTTAAAATTTGACACTTAAAAAACTAAGATCATGACATCTGGTCCCATCACTTTATGGCAAGTAGAAGGGGAAAAAGTGGAAGCAGTGACAGAGTTATTTCCTTGGGCTCCAGAATCACTGTGGAGAGTGATTGCAGCCATGAAATTAAAAGATGCTTGCTCCTGGGAAAGAAAGCTATGACAAAAACCTAGACAGCATATTAAAAAGCAGAGACATCACTTTGCCGACAAAGGCCCATCTAGTCAAAGCTGTGGTTTTTCCAGTAGTCATGTATGAGTATGAGAGTTGGACAGTAAAGAAGGTTGAGCACTAAAGAATTGATGCTTTTGAACTGTGGTGTTGGAGAATACTCTTGAGAGTCTCTTGGACTGCAAGGAGATCAAACCAGTCAATTCTAAAGGAAATCAACCCTGAATATTCACTGGAAAGACTGATGCTGAAGCTGAAGCTCCAATACTTTGGCCCCCTGATATGAAGAACTGACTCACTGGAAAAGACCTTGATCCTGGGAAAGATCGAAGGCAAAAGGTGAAGGGGTTGGTACAAGATGAGATGGTTAGACAGCATCACTAACTCAATGGACATGAATTTGGGAGATAGTGGAGGACAGAGGAGCCTGGTGGGCTACAGTCTATGGGGTTGCAAACAGTCGGACATGGCTAAGCAACTCACACACACATGCATATTATAGATAATCCATCTCAAACTGTGTTCTATAGAACAAATGGAGCTGATACGTACTGTGTACAAAGTTTTCATAGACTAATTAGATTATGAAAGGCCACACACCATATTTTCCTCTAATAGATTCACAATGCAGATTAAAATATTAGGGACTTCCTGGCAGACGGGTGGTTAAGACTCAGTGCTCCCAATGTAGGGGCACAAGCTCCATTCCTGGTGAGAGAACTGGATTCCATGTGCCACAACTAAGACCCAATAGGCAGATAAGTTAAAAAAATTACAAAAATAAATAAAATGAAGATGTTAAAAAAAAAAAAAAACGATCAAAATGTTGAAATCTAAGTACTTTTGTAAGGAAGAAGAAAAAAAAAAGCCTGACTGAATGTTAACACAATGTTTTCCAGACTTATTTAGCTATGGAATACTTTAAAAAAAAGGTAACACTGCTTTTCAGAATAGGTAAACCATATAAAATCATTTTGCTGTTCATTTGTCTTCTATCATACAAAATGAAATTCTCTGGGACAAGGCACTCATGGCATCAGTAATACAAAGCACGTACTCATCCCAATAGGTACAAATTAGTGAATAAAATACTACTATGAATATTTTAAAAACACTAGACTTATTTGGAGTTGTGTTCAGAAATGGTTTTGACTAGAAGCTCTGAACATGACCTAAAAAGAGTTGAAGCTTTTACTTTTCAAACCAACTTGATCTTTTTATTGCTTGTTCACCCGTTTGTTTTGTTGGTTATAAGTTCAGTTCCTACATGGGTTGGTTAGAGTGCTCCTGTCTATAAGGTATCTAAATCCTAGATTTCTGACCCATAAAATCACCATCACATACCTCATAAACACCTACAACTGATCTCCAGGAAAATAGAGGTGAATGCCACTGCTTCCTCGCTAAATCTATACCTCTATTGCAAAACAAATAAGACAAACAAGTATGCTGCCACTTCAAAGGAAAAAGACCTCCCAGAAACAAACAAAAATTATGCATTATGACACATTTGTTTCTCCTAATTGGTGTGCGTGCCTGCTAAGTTGCTTCCGTCATCTCTGCCTGGGAGTGGGTAGAAATGTGGGGATCAGAGACACAATCTATGAAGAAAGCATATTATTTTGTGGTTTGCAGTCAAGTGAGAAATACTCAGGGAATTTAAAAAATTACTAGTAATAAAGGGGGATATTAAAATTCCCACTTATTGATCTGAATTAAAAAATGCAGGCAATGTGAACTACAGCTATTTCTGGACAAAGGGTGAAACTAACATATTCAATGCTTTGTCTCACAACATAAAAAAAAAAGAATAAATGCTGAAAATTAATCCCTGATCATTCTTATAGAGTCAGGAAGCACTTTGATTATCTCAACTTTATTTTACACTCACTACTATACCCAGTTATCCACTATTTTAAGTGATTGCTTATTTCCTCCAGAATACACTAAAGCATACCCACTTCCAAATATTCTAGTTTAAATACATTTTGGAAAAATACACTTCACATTCATCAGAAAATTGTATCTATATTACCTTCTGTAAAATGTACTATGGGTTTAGTTTTGAGATATGCTATGAATCCCACTTCAAAAGGGAAAATCCAGGGGCATGAATATATTCATTTCAAAAATAAAAATGAAATTCTCACAACAAAGAAAGACAAAACCATATACCTGAACACATTTCTTCTTTGATTAATTATTCAACAGTTACATTTTTGTGGCAGAATTGTTTCCCCATTCAGTAACTTTGAACCCAGTTCTACTCTGATTAAAAAACGTGGTAAATGTAAGGAAGCACTGAATATTACTTTTTAAATATTGCTGTAACTTGGTATAAGTGTAATTTAAATACAGCATGAAAATAAATGACATTTTCAGGTGTAATATGACATTGTTCCTATAAAATTCCAGTCTAAGTCATAAATCACAGCCTTTGAATCAAATACCTAGGTGCAATGAGGCATTTCTAGCAAATAACTCATTTTAACAATGAAAAACCCATTGACATGCAGGATTTTGCAATCAGAGGTTCTCAGCTGCTCACCTTAAAATTAAAATTTGAGTCAGGTAAGGACAAAATGAAGAAATCAGCATACCTCAGGTTTTATTTTAACCAAGGCACCTTCTGAATTTAATTAAAATTAGGTGTTTGTTTCTTTGTCTGAACCAGCAATTCCTATAATTGGGGTCCATTTAATTTGTTTGAGGAGGCCTTACAAATAGCTGTGAAAGAAGAGAAGAGAAGAGCAAAGGAGAAAAGGAAAGATATAAGCATCTGAATGCAGAGTTCCAAAGAATAGCAAGGAGAGATAAGAAAGCCTTTCTCAGCTCCTCAGTGATCAATGCAAAGAAATAGAGGAAAATAATAGAACAGGAAAGATTAGAGATCTCTTCAAGAAAATTAGAGATACCAAGGGAACATTTCATGCAAAGATGGGCTCAGTAAAGGATAGAAATGGTAGGGACCTAATAGAAGCAGAAGATATTAAGAAGAGGTGGCAAGAATGCACAGAAGAACTGTACAAAAAAGATCTTCACGACCCAGATAATCATGATGGTGTGATCACTCACCTAGAGCCAGACATCCTCAAATGTGAAGTCAAGTGGGTCTTAGAAAGCATCACTACGAACAAAGCTAGTGGAGGTGATAGAATTTCAGTTGAGCTATTTCAAATCCTGAAAGATGATGCTGTGAAAGTGCTGCACTCAATATGCCAGCAAATTTGGAAAGCTCAGCAGTGGCCACAGGACTGGAAAAGGTCAGTTTTCATTCCAATCCCAAAGAAAGGCAATGCCAAAGAATGCTCAAACTACCCCACAATTGCACTCATCTCACATGCTAGTAAAGTAATGCTCAAAATTCTTCAAGCCAGGCTTCAGCAATACGTGAACCATGAACTTCCAGATGTTCAAGTTGGATTTAGAAAAG
>NW_011494898.1:6445939-6450836 GCF_000754665.1 Bison bison bison
TTGCCAACATCTGCTGGATCATTGAAAAAGCAAGAGAGTTCCAGAAAAACATCTATTTCTGCTTTATTGACTATGCCAAAGCCTTTGTGTGGATCACAATAAACTGTGGAAAATTCTGAAAGAGATGGGAATACCAGACCACCTGACCTGCCTCTTGAGAAACCTGTATGCATGTCAGGAAGCAACAGTTAGAACTGGACATGGAACAACAGACTGGTTCCAAATAGGAAAAGGAGTATGTCAAGGCTGTATATTGTCACCCTGCTTATTTAACTTATATGCAGTGTACATCAGGAGAAACGCTGGACTGGAAGAAACACAAGCTGGAATCAAGATTGCCGGGAGAAATATCAATAAACTCAGATATGCAGATGACACCACCCTTATGGCAGAAAAGTGAAGAGGAACTAAAAAGCCTCTTGATGAAAGTGAAAGAGGAGAGTGAAAAAGTTGGCTTAAAGCTCAACATTCAGAAAACTAAGATCATGGCATCCGGAACCCATCACCTCATGACAAATACATGAAGATACAGCAGAAACAGTGGCTGACTTTATTTTTCTGGGCTCCAAAATCACTGCAGATGGTGACTGCAGCCATGAAATTAAAGACGCTTACTCCTTGGAAGGAAAGTTATGACCAATCTAGACAGCATTGAAAAGCAGAGACATTATTTTATCAACAAAGGTCTGTCTAGTCAAGGCTATGGTTTTTCCAGTGGTCATGTATGGATGTGAGAGTTGGACTATAAAGAAAGCTGAGCACTGAAGAACTGATGCTTTTGAACTGTGGTGTTGGAGAAGACTCTTGAGAGTAACTTGGACTGCAAGGAGATCCAACCAATCTATCCTAAAGGAGATCAGTCCTGAGTGTTCACTGGAAGGACTGATGTTGAAGCTGAAACTCCAGTACTTTGGCAACCTGATGTGAAGAGCTGACTCATTGGAAAAGACCCTGATGCTGGGAAAGACTGAGGGCAGGAGGAGAAGGGGATAACAGGGGATAAGATGGTTGGATGGCAGCACTGACTTAATGGACATGGGTTTGGGTGGACTCCGGGAGTTGGTGATGGATAGTTTGGCCTAGCGTGCTGCCGTTCATGGGGTCGCAGTTGGACATGACTGAGCGAGTGAACTCACTGAACTGATAATTTGTTTTAATAAATATTTAGAGAACTCTATATGTGCACAAAAGACTGAGTAGAATGAAAGATGAGTAAGATCAATCCCTGCAGTTAAAGAGCTGAAAAATCTAGAAATGAAGAAAAGTCATGTACATAAACAGCATAATATTCCTTTATACCATGACAAATTACCAAAATTAAGGTATGAGGTGAGGGAGATATCATATACTTTTAAAGTAGATAGGCTTCACTAGGTAGAGGTGACCAAGGAGGTATTCAGGGGAACAGCTGCAGTATGACCAATTTGGATAGATGAATAAAATTATCAGGTATTTCTAAAGAAGTGAACAGTTCAGTTGCAGGATAGTGTGATGGCTTGAAGACTAGAATCACCTGAAAGGAAGAATGCAAAGAAACTGGAGTAAGAGGGTCTTAACTTCTAATTTGAGGAACTTGTACTGAGTTAGGCAAGGAGCTACTGTGGACTACTGCAGCATCCTGACTACAGGACAGACTGAAATGATGCTGTGCAATAGAAAGAAGAACAGGATGGTTATCAGGCTAGATGGGATGGCAGGAAAGAAGATGGAAACAAAAAGAAAGGCTTAAAGATCAAAGCAATAATCCAGACAAGATTTCAGGAGAGCATGAACTCTGACAGTGGTTATGACAGTGGAGAAAAGGGGATGGATGCTGGAAACTTCACAGAACTTAAAGCATAAAGACCTGGCTGCAGATTGTATATAGAAAAAGAGAAAGAAGCTGGCTCTAATACTCCGAATTTGGATACATATTGTAATACTATTAAGCAAAATATGGAATTCAAATGTATGAATTTATCCTCAGAAATAAGATAATGAGTTTGGTTCTGGATATTTCGAGTTTGGGATTGCTAATGGTACCTGGTAGAGAAGAGTACAAGGAATTATAGACATAGATTGGATTAACATATAAATGTGGAAGTCATCTATGTACAGGTGGTAGTTGCAATCATTGGGATAGATGAGACAGCACAATTAGGGTACAGGAAATCCTATACCTAGGGTTTTATAAGATAAAAGTGTTTTAACATCTACTTTTGATGGGATAGGGAGAAGATCAAGAAAAGAGAAGGGCCAATAAATGAGAAAGAAAGTAGCAAAGAAAAAGAAGATACCTACAAATTAAGAAGGAATATGTTAGACGCTTTTGAACTGTGGTGTTGGAGAAGATTTCAGAGTCCCTTGGACTGCAAGGAGATCCAAGTAGTCCATCCTAAAGGAGATCAGTCCTGGGTGTTGGTTGGAAGGACTGATGTTGAAGCTGAAACCCCAATACTTTGGCCACCTGATGCGAAGAGCTGACTCATTTGAAAAGACCCTGATGCTTGGAAAGATTGAGGGCCTGAGGAGAAGGGGATGATGCAGGATGAGATGGTTGGATGGCATCACCGACTCAATGGACATGGGTTTGGGTGGACTCCAGGAGTTGGTGATGGACAGGGAGGCCTAGGGTGCTACAGTTCATGGGGTTGCAGAGTCGGACATGACTGAGCAACTGAACTGAACTGAAACATATACTGAAGGATATCAAATATTATTGGGAACTACTTTAAAAAACAACATAATTACAGGGATATATTGCACTCCTGTGCAATGAGACTGAATATTTAAAGAATAGCTATAGATGTCAAATTTCTTCAAACTACAGTGTATGTTAAAATGCAATGCAGATCAAATACCAACAGGACTTTTCTAGAAATTTGATAAAATTATGAGGATAGTTTAACTTGCTAAACATAACACCAGATAAAGGATAATACTGACAGTTTAAATGCAGTGAAAATGAAAATTTCTTAATAAGAGAAAGCAAAACAGGCAGCCACAGAAGGAGGAATGATGGAGGAGACTAAACCTAAGGACCAGAATTAAATCAAATGACCCAGGAACAGTATGGTTAATTAACTCATTGGTGGTTTTCATCAGAAACAGAGAATTCAATGTGTAATTGACATTAGTTAGTCCAAGGCCAATTTCTCATAAAATTTTAGACCTAGATTTGGTTTTTAAGACTTATATTGTTTTCAGGTATATAGATTTGCTGTCTGGCAGACCAACATTCTAATGGTAGAATCAGTGGGGTCACATCTCTAACATATGGGTTGTTGTGAAGATTAAATGAAATAATACATATAAAGTGCTTAGCACAATGTGTGGCACATAGCAAGTACTCAATATAGCAATGGGTATTATTATTACATGCAATAGCCCTTCCAATTTCAGATAAGGAATTTGAAGCTCTGGTAATTGACAAAGATCTAACAGGAGCTGGCAGAACAAGAACTAAAATCCAGAAATTCCCTGAGGTCACAGGCTATATTTAAACCCTAGTAAGCTTTTGGTCCTGCTTTATTAATACCATGAACTATGATCACCCTGCTGTGCATAGAATAGGAGCCCATGTAAAGGATAAAACAGAAGTTCAGCTTTTCTTTGCTGTTTTCCTCTAAGTTCTTTCACGTTATCTGGTTCAGCTATAAGTTAAGTGAGAATGGCACGTTTACACATTTAGTGATAGTTTTCTAAAATGGAAATTCAGATACAGTTGTTCTGTTGTTCCCTTCTATGTAGTTGGTATGTGTTGTTTAACAATAAAAGCGGTGTTCTTTTTTGTTATGTTAACATTAAATATTTAGACTACTGACCAAGTATTATTTGGAACTCAGCAATTTAAAAAAAAAACATTAAAAGGTTCCTAAAAGAACTATTTAGAATCCCTCTAGTTAATAGTCACATACTATGTAATAGAGTTACAAACAGATCTTCCACTAGAGGGCTTTTGCTCTGGTTACAATCCTTTCGCGGATTTCAGTGTGAGCAGTATGGATGCTTAGTTTTTTTTGTTTGTTTGTTTTTGTTTTTTAAATTTAAATTTTATTTTATTTTTAAGCTTTACATAATTGTATTAGTTTTGCCAAATATCAAAATGAATCTGCCACAGGCATACATGTGCTCCCCATCCTGAACCTTCCTCCCTCCTCCCTCCCCATACCATCCATCTGGGTCGTCCCAGTGCACTAGCCCCAAGCATCCAGTATCGTGCATCGAACCTGGACTGGCATCTCGTTTCATACATGATATTTTACATGTTTCAATGCCATTCTCCCAAATCTTCCCACCCTCTCCCTCTCCCACAGAGTCCATAAGACTGTTCTATACATCAGTGTCTCTTTTGCTGTCTCGTACACAGGGTTATTGTTACCATCTTTCTAAATTCCATATATATGCGTTAGTATACTGTATTGGTGTTTTTCCTTCTGGCTTACTTCACTCTGTATAATAGGCTCCAGTTTCATTCACCTCATTAGAACTGATTCAAATGTATTATTTTTAATGGCTGAGTAATACTCCATTGTGTATATGTACATCTGACTGGTATTCAAAGGAGGGCTACAGAAAGACGGCTGCAAAGGAGCCACGTCTACTGAATACCTGAAATGCAAGCCACGCCTCCCCAAGCCACGCCCCCTCCACCATCCATCATGCAGCAAAAGCATGAGACACTATGATGGCAACAGGCTATTAATTAATTAACCAACGTAAACAAGGCTTTATTTTTTTTTCTCAAAAATAAATAAATAAAAGCACAGTTTATGTAAAGTCTCATCTTAATGGTTCCATCTATTTACAATTCACTAAACAATGTACCAGCCTTAGTAAGAGATGGATCCTCTAGTTTTGAGGCAGGTACCTACCTAAGGGAATGTTCCCTACTCTTAAAACAATCTAGTATAAATCC
>NW_011494898.1:6450936-6480109 GCF_000754665.1 Bison bison bison
GTATAAATCCCCTCTGCACAATATCTTACGAAGGAGGCACAAAGTCACTGGAGGAAAACTTGTACTACATTTTATGATTTTGTAAGGCAGCTCTGCCTCTATCTTTAGAACACTCTCTGTGTTAAAGAGATCAACTTTTTTATTCATCCAACTTTCTATATAGCTTCTACCTTTGATCTTGGTTTTGCCCTGTGGAATTACACGGACTCACTCTGATCCCTTTAGCACACAACAATATCATGACTTCACTCCATACATATAGTCCTTCTTTTGGTTTAAATATTTCTTATTCCTCAGGGGAAAACGTTAGGATTTAAAATTTTATACCTAGGCCATTATTGTTTCTATTAACAAGCAACACAGTGATATTCAGAGAAAAAGTCAAAGTTCAGAAAATATTAAATCTATGTGTCATTCTTTAAAATACTATCTGCATCTATGTTTAAGTAGCTTGCTATTTAAGTTTCAAGAGTGGGGAGCTAGGTTGCAAACTTATGATAAATATCAAAATTGCTTAGTTATAAAGTTAAATCTAAAAAAATAGCTGAAGATGTGTTGACAGCATTAAAAGTGTGAAAAATTATTCTTAAACTAGAGTAAGATATAGAATAGAATATGATTTTAAAATATTTTAGAGTTCTATATACACATATTTAAAAAGAAAAGAATGGGGAAAATAAAAGTAGGCAAAATTTCTCCTCCTAACTATGGAGAAAGTTAAAACATATAATTTTGTTCTTATTTCATTAAAGAGGTGATTTAAAAAAAGTGGCCAAGTTCAAACTGTGTACACATATTTCCCAAAATGTTGAAAATAAAGCAAATAATCTTGGGTTATAGCAATACATACATGGTACATTTCCAGTAAAAAGTCTCTGATAACTTTACAAGGAAAAATAAAATTCTAATATATATGGTTTACAAGAAAATCACTTAAAATAAAAGTAGAAACAAATATTAGAGTAGCAAAGAAGAACAAAAATTCTAGGAACGAGAGTACTAATTTTAGACAGAAAATCAGACACGTTGTGAACACACACAAAAAAGTCTATCTTAGTAAACATAAAATATCCAGTAACACAGTCACAGAACTTGAGAACTGAATAACTTAACATCAAAGTGTACACAATGAAACTGAAAAATACAATGATGATCAAACAGAAATACGTCATTAGTAGGAAAACTCAACACATTCTTTCTCAGTTTTTTAATAGACAAAGTAAAAATAAAAATCAAAAATTAAGTTATAGGAATTTAAACAAGATTAATAAAGTAAACATTGAACCACATACCACCCTAATAGATAATTCATCTCTTTTCATGTTTTCATAGTTCATTAATAAAAACTGATAACAGAAATAATTATAATTTAATTGACTTCCATAAAAGAACATCTTGTACAGACAAATGATCAAAAAAAGGCAATCAAAGAAAAATGACAAAAATTCCAACAACGGACAAAAATTACTTCTCAATTCTCTTAGGCTTAAAGCGAAAATCAAAACTACAGTTGCACAACTGCAGGTTGTATTAGAAGTGAAACCAATTAAAATATCTCTTAGAAAAACGAGATATTAACCAAATATACTCTGTTTCACATTTATACCTTTAAAAGCTTTTTAACAGACAATATAATAAAAGGAATAAAGGAAACTAAACTTTATATTAGAGAATTTGCAAACAATTTATTCAACAGATTCAATGAAAGAAGATGAAAAATTATTTATATTTATACATACACAGAAATCAATTAATTTAAATGTGAAAAAGGTTGAATTCATAAATTAATTAAAAATTGACTCTTCAAAAAAATAAAAATAAAACGGGTAATCTCCACGAGGGAAGCTACTCAAAAATTAAAAGTGTAGATAGGTTTCTAACGTTAGAAAGGAAAAAGGAATAGATCTCATCTCTGTCATATATGAAATTATTAGTTCTATTTCTGAGGTCTAATGTCTTTTATAATCTAATATCTCATATTTCAATTACAGTGGCTTTATAATGTTATTTGATATTTGATAGGGTAAATCCCTGGGCTTCCCTGATGGCTCAGTAGTAAAGAAGCTGCCTGCCAATGCAGGAGACACAGGTTTGATCCCTGGGTCCAGAAGATCCCTTGGAGAAGGAAATGGCAACCCACTCCAGTACTCTAGCCAGAGAAATCCAATGGACAGAAGAGCCTGGCGGGCTATAGACTATGGGGTCACAAAAGGGTCAGACATGACTTAGCGACCAAACAGCAGGGTAAATCCCCACCTTAACAACTTAAAATACATTGAATATGACCATCCAGCTTTTATTTTTAGTAAATTTTAATTTTAAATTATTGAAAACCTCAATATTTATTGAGATTTTAACTGTGCAATAAATATATAAAATAATTTACATTTGTAAAGTTCATCTTTCCACACAGGAAATGAATTTGAGTCCCAGTTTATTTCCACCTTCTTGTACATTTAACAAAAATGCTTTGTTCTTTCCCTATAACATTCACATATTTCTTACTACAGTTAACCCTTAAGTATGCTTTACACATTTTGACATCAAAATTTGTCCCATCACAATTTCTTGCTTATTTTTAATGGTATGTAGGGTTAGACTAACAAATCAAAAAGATAATAAAGCAACTTTACTAGTGAAACAAATCATATATATATATTTTTGACAAGTATCAGAATTTCAAGTTTGGCCATTATTTACTCATCACATTTCTTAAATTCCTATCATAGAAGATAATGAAAACACATAACACGGAGATCTCAATATACCATTGGAAAAGCTTTGATCAGGATTGAACAGTGGAAAGCTTGAGGATAAAGAGTAACAAGATCAAGAGATTAGCCTTGGAGAGAAAAATGCTCTCTCTATGATCAGAGAAAAATGGTAAAGGTCTGCCAGGATATCATTGAATTAGAGGGTGAAGGGGGCCTGCAAGTTGATGGACTTCAGAAAATGTGCTTAAAAGTAGTATGTGTAGGAGAGAAATTTTCCCTGTATAGAAGTCATTCACTGATAAACCATTTCCAAGTAAAACTGAACTTTTAGAGGAACGATGTGGGAAAATTAATGTTTCTATTGAAATTAAAAATTATAAATACTTAAATTTTCTGAAATGTTAAAGGGATTTTAGATATTTTCATGAGAAAGAAGTGAGAAATTATTCTCACTTACAAAATTAAATAACAAATAAGATTAATATTTTCAGCCATGTCATACATTTGGAAACCTGCATAAAATGGTATCCTCAGTTCTAAGATATGGTACTCTCTTCCTTAATGTGTTTCAAAGGACATATTCCCACATAGGTATAGTAAAACTTTCTATTTGTGTAATGATTTTGTAAGGCTACTTGCAAAGTTCTATTATCTTTCACCATATTCTGTGAGATAAGTAAGGAAAAGGGGCCATTAACTCCATTTTACAGATGATACCATCAAGACACTCAATTCCAATGACCCTTAGCATGATTATGATGAAAAGGCACATTCTGAATTCTAGGCATCTTATCAAGAGGATGCTTCTCTTGCTTTAGTTATATGTCTAGCACTATCCTTTATACTAAAATGTTCTCTAATATTTTCAGTGTTAGTATTTAAGGTTTATATTTCATGAAAAAAATTTAGTACAAAACCATCCTTATACTGTCAAATTCAAACCCCATGCTAATAATGTCTATATAACTATCTCTTATATATGACATCTTTTTCATGGAACTCGGCATGGAAAAAAGCTGAAAAATTGCATTATTTGGAAAGAAGGTCATGCCAATTGCATTGCTATGAATATTAATAACAAGCCTCCCATTTCAATGGAAAATATCTTAGGGTCATCCAAATCTGGAATGATCTCTTTAGTCTTTTAGAACAAATTAAGGGCTGGGGCTTCCCTGGTGGCTCAGATGGTAAAGAATTGACTGCAATGCAGGAAACCTGGGTTCAATCCCTGGGTTGGGAAGATTCCCTGGAGGAAGGCATGGCAACCCACTCCAGTATTCCTGCCTGGAGAATCCCCACGGGCAGAGGAGCCTGGGGGGCTACAGTCCATGGGGTTGCAAAGAGTTGGAGATGACTGAGCGACTAAGCAGCAGCATACTGCTCTTAAGACAGATACTGTGACAGCTTAAGTATGTATGTTTCATATCTCCATTAATATAAACGACATGTATACTCTAAACAACATATATATCTTTGTCCTCTACTTCATCCCTTGTTAAGAAAAAAATGATAGACAACCTAACTGAACAAACTTGAGCTACAGTGAGTTTGGGCAGCTAAACATATTCTACTTCCTATTCACAGAATTTTTATACTACAGAGGCCATTAGAGTCTTAAGTTACATTATCAGAAGTTTAAGTATATCTGGGGCAGAGGAAAGGCACTCCCTAAAACACCCAACATACAATCCTATGGGGAACAGAGCTGCCAACGGCCTGCGGAGCAACATGCCTGTTTTATTGTGACTACTGTGATCCATTCCTCACCCACGATTCTGCCTCCGTGAGAAAGACACACTGCAGTGGTAGGAAGCACGAAGAGAATGTGAAGGACTACTATCAGAAATGCATAGAAGGGCAGACTCAGGGCCTGACTGATAAAACAACAGCTATTTCAACAAGGAAAGATACCTTCTATTCCATTCTCTGCTCCTCCTCCTGCAGGGGCAATGATCCCACCTCCCCCCAGTCTCCCAGGACCTCCTGCCCAGGGATGAAGCTAGCACCCCACATGGGGGGCCCTCCCATGATGCCAATGATGAGCCCTCCTCCTCCTGGGATCATGCCAGTGGGACCTGCTCCTAGAATGAGGCTGCCTATGGGAAGCCACATACCCATGATGCCTGGGCCCCCAGTGATGAGACCTTCTGCCTGTCTCATGATGGTGCCCACCTGGCGAGGAAAGACCTGACCAGAAAGATAAAGAGATTGGAGAGCCTCTTCATATCAATTTTACATTACTTGCTTTATGTAAAGCATGATCTTCATCAGAAGATCATGGTGCTGTGACTTGGGGTGTTTCCTAAGAGAATAACAAGGAAAACGTGTTCCCCCTTCCTATCAAAATGAGAGTAGTTTTGGAGGGAAGTAATGCGACACCCCCCCCAAAAAAAAAGTAATTTTCATTTATATTGTGAAATGTGAAAATAAAATTTTCAACTCTTTAAAAAACAGTCCTGTGGGAAATCATGTAATCAACACATATATAAAAGCCTGACTTGATTAAAAAGGAAAACCAAAATGATAGGTATCACTATAGAATAGTCGGGTGAGTATAAGTTTGACCTGCAGGGTTACTTCCATTTAATGCATATTAAAAGTTCCTGTGCTGATTCAGTCAGTGAAGGTAGGTTTCTTATTTAACAATGCTAGTGTTGAGAAATAGCAATTTTTATAAACAAACTAGAATTAGAGATCAGGCCGCAATCAGCTTTGGAATACCAAGCTGGGAGATAGTTATTAATCATCGAAAAGAAAAAGCCAAATAATAAGCTTTCTAGAGCTACTCTAGACCATGGTGTTACTTAGAACACCTCCTCCCCTCACCCAAAATATTTGTTGTTCAGTAATTCAGTTGTGCCTGACTCTTTGCAACCCCATGGACTGCAGACGCCAGGCCTCCCTGTCCATCATCAACTCCTGGAGTTTACTCAAACTCATGCCCACTGAGTTGGTGATGCCATCCAACCATCTCATCCTCTACTGTCCCCTTCTTATCCTGCCTTCAATCTTTCCCAGCATCAGGGTCTTTTCTAATGAGTCAGTCCTTTGTAATAGGTGACCAAAATACTGGAGGTTCATCTCCAGCATCATTCCTTTCAATGAATATTCTGGACTGATTTCCTTTATGATTGACTGGTTTGATCGCCTTGCAGTCCATGGGACTCTCAAGGGTCTTCTCCAACACCACATTCCAAAAATATCAATTCTTTAGTACTCAGTCTTCTTCATGGTCCAACTCTCACATCCATAAATGACTATTGGAAAAACCATAGCTTTGACTAGATGGACCTTTGTTGGTAAAGTAATGTCTCTGCTTTTTAATATGCTGTCTAGGTTGGTCATAGCTTTTCTTCCAAGGAACAAGCATCTTTTAATTTCGTGGCTGCAGTCACCATCTGCCGTGATTTTGGAGCCCAAGAAAATAAAATCTGTCATTGTTTCCCATCTATATGCCATGAAGTGATGGGACCAGAGCCCAAGAAAAGAAAATCTGTCACAGCTTCCACTTTTTCCCTTTTGTCATGCAGTTAGGGGACCAGATGCTATGATCTTAGTTTTTTGAATGTTGAGTTTTAAGCCAGCTTTTTCACTCTCCTCTTTTGCCTTCATCAAGAGGCTCTTTAGTTCTTCCTTTTCTGCCATAAGGGTGGTATCATGTGCATATCTGAGGTTATTGATATTCTCCCAGCAATCTTGATTCCTGCTTGTGCTTCATTCAGCCTGGCATTTTGCATGATGTACTCTGAATATAAGTTAAATAAGCAGGGTGACAATATACAGCCTTGACATACTGCTTTCCCAATTTGGAACTAGTTCATTGTTCCATGTCTGGTTCTAACTGTTGCTTCAACATGTACACATACAAATGTGCACAATTACATATATTAACATATACATGTTAACATATATTAACATATATCAACATATAACATATTACATATATTATACATATATAATATGATTTGTGGGAAGATATATTTCAGGAAAAATAAGGTGCAGAGTACATTTTACTTTAGAAAATACCTTTGCAACATTGTACCTATCTACCTATCTATCTTCCTAAACTCAATTTGATTCATGTGGCTATTTATTCATAGGAAAAATCTTTGAAGTTTTACCCAAAACCCTCTAGAGTAATTTGACCTGAAGATGTATACTTCTTCTGGTGAAAGTATATTTTCCTATGCTGAAAAGGAAGTTTAATGTATTTGATATACTCAGACCAGTGATTGAGTTTGGATCAGATATTAATCTTTATTTTTCAAGTTTCTTAGAATAACTGTGGCTATAAATGTGTTTAATAGGCTTACTACACATGAACTGCAACAAGAATTATTTAAAACTAAAAATAAAAGAAGAAGGAAAGTAAGAGGATAGTCTTTCTTTTTTTCTTCTTTTTTTTTTCACAATCATGTGCTTTACAAAAGAAGGTTCCTTAAAATAATGGGCCATAAGAGATTTTTCTAGATTGAAGTAGGTTGATTGAATAATCAAATTCCACAGCCTAATGGAAATAATAAACCTGCTAAAGCCCAACTTTGCAAAAAAAAAAAAACCCACTTGAGTTTATTGGAGAGAATTTTGTATCAATGTTAAATGAGATAGCAAGCATGCAAGAATAATTACTTTTACTTACTGTTCTCATTAAAGAAAAAAAATGAGTTATCATTCTTTTAGTCAGAAATAAAAATTCTTTCCCTATCATTACCATTAACTTGACTTGTTTTATAATTTAGAGAAGAAATCCTTTAAAATTCTTTCTTGAAGTAAAAGAAGGAATAGGCAATTTGAATCAAACAAAAGGGGGCACTTTTTCTTTGATCTAACAATTATCTTAAGTTTTTGACAAAAGTACTACAAATTATCCTGATGGGAAGGGCAGTGTTTGGGTGCCCTGACTATTATGCTTCAATTTAACATTCACTTTCAGACATGAAAAAATCTGACTATAAAGACAAGGGGGAAAAAAATGTTCTGTTTTCTCACTGTGGGAAGAAATGGAAGTTGACTAAAAGTGAGTACTACTTGAAGCCCCTGTCCTCATGGACCTTACAAACTTGTGGGTAGGAAAGTAAAGGGTTTGGCATGTTGGTAACATCTTTTTGAGTTCTCATGACACAGTGACTTCCATGCTATTATTTTCAAAATATGCAGAGAGACGTTGGTTTCTGGGAAGATGGAATGGACGTACTTTCTCCTGTTTCTCTCACTAAGTGCAACTAAAATCCCATAGCGTATACACAAAGTGAACACAAAATTTTGAAGGGCAAGATGGGTTTTCTTTTCCCTAATATATGTACATTTGGAGCTGAAGAACCCAGTAGCATGGGAACACCAACAACAGGTACAGACCAAATAGTGCCAACAGAAGCCTCCCCTCAGGGATGCAGGGGACACAGGTTTGATCCCTGGCCAGGGAACTAAGATCCCATATGTCAAGGAGAAACTAAGCCAGTGAGCCACAACTAGAGAGGCTGTGTGCTGTAGTGAAAGATCCCGCCTACCACAACTAGGACCCAATCCAGGCAAATAAATTAAATATTTCCTTTTTAAAAGTCTGCCCTCCAGTGAAAGGGCCAGGCAAGGACCAGCTGAGCAAGACAGGAAATTTGAAGAAGATAATGGTTCTGCTCCAGGCAAAGACTACGGAAAAACCTCTGGCCCCACCTGTACTCGTGCCAGAAAGGGCTGAATGGGGAGGCCAGGCGGCTAGCCCAGAGGGACTGTAACAAAGCCAACACCCTCCCCAGAGAGGAGTCAGACAGGGAGCTGACCCCATCTCTATCAGTCAGTAAGGAGAGGCCAGTGGAGACCCTGTGAGGAGTTGGTTCTTCCACCCACACTGGGAAGTAATGAGGTGCTTCTCCCCTTGGAGGGGTTGTCAGAGGAGGACTGGGGAGAGTCAGGACATTTACCATTACCCAGTGGTGGTGAAGCCATGCCTACCATGGTGTCAGTGGAGAACAAGTGGGGAACAGGAACGCCCATCTCCATCTACAGGGGAGGAACCTCCCTACCCAGTGAATATATGCCTAGAGGTCACCTCCACGTAGAAGTAATAAGGTACCTTCTCCCTTTCTCTAAGGGTAAACACAGATTAAAAAAAAAAAAAAAAGAATTTTGCCTGGCGCAAAAAGGGAGACTTTTCCATTCCCCTCCCCTTGCTTAGAGAATTTGCTTTAGAAAACTTTTATTTGTGATTCTTTTCCTGCCCCTTTGAGCAATATGTACATCTTTTTGAAAGCTAAATAAGCCTCTTGCCAGTGTTGAAGAACCTAGGAACTTTTTTTCACAAGGACCTGGCTGCCCTCTCTTTGAAACTAAATCATCAAAGAAGATAACATCTCTATCCCCAATTTCCATAGAAGGACAGAAGCCTGAATTTCTCAGGATGGTGCAAAGCTACCTCCTGTCCTATAGATATGAGAAGTTTAATTCTCATTTGGATAAAGGCACTTAGGAAACACAGATTGTCACCCTAGTTATCAGGCCGATGTAGGATGAACTCTGTGTGACAGATATTAAGTCCTC
This sequence comes from Bison bison bison, assembly GCF_000754665.1. Taxonomy (NCBI): domain Eukaryota; kingdom Metazoa; phylum Chordata; class Mammalia; order Artiodactyla; family Bovidae; genus Bison; species Bison bison. Next base: position 6,460,185 of record NW_011494898.1, read on the forward strand.
TTATGTGAGAACTAGTTATCATTTATCCTGAAAACATGCAGGCTATGGATTGTATCTCCTGGTTATACAAAAGGCTGAGATTTCTTTCTGTTTTTGCAGTCTCAGAAGATTGCCTGTGATACGCATCACAGTCTGGTTTCAATTATTCAGTGACAAAACTGTTGTCTCGTCTCTCTTTGGGGAGAATTTTTTCTGGGTTGGCAGAATATTTTATTATTGATTATATTTTACTAAGAGTAAAAATGATTCTGCTAACATCCTGATGTTGAAGGGGCTCAGAGCAATCCTCCTCCCGAGTGTCCCTTTTGCATACGAATTATACTGACCTGAAGTTGACAAAGACTGACAAAGTTGACATTGACAAAGACTCAGGAAAAAGGTGTTTTGTTTTGTTTTTCACCTTCGCCTTAACTGGCTAAAATAATTTAGATAGATGACCTGGTACAGGGAGAAAACTATCACAAGAGATTAAAAAAACATGGGCCAGGTGTGGTAAGCTAGGGGGAAGCTGGCAGGGCCTATTTGTTCAAAGTCCTCTCTGTGTCTACTGTCTCTGAATGGCAAGGTGAGCATTTGTTTACCAAATATTTGCTCTTTCCATCTTTTTGTGAATTGTCTTCCTTTCTCTTGAAACTACACACTCCCACCCCTTTTTCCTTAGCTCAGAATGACATATGAGCCTCAACTGCTTGCCTGTTAGGGAACCTCTCATTGTCTCTGTGGATTTCCTGTACATACATCATTTTTTCTTTTCATTACTCTTAGGTCAATTTAACTAACAGACCAACCAAAAGAACCTAGAAGGGTAGAGGAAAATTTTCCTCCCCTACAATAAATAAGTTAATGTATTATCTCTAAAATAAAGTAATATAACAGCACACTAATATATATTAATAACAGGGAAAATAAATCTCAAAATTTAAAAATAAATCAGAGACAGAGAGGGATATATAATGATAAAAGGGTCAGTTCTTCAAGAAGGTGTAGCAATCTGAAAAGTGCCTACCTATGTGTGCATGCTCAGTCGTGTCTGACTTTTTGCAACCCTATGGACTGTAGCCCACCAGGATCCTTTGTCCATGGCATTTTTCAGGCAGGGATACTGGAGTGGGTTGTCATTCCCTTCCCCAGGGGATCCTCCCAACCCAGGGACTGAACCTGAATCTCCTGTGTCTCCTGCATTGGCAGGCCGATTCTTTACCACTGAGCCACCTGAGAAGCCCTATAACCAATAACAGAACTGCAGAAAAGCACAGAGATTATGGGTAAGATTGTATATCTGAAGTTGATCTCATTGAAGAAATAATAGAGCAGAAAGAAGAGTGGAAGAGAGGATGGAATATTAAAGCAAGAGGAGATCTTGATTCATATGTAAGTTCTATCACTAAATAGCTATGTGACCTTGGACAATTCGCTTATCTTTCTGAACCTCAGTTTCTGCATTTTTTGTAAAATCTACAGTTACATAGATGACTCACAAGTTTCTTTCCAGTCTAAAATTTTAGATCTCTCTGAGATCATGTAATTTTGTGTGTTCTGGAAATGGATAATTTTGAGAACAAGCACAAATACTTATAATGAGAGTTTTTAAAGTAGTTTTTTTTTACATTCTTAAAAGAATTTTGGAAATGGTTTATACAGAGATAATAATATAGATGGAATGGAAGTTAAGAAATCATAGTCAACAAGTTTTGAAACAAACCACATTGTAAATATCTTACTCTGAAAATAGCATACCACTTTTGAAATGGCCTTAGCATATACTAAAGAACACCCTGAGCATAATGCCAAAATTCACATATGAATAGTAAATTATTTTTAAAATGGGAACTATGGTTGAGAGAAATCAGCAGATTGTACTTCCATTCTAAGCCAACATTATTCTGACCTTGAATCATGAGTTATATTTCAAGAAAAATCCAGTCAAATTAGAGCAATCAGTGAAAATACATGTTCTATTTGACTACATATAGCATTATATATAGTATGTATGTACTCACAGATGTATATTATGCCATAATATATACATCATAGTAGATACATATTATGCAATATAATAGTATCAGAAAATGCTACTCTATTAAAAACCTTAGAGAAACTTCCCTGCTGGTCCAGTGGTTAAGACTTAGTGCTTCTGCTGCAGGAGGAACAAGTTCAATCCCTGGTTGGGAAATAAGATTCCACATGCCCCACGGCCAAAAAGTTAAATGAATAAATGGGCCAAAATACTTTAAAAATTTTATAAATAATTTCCTTCAACACCTACTTTATACCAGTGAGGAGATTAATAACAGCATTTAAGTGACATAGTGAGCAATATACAAAATGAGGGGGATCCTGGTATTTCATTACATCCATATCAGTTCAGTCACCCAGTCGTGTCTGACTCTTTGCAACCCCATGGACTGCAGACGCCAGGCCTCCCTGTCCATCATCAACTCCTGGAGTTTACTCAAACTCATGCCCACTGAGTCGGTGATGCCATCCAACCATCTCATCCTCTGTCGTCCCCTTCTCCTTTCACCTTCAATCTTTCCCAGCAACAGGGTCTTTTCAAATGAGTCAGTTCTTTGCATCAGGTAGCCAAAGTATTGGAGTTTCAGCTTCCACATCAGTCCTTCCAATGAACATTCAGGACTGATTTCCTTTAGGATGGACTGGTTGGATCTCTTTGCAGTCTGGGGACTCTCAAGAGTCTCCGCCAACGTAACAGTTCAAAAGCATCAATACTTCGGTGCTCAGCTTTCTTTATAGTCCAACTCTCTCATCCATATACAACTACTGGAACAACCATGACTTTTACTAGGTAGACCTTTGTTGGCAAAGTAATGTCTCTGCTTTTGAATATGCTGTCTAGGTGGGTCATAACTTTTATTCCAAGGAGCAAGCGTCTTTTAATTTCATGGCTGCAGTCATCATCTGCAGTGATGGAGCCCCCCAAAATAAAGTCTGTCACTGTTTCTATTGTTTCCCTGTCTATTTGCCATGAAGTGATGGGACCAGATGCCATGATCTTCGTTTCCTGAATGTTGACTTTTAAGCCAATTTGTTCACTATCCTCTTTCACTTTCATCAAGAGTCTGTCAGGAATATGGTCAAGTCAAGATGTAGCTGCTGCTATGCTGTGGTCAGTCATTTCTGACTCTTTGTGACTATATGGATTGTAGCCCATTAGGCCCCTCTGTTCATGGGATTGTCCAGGCAAGAATACTGGAATGGATTGCCATTTCCTCCTCCAGGGAATCTTCCCAACTCAGGGACTGAACCTGCGCCTCCTGGTTCTCCTGCACTGCAGGCAGGTCTTTACCACTGAGCCATCGGAGAAGCCCTCAAGATGTATCAGTTCAGTCACTCAGTCGTGTCCGACTGTTTGTGACCCCATGAATCGCAGCATGCCAGGCCGCCCTGTCCATCACCAATTCCCGGAGTTCACCCAAACTCACGTCCATCAAGTCAGTGATGCCATCCAGCCATCTCATCCTCTGTCGTCCCCTTCTCCTCCTCCCCCCAATCCCTCCCAGCATCAGAGTCTTTTCCAATGAGTCAACTCTTCGCATGAGGTGGTCAAAGTACTGGAGTTTCAGCTTCAGCATCATTCCTTCCAAAGAAATCCCAGGGTGGATCTCCTTCAGAATGGACTGGTTGGATCTCCTTGCAGTCCAAGGGACTCTCAAGAGTCTTCTCCAACACCACAGTTCAAAAGCATCAATTCTTCAGCGCTTAGTCTTCTTCACAGTCCAACTCTCACATCCATACATGACCACAGGAAAAACCATAGCCTTGACTAGACGGACCTTGTTGCCAAAGTAATGTCTCTGCTTTTCAATATGCTATCTAGGTTGGTCAAAACTTTCCTTCCAAGGAGTAAGCGTCTTTTAATTTCAAGATGTGTATTGGGTGTTAATTTAGAGTAACTTAAATAAATGGTGCCACGTTCCCTGTATTCAAAATAATTAAACAAAAGAAGCTGGCATTTAAAAATAAAAGTTCTATAAGCTATGTGTTAGCATGAAAAGTAAGTAACAAGTAAGTATTTTCAGAACAACTATCAAACCTAACTTCCTCATGTTTCAACTTGCTAAAAAAAAAAAGAATACATAGTTATTATTTTCCTCTATAAATAGGTGGAAAAAATAAAGCAGAAAAAAATAAATGGATGTTTCAAGTCATTATAGTACATATATTGATTTTCATGGGGCATTAGAACAGATGCACATTTCTTTCTTTGAGAGTACAGTTTCATTAAATCTTAAAAGTACACTGTAGGATATTGACAAATGCCCAATGAGAAATTCTGTCAACAAGCGTTTTTTGACCACTTAACTCTGCAGGGCACTATACTAAACACAATGAGACGTCACAAAAGAAATGCAAGGCATGGCCCTTGGGTTTATGGAAATTAAAAACAAAGACTTGTGCATATGCAAGGCATGGCCCTTGGGTTTATGGAAATTAAAAACAAAGACTTGCGCATACTTTAGAATTTAAGATAATCTGTTGTAGTAGGTGAGCAAAGAAACATTATTATTTCCTTCACTCAGTCAAGAGGTAAATATATTCCTAGCTATTCTCAGCAGTAAGTTAAACGATTCCTCTTACTTGCATTATATTCTTGTAACCATGTTTTTAGTAGTTCCTCCTGGAAATTAAATAAATGTTAAATGAAGAAAGTCTCTTCTCAAATTCAAACAACAGAATCAATTAAGATGGTAGGAATTAAAAATCCCAGGGTTTGGAAGCAGTCCAACTTGGGGCCGAATGGCATTTTCACCATTTTCACCATGTAGCCTGGGGAACCTAACATCCCCTCTGATCTCAGATCTCATTTTCCTCATTTCTTAAACCAGGCTCATAAAAGGCCAACCTAAGAGCATTATTGTAAAAAGTGAATTATACATAATTACATATTAAAGTGTTTAGTATACTACCTAGTACATAATAGTTGCTTAGTAAATTTTAGGCATCATTAAAATTAATAATAACAATACGACTGTTATTTATAAAATTTGGCAGACTATAATAAGGAACATTTATATTTAGGTATGGTTTCCACTGTACTATTGGAATATGACAATAAAATGGGATTAAAAAAACCCTAAAATATGCAGAAATGTTTCCCTATTTTCTCAACACCTTCTTAATACACTATATCCAGTTTTTCAGAATAAAGAGACTACTTTCAGGTCCCTTGTTTTATCTGCCTAGATAAAATATAGACACATGCCGGGAGCTGGCATACTGCATATTGAGTGCATATTGCATATTGAGTGCAGCACTTTCCACAGCATCATCTTTCAGGATCTGGAATAGCTCAACTAGAATTCTATCACTGCCGGGAGCCAGTGTGAGGCACTCCGCCCGTGGCAAAGGTCATGAGGAAGGAGGCTCGGCATACACAAAGGCGGGATTGAGCCTCAGGAGTCCCCCTGGAAATTCTCGAGCATCTACCCCCAAAACCAGAGTCTGCCTACTTTCTGCTTTGTGCTTTCACCTACACCTCTGACTTTACGGGGGGCTGTCCCCCACTACCTCTCTCTGAAAAAAGAGTTAGCTTACAACTCCAGTTAATAATTCCTGGGTGTGACAGTGTTTCAACCTACAAACTCCTTTGGAAATCCTCTAGCCTGCCTGAATAGGTTTTTCCGGCCACATGTGATTGTTCAGAGCCTCCCAACTGTGAGAGGCAGGAGATGTTCTAAACTGTCTAAACACAGATTCTTTTGAGTAGTTAAAAGATTGATTAGAAATTGTATTGGTGAAGGGTTTTTCACTTATTGGGCCAATGTTTGCTGCTAAGTCTCCATACCCCTTACCTACTGTGTCCTTGGCAGTGTATTGATTGATATAATGGGTGTATAGAAATGTAAGTAGTAGCCTCAATGTTTGTAATCTTGGACCCTTGAGTTAATTCTTTTCTTGATTGAGCCCACCTCACCTTTGCCCTATAAGAATACAGCTTTGTCCAATGCTTTTTGGAGGCTGGCGCCTGACTTTAGAATAATCACCTTTAGAGAAAAATAAGTTTCTTAAAATGTTAACAGGCCTCCGGGCCAGAAGATGATGCAAATCACCTAAACTTTTGCATATGATAAGTTTGCAGGAAGAAAGCCTGGCTTACTGCATGACTCTACCCCTTCTCCCATTATCCTCTATGCACAACTTAAGGTATAAAAACTACTTTGGAAAATAAAGTGCGGGCCTTGTTCACTGAAACTTGGTCTCCCCATGTCGCTCTCTCTCTCACTCTGGCTGAGTCTCCATCTGGAGCACGGAACCCACCATGCTTACTAATTATGCCTGAGCTTCTAAGATCTGACCAGGGAGGCCTCAGTGTCTCCTCTCCTTCGGGAGAACAGAAGGACGCCTGCGGCCTACGTAAGTGGTGCAAACTTCTTGTCTTGAAGTTTTATTGGTCTCCCGCGTAAACCAAGCTACTCAGCCTCTTTTCTCCACTGAATTTCCTCACTGAGCTATCCTCATTCTATTGCTCTTTATATCTTTGATAAATATGTAAATAAATAGGTCGCCTATGCCGTCTCTCCTTCGAATACCCTGGATCAGCCGGGGCTGGACCCCGGCAGACACATGTATTTATTTCACATCTAGTACAAAGAATATATCATCATGACACTCAATGAAGAAAAATCATAGAGTTTGTAGCAATTGATGACTTTCAGCAACACTTTAAATCCCATGAGAGGGCTCACTTCCAACATACCCACCTTGTAACTTATCTATAAAGGTTCCAGGAAATCTGCCCTTTTACTGAAGGACAATTTTACTTTTGGCTAGAAGATAACGTTCCCTGAAGGCTGCCACTCAAACAACAACTTTACAAACAACCAATAGGAACACCAAGTCTAATACATACGTTCATGCAGAACCTAACTTCTACAGTTTGCCACCGACTACACTCCATTATTTGTCCTGGACAATGATACTTCTTCCTCTCAATTTTATGTCAAAATAGTTGTGAAAATAGGTTTATATACAGCCCAAGGAAACTAATGAAATTTTTTGGTCTTGTTTTAGAGGCACTCGAGATTACTTAGCTATTTCTAGATTTAAAGTGGCATCTGTACAGGTGTTACAGACAGGAATCTGTTGCCTCCTTAATGCAAGGTAGAGTTCTAGGACGTGGGAACTTAAAGTAGGCAAGTTTTCTCATGCAGATTTCTTTAGTAATGTAATAGGCTGAAATTAACAAATAAATAGATGAAATAATAGGTTAATAATGTAATTTCAGGTAGTATCATGAAGAAAAGGAAGCAACAATAATGGGATAAGAATGATGAAATATGGGGGAGGGGGCTGTACATTTAATGGGGTACTTTTGGAAAGTTTCACTGAGGAAATGATGTTTGAGCATAAACATAAAATGATATAAAGCAGCCAGCCACAAGGATAGGAAAAGAACATTCCAGACAGAAGGAAGAACAAGCATCAAAGAACATGATACACTTGAGAAACTAAAACAATTCATTAAAATGAAACTAATAGAGTAAAAATCTTAATTCTTTTAGGTTAATTAAGGCAATATGAAATTTTTATTGTAGAAAATTTGGAACATACAGCAAAGTATAAAAATAAACATTTTACATAAACTATTTAAAAAGTTTTTGTATTTGGGTATATATCTTTCAAGAATTTTTAGATACATAGAAAAGGGAAAAGCATAAAATACCCTACTGTGTATAATTTTTATTCTACCGTTTTTCAAAACTTAATTGATTAGGAGGACCTAATCTATTCAGTCATTAAAGTAATTCATAGACATAGTTTATAGGGGCTGCATGTTATTCCCTCATACAAAAGCAGTGTCTTTTATGTAATCAACCATCCATGTTGGATCTTTAGGTTGTTTTTATTTTATTTTTCTATTTATTTATTTGCTCCATAAGAAATTCTGTAATCAGTATTTTTATGAAAATATCTTTGTCACAATTTTATATAGTTTCTTGGAAGTTGGAAGTAAGATTCATTTTGATCTTTAACATTAAAATACTAAAGAGCCTGTCTTAGTCTCATTAGACTCAATACACATTTAATATAAAACAAAATCTTTTAAAGAGACTTTTTTAAACGTATTATTTTGTCTATCTGTCATGTATATACATTTGTATGCCCACTGGTCTTTTAAAGAATTCATCAACACACAAGACCATTCTAATCTGCAGGAGAGTGGTCTTTAAAGAAGAAAGGATTCTGTGATTTACAAGAGATCACTAGTGAAATGACCTCCCAGAGACTCACTAAAATTATGGCTACCAGAAGTCTTTGACTCAGGATTTAGAAAAAAAATCTTAGTTTCTTTACAGTTCAGTAACAGAAAATAATTCTAAAGGTAAGATAACATTTTAGCAATGATGGATCTATTGAAATTTGTACCTACAGATTTATTTTGAGCTACCTTGATCTCCACATGTGTTTCACCGACTCTTTCTGATCCACATGCTTATTTATTGTCTTTCTAACTTATCCTAGAGCTATTTCTGCCCACTGGAGGAACAACATCAATAAACTGCAAGATTTTATTAGGTTTAGCCAACAAATGTTGATTTTTCCTGTTGGGTTTAATTTGTTGGTCTGCTATCATGGTGGTTCTAATACGTCATTTAGTGACCTTTCCTTCTCTATATTCTAGAGCCAATGTAATATTAATCCTTTTTTGTACTTACAGTGGAGGATGAATCATTGATGTGCAATTGTCATTCCTGATAATTATGGTGTTATTGATTAATGCATGGAAACAGACACATAGCTAAGCAACCAAGGCAGTACTCTAGAAGTTAAAGAACACCAGATTTGATCCACTTGTCTTCCATTGATTTGGAAGACCAACTTGAATAGGCAACTTAACCTCCTTCCTAAGAAATATACTCTTATGGTGATGCATCTATGTTCTCTGTCAAGTGGGAATGATGCCTTGTATTGATTTTTTCCTTAGATGATGAAGTATGTGTCTAATCAAGCTCATTTTAAAGCACTTCACAAATACAAAGGCTATAAAAATACTGAGTAAGGCTGCTATGCTGACTGGAATAAAAATGTTCCTGAAAAATATATTTCTAACTAAGGGTTGTAAGAGAAAAATATCTCACTTCCATCCTTAGAGAGAACTACCTCTGTCACTCTGCCCCTGTTTTTTGCCAAGGGTGAGAACTGAGCAAGACATGTACAGGTACTAGGATAAATACATCTGAAGACAAATTAGACAACTTATTTTCATATAAACATATTAAAAGACCATTACAGAAAACTGTGTCGACCTAAAAATCATTGAAAACAAACACACACACACCCCAAGACTCTTTTTTTTTTTAATATTCTGTTCAACTTGGGCTTCTTTATGCATGCTTCATTAAAAATATCTTCTAGGAATTTCTTCCCAGTCTTTTGAGACTAACAACTATCCCACCAGAGAACTCTCCCAGAGAGGTTTAGAAATAAATCTGAATTCCATAGCACGATGGAAGCTGTGAACTATACCACAGAACATCTTTCACAGCCATTGGGGTATTTATTTTTCCTCCTCTCATCTGTATGTTCACTGACTTGCCAACCATACCAAAGCTTTTACCATGTGTAGAAGTCATATCCAAGAGGAATTACTTTTTTCTTCTGAAGCCTGGAAGTTTAGGCATGCATGGCTTTAACTTTTCAAACAAGGCAGTGAATATTTCATAAGATAAGAAATTTAAAGAAAATCGCAGGAGGATTGGTCCCGGATCACCTTTATTTGTCTTTTGGGTATATATGAATGGGTTTTGTTTTCATTTTATTATTTAAAATGCTTGTGCTTTTTTAGAATTTGTCTGTACACATGTGCAAAGCACAGCATGTCCTGGTGAGAAAAAGCTTTGTCCAAGTACTAGCCTGTGAGTGTTGTTTCCTGGTCCCCCTAGTCTTGGTACCAGGATTCTGATATTTAATAGACTCTGCCATTGAGAATACACATAATTTCTCCTTTATAATGCCCACCAATGGGCATTATAATTATGTGACAATCCATGTACACACTGCTATCTTCAAAATGTAAAACCAACAAGGACTTGTTGTATAGCACATGGAACTCTACTCAATGTAATGTGGCAGCCTGGATGGAAGTGGGGTTTGGGGGAGAATGGATTCATGTATATGTATGGTTGAATTCCTTCATTGTTCATGCGAAATTACCACAACATTGTTAATTGGCTATGAAAGCAAAACTGAAAGTTGCTCAGTCATGTCCGACTCTTTGGGAACCCATAGACTATACAGCCCATGGAATTCTCCAGGCTAGAATACTGGATTAGGTAGCCTTTCTCTTGTCCAGGGGATCTTCCCAACCCAGGGATTGAACCCAGGTCTCCCACATTGCAGGCAGATTCTTTACCAGCTGGGCCACAAGGGAAGTCCAAGAATTCTGGAATGGGTAGCCTATTCCTTCTCCATCAGATCTTCCTGACCCAGGAATCAAACCCAGGTCTCCTGCATTGCAAGCAGATTCTTTACCAGCTGGGCCACAAGGGAAGTCCAAGAATACTGGAGTAGGTAGCCTATTCCTTCTCCAGCAGATCTTCCTGACCCAGGAATGGAACCGGGGTCTCCTGGATTGTAGGCAGATTCTTTACCAACTGAACTATATACCCCAATACAAAATAAAAAGTTTAAAATTTGAAGAAAAAAGACAAATGTGTGACAATCAGAATAAAATGAGACCTTGCTGAGATTAATTTTACCCAAAATACATGATTGTGGTAGGATATACAAATACATTCAGAGTCTTAATTCAATTTTCTTTTTCTTCTTTTTCTATGTCATATAGGAAGGAAGGTACTGGAAGAAGTATTTTTTCTTCACATCCTGGAAAGGTTTGGGGATGAATTTCTCCCAGCCCTCTATCAGAAGGAATGATAATTTTGCTTGCTAATATTTTGGAATCTGGGTTTAGAGGTCATATAAGGTCTATAAGAAAACAGGTTTGTGAGAGAAGGAAGAGGGAAAGAGAGAGAAGGAGAAGAAAAAAGGGAGGAGAGAGAGAAAAGAAGAAGATGAGAGAGAAGGAATGGGGAGAGGGAAAAGAGAGACAGACTCATTGAAAGAAAAAAAAAAAAGGCTTTTTTTCTCAGATTAAAAGGAAACCATTTGAGGTAGATGGGTAGGAAAGGATATAAATTGGCCCCAAAGATCCCAGAGGAATTGTTTATGAAAGAAAAAAGGAAGGCTGGTGAGTGAAGTTCAAAAAAGAACATTGAAAGAGACATTATCTGAAGGTCTAGAAACCGCACAGTAGCTCGGCCAGTATGCATCCACGTCCAACCCTGATTACAGCTAGACTCTCCCTTTCCTGACCCCAAAGCCTTGGACAGTTAACCCTCCCATCTGCATCTGGAACTAACATCTCACAACCTGACTATCCAGCAAAAATGATGGTTGTTTTTGCTACAGAGTTTAGCAGCATATCAGCAATATCATCTGATGTGGGCATCATATTTTTAAGACACCTCAGACACTTGTAAGAGCAAGATTGAGCAGGGGCCCCTCACACCCACCGATACTAAATGTGAGATGGACCAGATTTGAAAAAATTCCAGGCTCCATAAACTCAGAGAAGATGATGATAAACTCAACGGATAATGATATGTTAACTGTCCTAAACAGTGAATGTATGTATGATCACACACATAAAGATGACATACACTATTCAGAGTGGGTCAGATGGCAACTTAAAAATAAATTATTCACACTTGGCAACTGGTAAAACAGGCTGAACTGCCTGTGAGAACTACTTTTGTTCTTGAAACTTCTTTGTATCATCAGCTAAATCTTTCCTCTCTTCCATGTTTCAAACCCTATCCTGCTCTGTGTCAGAATTGTGACTGAATTATATCTTTTCACACTAACTTCAGAGATTTCTTAGCCTCTAAGACACTCAATGAAGCTATGAGCCATGCTGTATAGGGACACCCAAGATGGACGGGTCATGGTGGAGAGTTCTGACAAAATGTGATCCACTGGAGAAGGGAATGGCAAACCACTTCAGTATTCTAGCCTTGAGAACCCCATGTACAGTAAGAAAAGGCAAAAAGATAGGACACTGAAAGATGAACTCCCCAGGTCGGCAGGTGCCCAATATGCTACTGGAGATCAGTGGAGAAATAACTCCAGAAAGAGTGAAGAGATGAAGCCAAAGCAAAAACAACACACAGTAGTGGATATGACTGGTGATGGAAGCAAGGTCCGATGTTGCAAAGAGCAATATTGCAAAAAGAACCTGGGATGTTAGGTTCATTAATAAAGGCAAATTGGAAGTGGTCTCACCAGAGATGGCAAGAATGAAAGTTGACGTTTTAGGAATCAGTGAACTAAAAGGGGTGGAATGGGTGAATTTAACTCAGATGACCATTATATCTACTACTGCAGGCAAGAATCCCTTAGAAGAAATGGAGTAGCCATCATGGTTAACAAAAGAGTCCGAAATGGAGTACTTGGATGGGATCTCAAAAACAACAGAATGATCTCTGTTCGTTTCCAAGGCAAACCATTCAATATCACAGTAATCCAAGTCTATGCCGCAACCAGTAATGCTGAAGAAGCTGAAGTTGAATGGTTCTAGGAAGACCTATAAGACCTTTTAGAATTAACACCCAAAAAAGATGTCCTTTTCATTATAGGGGACTGGAATGCAAAAGTAGGAAGTCAAGAAACACCTGGAGTAACAGGCAAATTTGTCCTTGGAATATAGAATGAAGCAGGACAAAGGCTAACAGAGTTTTGCCAAGAGAACACACTGGTCATAACAAACACCCTCTTCCAACAAGATAAGAGAAGACTGTACACATGGGCATGACCAGATGGTCAATACCAAAATCAGATTGATTATACTCTTTGCAGCCAAAGATGGAGAAGCTCAACACTGTCAGCAAAACAAGACCGGGAGCTGACTGTGGCTAAAAATCATGACCTCCTTATCGTCAAATTCATACTTAAATTGAAGAAAGTAGGGAAAACCACTAGACCATTCAGGTATGACCTAAATCAAATCCATTGTGATTATACAGTGGAAGTATGAAATAGAGTTCAGGGACTAGATCTGATAGACAGAGTGCCTGATGAACTATGGATGGAGGGTCATGACATTGTACATGAGACAGGGATCAAGACCATCCCCAAGAAACAGATACGCAAAAAAGCAAAATGGCCATCTGAGGAGGCCTTACAAATAGCTGTGAAAGAAGAGAAGCGTAAAGCAAAGGAGAAAAGGAAAGATATAAGCATCTGAATGCAGAGTTCTAAAGAATAGCAAGGAGAGATAAGAAAGCCTACCTTAGTAATCAGTGCAAAGAAATAGAGGAAAACAACAGACTGGGAAGGACTAGAGATCTCTTCAAGAAAATTAGAGATAACAAGGGAACATTTCATGCAAAGATGGGCTCAATAAAGGACAGAAATGGTATGGACCTAACAGAAGCAGAAGATATTAAGAAGGGGTGGCAAGAATACACAGAAGAAATGTACAAAAAAGATCTTCCCAATCCAGATAATAACAATGGTGTGATCACTGACCTAGAGCCAGACATCCTGGAATGTGAAGTCAAGTGGGCCTGAGGAAGCATCGCTATGAACAAAGCTAGTGAAGGGGATGGAATTCCAGTTGAGCTATTTCAAATCCTGAAAGATGATGCTGTGAAAGTGCCGCATTTGATATGCCAGCAAATTTGGAAAACTCAGCAGTGGCCACAGGACTGGACAAGGTCAGTTTTCATTCCAATCCCTAAGAATGGCAATGCCAAAGAATGGCAATGCCAAAGAATGCTCAAACTATCACACAATTGCACTTATCTCACATGCTAATAAAGTAATGCTCAAAATTCTCCAAGCCAGGCTTCAGCAATACGTGAACTGTGAACTTCCGGATGTTCAAGTTCATTTTAGAAAAGGCAGAGGAACCAGAGATCAAATTGCCAACATTTGCTGGAAAAAGCAAGAGAGTTCTAGAAAAACATCTATTTCTGCTTTATTGACTATGCCAAAGCCTTTGACTTCATGGATCACAACAAACTGTGGAAAATCTTCAAGAGATAGGAATACCAGACCACCTGACCTGCCTTTTGAGAAATCTGTATGTAGGTCAAGAACCAACAGTTAGAAGTGGACATGGAAAAACAGACTGGTTACAAATTGGGAAAGGGGTACATCAAGGCTCTATATTGTCACCCTGCTTATTTAACATATGCAGAGTACACCATGAGAAATGCTGGACTGGATGAAGCACATGCTGGAATCAAGATCGCCAGGAGAAATATCAATAACCTCAGATATGCAGATGACATCACCCTTATGGCAGAAAGTGAAGAAGAACTAAAGAGCCTCTTGAGGAAAGTGAAAAAGTTGGCTTAAAGCTCAACATTCAGAAAACTAAGATCATGGCATCCAGTCCCATCACCTCATGGCAAATAGATGGAGAAACAGTGGAAACAGTGGCAGATTTTATTTTTGGGGGGGCTCCAAAATCACTGCAGATGGTGATTGCAGCCATGAAATTAAAAGATACTTACTCCTTGGAAGGAAAGTTATGACCAACCTAGATAGCATATTAAAAAGCAGAGATAGCACTTTGCCAACAAAGGTCCATCTAATCAATGCTATGGTTTTTCCAGCAGTCATGTATGGATGTGATGGTTGGACTATAAAGAAAGCTGAGCACCAAAGAATTGATGCCCTTGAACTGTGGTTTGGAGAAGACTCTTGAGAGTCCTTTGGACTGCAAGGAAATCCAACCAGTCTATCCTAAAGCAGATCAGTCCTGGGTGTTCATTGGAAGGAGTGATGTTGAAGATGAAACTCCAATACTTTGGTCACCTGATGTGAAGAGCTGAAAAGACCCTGGTTACATTTGAAAAGACCCCGAAGCTGGGAAAGATTGAAGGAGGGAAAAGAAGGGGACAACAGAGGATGAGATGGTTGGAGGGCATCACCGACTCAATGGACATGAGTTTCAGTAAACTCTAGGAGTTGGTGATGGATAGGAAGGCCTGGCATGCTGCAGTCCATGGGGTTGCAAAGGGTTGGACACAACTGAGCAACTGAACTGAAGACATTCTGATCCACTTTAAGAGCAGAGTCTTATCACAGTCTTGTGAGACTGACTCTTTGAACTCACAGTGTTTTGCAAATCATCAGGACTTCCATGTCCTCACACCAGGATGCAGACCTGAGAGAAGTACACAGGTTTACATCCTGGTGGTAGTAATACCATCCAACAGGTCTGGACCACAGAGTCCTCTCTCTCGCTGCCTGTCTACCCACAAGCTGTGGCATAGGTGGATTTATTTCTTGAGTTTCTCTCCTCTAATGAATTCTCTGAAAGCAACTGATGCCTTATCTCAGGGCAGCTTCTCTCTTAGTCTTATGTTCTGTTTTCTCTGGAATGTTGCTGATGTCTGGGGTTTCATAAAGCAACTGGGAGTTCAACGTTCAAAAAGAAATTCCACATTGAATCCTGTCTGAACAGAATTTAGTAATACTCTTGTGGCACCATCAAAAATCCTATGTCACCATCGGAAATCCTAGGTCTGTTTGTTTAAGGATTTAATGCACCCATCTGAGTATCACATGTAAATATGCAACATGATGCCCTACAACAGCCTGCTTTATCAGTGGCACTGTATTTAACACTCCATTATGTATAACTTGACAACTCTGAGACTAGATTCTTCTATGGAAACAGTAAGAATTTCATACAATTTTATCCTCATGTTAATTTAGGAAATGCAAGTAATTTAGGAAATGCAAGTTATACTTGTTCACAATGGTAAATGCAATAAGGGAGTGTATATTGCTTAAAAATGAAAATTGGCATTTAAAATTATCTAAATTGGGAGAGATTTTTAAAGTCTTCTAAGCAAAGATAAATTCAATTTCACTCTTTCCAGCCATGCTTAAATCCTACCAAGAACAGTGACATCACAAGTCAATAAGAAAGCTCACAGGATTTCTATCATATTTACAATTATATTTGAGTCATCACATCTGTCTTTGGATTTGAATACAATAGGACTTGCCTCCACTGTGTAGAAGATTTATATCCACAAAATCTCACTGATAGCTAACTCTGGAAAAAAAAAAAAAATCTGGACGATCCTTTCCATGTTCCCCAGAGGATTTCTTTAGATTTCAGTTTTTTCAGACTAAGGAATTGACATTCATTTCTTACCAAGTGAAAAACATGCCTAGAGAAAAAATAACCTGCCTCAAAATTGAATGACACCATGTTACTGAAGCAAAGGACCAGGCCACTGCCCAGTGATGGTGATTATAGACTGCAATATACAAAATTAGTACTTATTAAAAAGTAGAATATTTGATATGTTAAGCTGTCATTAACAGTGGGTTTTATTGTGAGAAGACGTAGTTTAATGGACAAACTTTGGCCCCTAAAAGGTATAAATTAATTTTTTAATTTGGCAACCATTTTGCTAGTGATCAAGTGATCAATCATTTAATTACTTTGCTCCTTCATATGTTGAAATATATATACTCAGATTTTTAAAGGGCAGTATGAATTATATATAAAACAAATCCATTTATGTGAAGATACTAAGCAAAAATCAGAAAACAAAATATCCAGCTATACATCATCTGTGCAGGATCTTACTTTTAGGACTATTTCATCTTCCTGTGCTTGCTCCATTTTCTTAAAATGGATACAATTATAATATGTACTTTGAGTTGTTAAGAGGAATAACTTGATATGTTTATAAATCACTTAGAAAAGTATCTAAGCTTAGCAATTACTTATATGATTATCATTTACTACTTATAATGCCCTACAAAGGATGAAGTTTTTTTCTAATGTTGAGGATAATTGTCAAGAAAAACCATGGGATTTGATTCCAATTTTACTGTAAGGTAAAAAAGAGAAAAAAAAAATGAGCCATGAAGTCATCCTTGGAATAAGAGTGTAAGGAAACAAATGGCTTATTGAAATACATAGAGTTACATTTTTTAAAAAGTTATATTTACATAAAAGTCCTTTGCAATTGCTTTCCAACTGTACGGCTTTTCTCTGAAGTCTCATATTTTTCTCAGGGACCTCTTAACAGATCTGCCAAATAGTAGAACTAGTTTGAAATGATGTTTTGAAAACTAGAAATAATGTAGGCTCCAGGGGGAAAAAAGAGAGGTACAATTTACCTGTCTGTTCTGATTAGAGCTACTAATTGGATGTGAAGGTATATGTGCATAAAAATGCTATGCTCCAATAAGAAGGCAAAAACCCTAAAATACATTTAAAAAAACTTTATATGGATTCATAACGGCCAACAAAATTTTAAAAACCATCTAGTAGAGGCTTTTACTTAAGGTTTGAGTCATTTCTGAACATTCTCGCTAGCAAGCCATTCAGATTATATTTTCATACCATCATACGAAACTGGAAATTTGCATGTGTGCCAAGTTGCTTCAGTCATGTCCAACTTTTTGCGACCCTATGGACTGTAGCCCGCCAGGCTCCTCTATCCATGGGATTCCCCAGGTAAAAAAACTGGAGTGGGTTGCCATGCCCTCCTCCAGGAGATCTTCCTGACCCAGGGATCAAAACTGCATGTCCCACAACTCAACGCAGATTCTTAACCACTGGACCACTGGGGAAGTACTGGAAATTTACCGTTTCCCAAATCACCTCAGGCTAAATTTAGGCACGAGGAATGCGGTGGAAGTAGCACAGGTTTGGGGTGTAGGGCACCCTGGGTTCATATTCTGGCTCAGTCATACACATTGAGTGTCCTCCATAAAAACAGTGGTGCTAAGCAACTCCAGTACTTTGGCCACCTCATGTGAAGACTTGACTCATTGGAAAAGACTCTAATGCTGGGAGGGATTGGGGGCAGGAGGAGAAGGGGACGATAGAGGATGAAATGGCTGGATGGCATCACTGACTCGATGGACGTGAGTCTCAGTGAACTCCGGGAGTTGGTGATGGACAGGGAGGCCTGGCGTGCTGTGATTCATGGGGTTGCAAAGAGTTGGACACGACTGAGCGACTGATCTGATCTGATCTGATCTGAAGCCTTAGATTCCCCCATGTAAAACATGAGTGGTGATCTCCACCTCTGATAGTTCTCTGTGTTAACACAGTTAAGCCAGATATTTGATTAAACACTAATCCAGATGTTGATATGAAGATATTTCACAGATGTGGCTAGCATCTGTAGTCAGTTGGCTTTAAGTAGATTACCTTAAAAATGTGTGTTGATGTTCAAGAACACAGCATCAGCTCCTGCTGAGGGGTAAGCCTACTGGTGTATTCTACAGATTTCAGACAGACTCAAGACTGTTTTTAACTTGCCTGCCACTAACTCATTCACTCTCTCTCTTTCTCTCTCCATCCATATAATTATTTGTATATGTATATATGTATAATATATATACACACAAATATATACTTACATACACATATATATGGGGCTTCCCTGGTGGGCTCAGATGATAAAGAATCCATCTTCAATGCAGGAGACCCAAGTTGACCCCTCATTGGGAAGTCCCCTGGAGAAGGGAATGGCAACCCACCCCAGTATTCTAGACTAGAGAATTCCAAGGACAGAGGATCCTGGCAGGCTTACAGTCCATGGGGTCACAGAGAGTTAGACACCACTGAGCGACTATATACATTTATATAAAGGGATTAAAAAATGTGGGCAACAATAAATTATATCATTTTCTTGTCAATTGTGCTTAAATGCCATTGGGAACAGTGGCCTCATAAGTTTCTATGAAAGCTCATGTGGTTTTCATTGTTTATAATAATATTTGAATTGTTATTGTTCTCTCTCTCTTCTAAGGGATGATGTATTGGTGTTGTCTTCCTGGAGAACTGTGATTGATAGACTGTCTCACAGGAATAGCTCTTCTAAGGATACAAAGGTACTCTATACATCTGACTCCTCAATGGCCCCTTCCCAAACATTATCTGAAAAGTATCTCCCTGGAGCCTCCCTTCTAGTCAAAGTTCTAATACAATAAAAAGAACATCTGATCCTAGCTTGGATCTGGTTCTGTAAATAGTATGATTAAGTCAACTGACAAATTTGATATGGAATGTAGATTAGGTAAAAGTAGATAAAAGTATCACACTTCATAAATGCACTGCATTTACGTAAGAGAATATTCTAATTTTTAGGAAATACACACTAAAGTACATAAAGGGAAATGGGGTATGACATAAGAAACCTACTCTCAAATGGGTCCAGAAAACTTGTAGAAAAAAAACAGATAATCACAAAGCAAGTACCGAAAATGTTAATGATTGCTGCTGATTCTGGGTAAAGAGGACAGAGAAATTCTTTGTTTTATTCTTATAACTTTTCTGTATGTTTAAGATAATGTTAAAACAAAAACTTTGAAAATGCAAAAAAAAAGAGGAAAATGGCATCAGTTCAGCTCAGTTCAGCTCAGTTCAGTCGCTCAGTCGTGTCCGACTCTTTGTGACCCATGAATCGCAGCACGCCAGGTCTCCCTGTCCATCACCAACTCCCGGAGTCACTCAGACTCACGTCCATCGAGTTGGTGATGTCATCCAGCCATCTCATCCTCTGTCATCCCCTTCTCCTCCTGCCCTCAATCCCTCCCAGCATCATAGTCTTTTCCAATGTGTAAACTGTTCGCATGAGGTGGCCAAAGTATTGGAGTTTCAGCTTTAGCATCAGTTGAGAGCCAATTCTTTGGCACTCAGCTTTCTTCACAGTCCAACTGTCACATCCATACATGACTGGATAAACCATAGCCTCAACTAGATGGACCTTTGTTGGCAAAGTAATGTCTCTGCTTTTCAATATGCTATCTAGGTTGGTTATAACTTTCCTTCCAAGGAGTAAGTGTCTTTTAATTTCATGGCTGCAGTCACCATCTGCAGTGATTTTGGAGCCCAGAAAAATAAAGTCAGC
>NW_011494898.1:6480209-6499105 GCF_000754665.1 Bison bison bison
AATAGCCCCATCTATTTGCCATGAAGTGATGGGACCGGATGCCATGATCTTCGTTTTCTGAATGTTGAGCTGTAAGCCAACTTTTTCACTCTCCTCTTTCACTTTCATCAAGAGGCTTTTTAGTTCCTCTTCACTTTCTGCCATAAGGGTGGTGTTATCTGCATATCTGAAGTTATTGGTATTTCTCCCCGCAATCTTGATTCCAGCTTGTGCTTCTTCCAGCCCAGCGTTTCTCATGATGTACTCTGCATAGAAGTTAAATAAGCAGGGTGACAATATACAGTCTTGACGTACTCCTTTTCCTATTTGGAATCAGTCTGTTGTTCCATGTCCAGTTCTAACTGTTGCTTCCTGACCTGCACATAGGTTTCTCAAGAGGCAGGTCAGGTGGTCTGGTATTCTCATCTCTTTCAGAATTTTCATAGAGGGACCCAAACCAAAACTGTGGAGTGATTAGCACCCCTTTCAGGGCACCTGAACTAATTGGTAGCTGACAACATATTTGTGTGTGGTCAGTCGTGTATGACTCTTTGTGACCCCACAGACTGCAGCCCACAAGCTTCCTCTGTCCATGGGATTCTCCAGATAAGAACACTGGAGTGGGTTGCCATGCTTCTCCAGAGGATCTTCCTGATGCAGGAATTGAACCCATGTCTGTTACTTCTGCATTGGCAGGCAGGTTCTTTACCACTAGCGCCACTCGGGAATCCCCAGTTGACAATACCTTTTGGCTAAGTTTAAAGGCTTGAGTCTGTCCGGCTCACCAACAATCCTGTTCCTCCAACACTGGCTGAGACAGTGTTACATTCCAAGTGGAAAGAGCGGGGGAGCATACGGGATGACCATAATGGAGGTTGAAGATGAAGAAACATGTGGTCATTCTTCCATCACTAGCTTATGTTCTCATATGTGAAATGATTTAATATTAGGTTTAAGACTGGATGTACTTTATTATAAAAAATGTCTTTTCTTTAACATACTTGCCATTTATGTATCATTTCAAGATGCTTCTTAAGTTCTAGCTCATTTAAACTTTGTCTTGAATGAAATGAGGCACCAAGATTACCCAAAAGGACCCGTTTGATGGAATCACCCCCTGGGGCCATTTACTTTGGGGCACTGTAAGGAGGTGGTCATAAATGCAGTACATCGCTTCAACTGTAACGTGTCTCGTGAAGAATGAACATTACTCAGAGGACTACTACAAGAAGCTTTACAACTTCCAGACAAGCTGTCCTGTTGTTTTCTCTGAAGCAACTAATAGGGACCCACCTAGTGGAAAGACTCAATGGACACGAATTTGAGCAAACTCCAAGAGACAGTGGAGGACAGAGGGGCCTGACGGGGTGCAGTCCATATGGTCGCAAAAGAGTAGGACATGACTTAGCCACTGAACAACAATGGAAAGGCAATGCTACGCAGACCCTGCTGTTTTCAGAGCTAACCTGGAATCTCCAAGATCTTTCAAAACTCAGCTTCCTAGATAACATGCATTTGATTACACACCCTACGATTTCAAGTCAAATTAACAAAACTAACAGGGATTTGCCTTGTCTCTTGTTTACTTCAGAATTCTGTCTGGATGTCCATCCATCTCATGGGTTCTTACTTCTCTTTTTCTTGATATCTGAGGGCTGTGTCCTCATGAGGCACAGGTAGCTCAAATGGAAAGATAAAACCCAAATCAGGTTCAGAACCTTGCTTTATTATGCTTCTTCAGGAACTATAGGAACTTGGGTAAGTATGTCTATAACTGGCTGAAAACCTTTCCCTGCTTAGTCATTCCTGGTTCCTGTGCCCTGAGTAAGCCATGGCCATTCTTAATGCCCATCTCAGAGTAGCACACACATCATTGTTCCACACCCCAAGACAGCCACGGACATCTGAATGTGCTGTACTTCCTGTACATCTATATTGGGCAAACCTTTCACCAAAGTACAGAGGAAAAGTTAAAAGTTAACAGTCTTTAACTTCAGAGTACAAGGAGGAACTAAAGAATGAATTCTTCTTCCAGAGCTCCAGATGGTGGAAAAAGTCCTGTTTGTGTAGAGGAGTCCAGATGACTTCATAACCATACCTCTTCTGCTGTAGCAAAGGTCCTGCCTGTCTCAGTTTCAACTTCAGAGTTAAGATGCTTCACAAGTCTCTGTTTTTGTTTAATTTTGTTTTTTCTGTTCTTGCAAAAGGGTTTATCCATTAGAATACTAACCATTTCTCCATTTAAATCTTTCTCATTGCCTGTCTGGCGCTTCCCAGGTGGCTCAGTGGTTAAAAAAAAAAAAAAAAAATCTGCCTGCCAATTCAGGAGATGCAAGAGATATGGTCAATCCCTGGGCCAGGAAGATCCCCTGGAGGAGGGCATGGCAACCCCCTCTAGTATTCTTGCCTGGAGGATCATAGGCACAGAGAAGCCTGGCAGGTTACAGTCCATGGGCTTGCAAAGAATTGGACATGACTGAGCACTCATGCATGCATTCTCTGTCTAATCAATTTTACACAAACCTGCTTAATTTATCTTCCTTCATTTTACTCCTTTGCTTTAAAAAATAACTAAATATGTACCATAGCTTTCTTATCCATTCATCTGCTGATGGACATCTAGGTTGCTTCCATGTCCTGGCTATTATAAACAGTGCAGTGTTGGAGAGGGAGAGTGTGGGAAGATTTGGGAGAATGGCATTGAAACATGTATAATATCATGTATGAAATGAGTTGCCAGTCCAGGTTCGATGCACGATACTGGATGCTTGGGGCTGGTGCACTGGGACGACCCAGAGGGATGGTATGGGGAGGGAGGAGGGAGGAGGGTTCAGGATGGGGAACACATGTATATCTGTGGCGGATTCATTTCGATATTTGGCAAAACTAATACAATATTGTAAAGTTTAAAAATAAAATTAAAAAAAATAAATAAAATAAAAAATAACTAAATAATAATAAAAACACAGACCTTCACATACAGAAGACATTTCAAACTTTTATCTGGGCTTTAAACTTCTCTAGAAATTGCTATAACTTTCCTTCTAATAACTTTCTTCCTGTCCTTTTCCATGACTCTCCACTCCACTCCTGACACACTGCCTCACATGTTCTCTTCCAAACACACCATGTACTCTTCCATCTTGCTATCTTTGTTGATGGCAATCACACGTCTGCAGTGTCATTTAAACATCCACCTGAGAAAAGCTCACTAATCCTTAGGCTCAGTTTCAATGTCTTTCCTTTTATGAACACGTCACGGTTACCCCAGGCATACAATTTTCCCCTCTTCTGTATCTCTGAGTAGTTTTCACATGACTACCTGCCCTTTCTTCCCATCATAGGCAAGGGGATCCTAGTTTCCTTCCAGGACCTGGAGTCTACAGCCAGACAATACAAGTCCAATTCTTGACTCCTCCATTTCCTGGCTCATGATCTGAGCAAATTACTTATTAATCTCTGGGAGCCTCAGTTTTCTCATCTATAAAACAGGTATTTAAAAAGGTACCCACCTTGTATAGACAAAAACTAAATGTGTTGATATTATAAAAAGCACCTGGACTCATGCTTTGCGGCATAGTATCTGTCATGTGAGTATCTGCCAATATGAGTATTACTGGCATATACTCCTCCACATGAGCAGATACATAGTGTTTTGAATATTGGTACTCTAAAAATATGGGTCAAAATAATATAAAATGAATCAAGGTAGATTTTGAAGATGTGTTCTTGACTTTATACAGAAATTCTTCTAAAGAAGTGACAGATTGAGGTGAACTGATTTTTAGTGGATGATTTCCAGTTAATGGTTTTCGGGGGTGGGTTGCTCAGAGGGTAAAGCATCTGCCTACAATGCAGGAGACCTGGGTTTAATCCCTGGGTCGAGAAGATCCCCTGGAGAAGGAAATGGCAACCCACTTCAGTACTCTTGCCTGGAAAATCCCATGGACAGAGAAGCCTAGTAGGCTACAGTCCATGGGGTCGCAAAGAGTTGGATACGACTGAGCGACTTCATTTTCACTTTCACTTTCACTTTCAAAGATAAATAAAAGTTTAAACTGCAAAAAGATCAATCTGTGAAGCTGAGTTAAGGAATGCAAGATCTCCTATTTGTAAGATATTCAAAGTCATGTAGGAGAAGTTGATGACATACAACCCTCAAAAAGAGTTTGCATGACATAGCAAAGAAGATAAACCATCACCTTCCAGCTTAGAAGCCTATTGCATTTATTAAGCTGGGTGGTCTCATATGAAAGCCAGTGTGCAAGAAACCAGGGGTCCTATATTTTATCTCTGATCTTATCAATGAATCCATTTTGAGTATAAAGAGATTTCCTTTGTTGCCTAAAATAAAACATGGTGATATATCTTTCCAGGATGCTTTTTTACAGTTTGTAAAAAATACAGATCAAATTGACACAAGGGTATAAAGTTAAATTACATTATGTTTTTCATCAATTGCCTTTACCAAAAGAATGAAAATACATAAGGTCAGGACTACATAAACATACAACACACATTTTTCCCAGCTGTCAAAATAGAATGACAAAGGACTCTTTGGGCATTCTACCTCACTATTTGGAAAAGTAGCACTGATTACTATATTCTTCAGTTACGCATAATCTCCATGGAATAATAAATTCTGAATCCAGAGTTGGTGTACAAGTCCTTTGGGTTTTCTCACTTGTCTTTCTGATCTCAACTCCTCACTTCCCTCACCCACAGGGCAATGTAGTGGTCATACAGAAGACCTGCACTCTTCAGAACCTACCTGCTCTTCCTGGCCCTTCTATCTCCGCACAGATAAAACCTCTTTTTCCCTCCTGCCATAGTCAACTCTCACACATCCTTCAAATTTCAATTCAGGTATAATGTTTTCTCCCTCTAGATTTTTTGGAGCAAAGTTGACCATGTCCATCTCTTGACAGTGCCATGATCATACCACTGTTTTCCTCCTACTATAATTACTAATTTACATGTTCTTTTCTTGATCTAACTATGAAGCCCCAGAAGACTGAGTCATGGACCAATTCATCCCTTAATCCCTTGTGTACAGGACAAAGTATGTCTTTACTAAATACTGTTCCAGTGAATTCATAGATAAACTCCTATCACTTTTTCTCAGTGGAATTTTAAGTTCCGTGTGTATGTAAATCCCCTACATATTCAAACTATCTTACCTTTACATAAACCAGATCTGTCTTATGTGCATTTAGAAAGTCACAAATGTTCATATATACTTTTGAGGATGCTTTCTTTTTTTCATTCTAAATTCCCCGCAAAATTACTTGGGGGTTTTAGGGACAAAGTAACAGCTCTCAAACTTAATATTATGACCTGAAGTTTGATAGCAAAGCAGGTTTTCAGAACTTGAGAACTGTCTCTAGTCAACAATTCCTCCCACCAAATAGCTGATAGCCAAAGTATGTTCCCATATGCACCGCCATCTATGGTACTGGAGTATTTTTTTTCTTCTCCCATTCGTCCTTTCATGAACCCATTCACCAATCCATCTACCCATGTAGCCAACACTTGCTATGTAAACACAGCCTACCAGGCACTGCACTCAGGACTGGAGATCCAACGATTAAAAAGGCAGAGGACCTGTCTTTACACAGCACACAGCAGGCAGAAGAGAGACAGGCGCATAAAAAGCACCACAGACTTCACAATGAGGTAAGTGCTACTGGAGAAGTGTGCCGGGTACAAGGGGGGAAGTGCAGGAAAAGCAGAGACTGGGAGAGCTTTTAAAGAGAAATTTGAGACTATTTCATAAGCCATACCTCTCAGGGTCTGAAGAAACCCTGGTGTCATGCCAAGTCATCCTTTCCACTGATTTCAGCCAAGGACCACGAACCGCATCCTAACCTTTGCACTGTCTCTCTCAGTTGTTCTCAGTGATCGCTGGGGAGCACTTTATTTGAAAACCTGAGAGGCCTTTCCCCTTCAGCCAGCCTGCAGGGTGATGGCAACATGGGAGCTGAGCCTATGAGTGCTCCTATCAAGCAGCTGAAAAAGTTGTAGCCCGTGAGTCATGGCTCTTTTCATGTGCTTCCAGGTCTGTGGGAGGAGAGGCCTTTGGCTGGCAGCACTGGCAATCTAGCACCTATGCTGATCACTTGGGGAAAGAAAGATGCTATCACCACCAGAAGAGCTACAGAATCCTCCTACCTCTCTCAAGCGTGCCTCTCCACAATGCCATGGGAAGGCCATGCCTCAAAATAGCGTGTGAGCCAAAACCCACATTTTCAGAAAAAAAAAAAAAAAGGAACAAATAAATTAAGCTTCTGCCACCCACCTCCCTTCTGTGCAGCTCAGGAAAACCAAGTGAAATAAACAAGCAAATTAGAGGCTGGTACGTGAGCGTCAGATCACGAACATGTTTTGAAGGCTCTGCCAACCGTTCCTTCCTGAATTGGGTTTGTTCTGGTGGGGAAGATAATAATTAGTGATCATATTACTAATATTGATGCCTAATGTCTATTGAAAACTTACTGCGTACCAGACACTAGGCTTACAATTTACATGCATGCCTATTTAATGACACAAAGAGAAAGTACTATGATAATCTAGACTTTCATCTAGGGAGTCTGGGGCTCGGAAGGGTCAAACCAATTTGCCAAATTTCACAGGTGCCGTAACTAGCTGAGCAGACCCTGTGACCATTAATATCTTAAATCTGTTGCTCTTAAACAATATGTGAGTGTGTGCTAAGTCGCTTCAATCATGTCTGACTCTTTACAACCTTATGGACTGTAGCCTGTCAGGGTCCTCTGTCTATGGGGATTCTCCAGGCAAGAATACTGGAGTGGGTTGCCATGCCCTCCTCCACGGATCTTCCTGACCCAGGGATCAAACCTGTATCTCTTATGTCTCCTGCATTGGCAGGCGGGTTCTTTACCACTAGATTCACAGGGAAGCCCTTAAACAATATGCTTTCCTTAAAATTAAGGAAAATATTAAGGTAGGATTGTCAGAAGCATAGATATTATTCCCTATCATGAAGTACTAAGCAACCTATAAATCTGTGTGATGTTTTTGCAATTCAACAGCATAATGCTCTTGACCTGGAGTCATTCCCCCTTACTTTGTATTTGCAGGAGAGAACAAAAAGTACTTAGGACTTCTAAGATAATTAAGCACAGAGGAATAACATTTTCCCAGTTCCTGCCAGTTTGCTTAGGCAGTGTTTTAGTCAAATTACCACCTTTACATAGATGCACTTGCAAATACCCTTTTTTCCCACTAACAAATCAGTTTTAAATTATTTAGCAAAATTTAGAATTCCCCATGCCTAATGGGGGACAAATACTCTCAATGTCTGTAGTCTGCAGTCTAACGGGCTCCCAAGTGAAGAAAAACACAGCTCTATAAGTAAATAAGAAATCAGGTATTTTTCATTTAACAATTATTACTGTTCTTCAGAGACAACATAGAATGTGTAAGTAGGGTATGGTAGAATAACTTCAAAAAATTAACATACCTGAAGGGAAGGTGATTTAACTAGCATTTACCACTTTTTTCTATTTGAATTGGAAATCTAACAAGAACCAGCTCTCTAAGGAGACAGCAAGAGTGGCAAGTGGGCTGACAGACCGAGGAAAAGGCTTCCCTTGGTACTGTGAATGGCAGAAAAAAAAGAAACTCAAACAGGGATGCACTCATTCTGATGCTTTAAGTACTGGAGGGAGTTGGAGAGGAGAGAGGTTCTCCAAGAAGCCCCTGAAACGTTTCTGCTCAGGGTGCTCAAGCATCATCAGCATGACCCAGGAGTTCATTAGACAAGAGAATCACAGGCCCTATTTCAGGGCTTTTGAACTAGAATCTGCATTTTAACCTAATGGGTGCTTCCCTGGTCATTCAGTGGTAAAGAATCCACCTGCAAACACAGGAGACACAAGAGATGCAGGTTTAACCCCTGGGTTGGGAAGATCTCCTGGAGAAGGAAATGGCAACCTCCTCTAGTATTCTTGCCTGGAGAATCCCACGGACAGAGCAGTCTGATGGGCTACAGTCCATGGGTCACAAAGAGTCAGACACAAATGAGCACCCAAATGATTTCTAAGCACAGTGATGTTTGAGAACCACCACTCCAAACACGCCAACAGAATCTACTCTAAGCACCTGGGAGAGGAAGCGAGGGCTGGTGCCAGCTCAAAACAACTGCAATCAGGTATGAACGTCCCTGCGACCCTACTTCTCCTCCCCACCCACCATGTCATCAAATACCAAAGCCTGCCCTACAAACCCTACAAACCCTCTAGCTGGACCTTGGTCTCCCGTAGCTCTCTGCTTTCTTCTCTGAGGACATGCTCAGCTCACTCCTACTTTCCAGCCTCTGTAGCTGCCAAACCTCTCGAATCTTTCATGGGTTTCTCTTTCTCACAGGTCAAGTTTCAACTTGAATGTCTTCTTCTAAGAGATGTCTTCCTAACAACCACATTTTTCTGAATTTACTTTCTTGATTCAACTTACAAACACTGAAGACACTTTATTTATTGGTAGACTTACTGCCATTGGAAGGACTGATGCTGAAGCTGAAGCTCCAATACTTAGGCCACCTGATGTGAAGAAATGACTCATTGGAAAAGACCCTGATGCTGGGAAAGGTTGAAGGCAGGAGGAGAAAGGGACAACAGAGACATCACTCAGTGGACATGAGTTTGAGTAAACTCTGAAAGATAGTGAAGGACAGGGAAGACTGGCATGCTACAATCCATGGGGTCACAAAGGGTCAGACATAACTTAATGACTTGAAGAACAAATACTTTATGTAAAAAGAATGAGGACAGCCTTTGACAATTGCCTCTCTCAGTTTTTATTCTTTCTCCTTTGTATTCTTATGGTCCCCGCCTCCGAACCTTGACTAACAACAAATCACAAAGTTTATAAAAACTGGTTTCAGAAGAAATGTTCTGGCCATTTTTTGGATGATATTACAACAATGACACTGAGTAAGTGACCCAAGGACCAAAAAACCCTCCTGTTATTCCAACAAGAGTTACGGCAACTGAAGATGGGAAGTGTACTTGAGTCAGACCATTAGGATTGGTACCCTCTCCTTTTCTCATCCTGTAGAATCCCAACCCTGCTTCAACTGGGAGAGTCACCTGGTCTTCAGGTGCTACCTGAGCACATCACTTGAATAAAGCCTTTGACGTCTCTTTGAGTTGCTTAAGTTAGCTTCTTTTGAAGTTTTGTTAGATGCCTTCTCCTATTAGAATTATGGCCCTTTTCATTACTCTTGATCTTTCCAGTTCTCCACCATCATCAGAACTTAGGATAATGCCTCTCACATGGTAGTGGCTCAATCCATATTTGTGGGATGACTTTTATTTCAAAAGGGACACCAACCCGTCCTGGACTCTCAGTATCACTGGTTTTTGTCTGTCATGTGAGCTGACCACATGTCCTCTTCCTCTTTGACCTCCTTCCTTGGAAAAGATGATTTATTTCATACCCGCTAGTTATCTTGCTCTTGAATGCAGCTCTAGTAAGTGACGCTCTTCATGATACTATTTGCACTGGTTTAACTGTCTTAGTTATCACCTAATACTGTCAGTGGAAAAAGCAGAGTGGTGTTTTTGTATAGACCAATGAAACTGGGCTAAAATTGACCACACCTGAAAAAGGGAAACCACAAAATTCTCTGGAGTCTTTCATTCAAGAAGAAAAAGATTGCTTTGTGTATTGGAAACTAAGCTCCTAACAGTAAGCACTATTTCACAAGCCCCCAAATACACCAGAATGCAGGGAATTCAGAGAACCCCAACACAAAAGTTTCTAAGCTACCCATCAGAGCACCTCAGCCTGAATTCTGCCATATTGTGTCTGTTTTGCTTTGCTCTCTACTATTTCATCTAATTAATTATTTCTCTACAAGAAGAGGTTGGAGTTGTTATGACTTTGGGTAACCTAGATCCAGGGAAGGGAGGAAATACAAATGCCAACACTAGGTCTTAATCCCTTGGCAGCAGCTGCGCCTCAGGGAGTAGTTCCTGGCATCCCTATTAACGGAGTAAGCCTGACAGAAAGCCATGCTCTTCTAAGATGCTAATATTTAGACTAATAAACCTAGACACCAGGGTTAGAACTAATTTCCTTAGCAAATGTACCAGGCATAGCTATTAACCCCCTACGTAGAGAGCAATGAACAAAAGGTGAAGTCCACTTTCCTTCAGATCCTAAACCCCACCTGATGGCAAACAGACTGAGCAGGGCCCAGACCTGAGCTTCAGAGAACAGTTAAGAATCCATGACATCTTGTGGTGGATTCATTTTGATATTTGGCAAAACTAATACAATTATGTAAAGTTTAAAAAAAAAAAAAAAGAATCCATGACATCAAATCAGGGACAGAAAAGATGGGGAGAATTGGATAAATTTGAGAGCTATAATGGAGTTACAGTTAATACTTACTGCAAATGATGGAATACCTGAACATACCTATAGAATTCATGTTACAATATAACTTCAGTGACCTAAGTATAAAAAAATAGTTCCAATTGTAAATATAAAATATTATTTCTGGGAGACTCGTTTATTTTCAATCATTCCTCTGTTCTACCACTGTACCTTATCAAATCTCTATTGTGTTATTCCAAAGCCCATTTCTGAAAGGACATTTAAAAGAAGGACTAATGTCGCATTTATGAGGATTTTTTTTTTCTTCTGGAGATCTGAAAATGCATGACTAATATTTGGGTTAAAACTGACATCAAAGTATATGTGATAGCACAGTCTAATTTTTTTCACTGATTCCATAAATAACTTGGAAAATTTCCCCCAGTTTCTATTAGGAGAAGACCCCATCATGTTTAATTTGCTATCTGAACTGTACAACTTGAAGATTTTCTTTCATTTACCTCTTAAAATTGTATTTATATACCAATTATTTCAACTCCCCCAAACAAATTCATACATATTTTTATTAGAATGTGATTTCTTTGGGGGCTATTCTTGCTAAGTCAAACTGACTCAGGAAGATGAAGTGAAGTTAAATTTATGTTTTACATGAAGCAGTGAGAAGGGGTAGCCACAAGCTTGCTTCTTCATAAGGGCCCCCCTTTAACAACTCCCAACACAGACAGGTGCTTCTGTCTTCCAACTAACCTCAGGGATAAGGCTTTCCCCATCACTACTGTGATCCTTTCTCTGTTTGGGTCATTACAACAGTAGCTTATGCCCTTGGCACTTCTCCACTGCCTTCATGGAAATTTTAACAGACTCTCTGAAACTAATTAAGTTAGGTGCTTACAAGTATTTAGACTAGAAAGAAGATTCCTCCTCTTTCAGTAGTAGAGAAAATCTTTATTGATTTCCTGTCAGGGGGATACCTTTACCTCTAAGCCCCAAGTCATGTCGATTCCCAGTCCAGGAGGCTGGTCTTGTCTACTCTGAAGTCCATTTTGGTAAGTAAACCAAGTCAAGCCTAATCACCCCAGTCTCATCTGCCATCAGAACTTCCTTTGCCAGCCTCATCCTCCTTTATAAAACCTATTTCCTTTCTCCCTTCTTATCTCCTTAACACTTAAACTCCTAGGTCACAGAAGGCACAAGGATGTGTCATTGTTAAAGTACAATGCCCATCATCTCCCATAGCATTAACACAAAAAGGTGAGCCATGCAAGTATATATGATATTGGCAGATTCATCAAAAACTAACAAAATAAGACAAAAAAAAAAAAAAAAAGAAAATTCCAGGCCAGGGTCTTCAAAAATATAAAGGTAAATTGAATATCATTAAAAGAACTAATTTTGAGAAGTGAAAGATCACTATTAATGTTCTATCTTTAATACGAAACCAACATTATTTTATCCAAGGAAATAAACAAGAGAGGGGAAAATACCATGGGAACCTGACCCCAATGTGATCAGGTCACTGACTAAAACAAAATTAGGAAAGGTGAAGTGTTGGAGTAGTTTGTGAACCACACACATCTAGTCTCAAATCCTGGCTCAACTGTTACTGAGTCATGTTGGGCAAGTTACTTAAACTCCGAGTCTCAATCTTGATTTAAGGAAAACAACCATAATAACACTTCCTCACAAAGCTTTTTGAAATTAAAAATAAAATATCCAAAGTGCTTATAGCGTGGCTATGGGTCATGGGGTTATTACTATCTGAAAAATTCTGAAATCTTCATATCAGGAGCCTACTATTTTTAGATTTTTGAGATGATGGAGATACAGGTGTCTTAAATTTTGACCCCAGTATCCATTTATAGCGCCTCTGCTCACTATCCCCTAATGTAAACAGAGCTATAGTCAGTTACAGTGCTATGTTCATGGTCTCCCAAGAACCACAAACCAGAGATATTTCTTCTTTGACTTTGCTCATCTTCATCTTTCGATCCTGCCACTCCCCACTACCTTCCCTCCTTCTATGTCTAGATCTAGTGCTTCCTGCTTTATGAAGAATTCCCAGATTGTACTGCAATTCAGTTAACTCACCTTCCTGTAAATATCTGTTAAACATGTAACCTGTCAGAAAGATACCCTGGAGAAGGAAATGGCAACTCACTCCAGTGTTCTTGCCTGGGAAATCCCATGGACATAAGAACCTGGAAGGTTACAGTCCACAGGGCCAAAAAGAGTTGGACATAGAGACTAAACAACAACAAACCTATCACTTGCTTTACCCTATGTTGAGTCTTTCTTCAGGTATTTTGTGGGGAAGGAAATAGCAGCCCACACCAGTATTCCTGCCTGGAGAATTCCATGGAAAGAGGAGCCTGGTGGGCTATATAGTCCATGGGGTTGCAGAGAGTCAGACACTCAATGCAATACTCATGCATTGAGTATTTTGAGTATCACCAAAGGGAATCAACATGGATTCAAAGATATGTCTAGTCACTACTATCATCTTCTGTCCCTCCTTCCTCTTTGTTAATAACACTGAGAGTTCAATTAGCAATGCCTACCTCCACTGGTTACTGATGCCTCTGTAAGACACCTGTGATGCTTCCAGATAAGCATCTAGGTATCATATTATCCAGTGGTTATGCAAGCATCTGGCTATTATATTATCCAGTGGTTAACTGCACCCTTCAGTTCCCACACTGGACAATATTCCCAAGGCAGAGTCAAAGATAAGGCTTCCATCCTTTTTCTTATCTTCTATTAAAGGATAAAGGGCTTCTCTGGTGGCACTAGTGGTAAAGAACCTGCCAATGCAGGTAGATGTAAGGGACACGGGTTCCATCCCTGGGTTGGGAAGATCCCCTGGAGGAGGGCACAGCAACCCACTCCAGTATTCTTGCCTGGAGAATCCCATGGACAGAGGAGCCTCATGGGTTAATGTCCACAGGGTCACAAAGACTCAGATATGACTGAAGCAACTTACCACACACATTAAAGGATGAAAGCTTTTGCCCAATAACTTACAGGATTGACATCTCATGAATAGTAATATCTTACACAGTAATTTCAGTTCTATGTCACTGTTCTTTGTTTCTCCTTGAAACAAAATTCTCATATGAGTCAGTGGTGAAAGGAAATGCTATGTTAGGGACTCATTCAAGTCACTCATCACATCATGCCTCACCTCTGATGACTAAGACTTACTTACTGGGTCAGATTTCTCTACTGATTCTCTTTGTTTAAATTGTATCCTTCCAGGAGGCCCCTCAATCCTTCAAAACCACCAACTATGGCTGCTGCCCCTAAAGAATCTCATATTTTCAGGTAAGAATCTGCTGAATGGCTCTAAATTAGGCATGATCTTAAAACACACTACATTCATATCATTTATGAAATTAATAATTTACTCCTTCATTTTGTAATTTAACCTTTGTGTGTGGCTTTTATCTCCTCTCTGCATCTAGACCATAAGTCCTTTCAGGGCAGTGAAGGGAGTATGAAAAGCCCTTAGAAGCAAAGTACTATGTCATGACATCGTAGATATTAATACATGGCTTTGTGAATTTTGAAGAAATGTTTAATAGAATCTCATAGTTATTTCAAGATGTAGATGAAAGTCAAAGAAAAAATATTTGAAGATGATGCAGAAAACTCTCATTACTTAATTCAGCATTTATTGAGGAGCTACTAAATATTCAACACTTCAGCAGGCACTGGACTGCAATGGACAAGAGATACACCAGCACTATAAGGAGCCCTCAGTCTAAAAAAGGAGTTGTTGCTGTTTAATCACTAAGTCGTGTCCAACTCTTTTGTGACCCCATGGACTGCAGCCCACCAGACTCCTCTGTCTATGGGATTTCCCAGGCAAGAATACTGGAGTCAGTTGCCATTTCCTTCTCCAATGAAGGAGTTAAATATGTTCCAAAGTATAACACTGCTTTAGTGATCATCAGTTCAGTTAAGTTCAGCTCTCTTCAAGAGTTCCCTAGCTATTTTGAAGTAAAGTTATTAATATAAATATGAGATTTATTTGAAAAATCACTCTGTCAACATATATCAGTTCAGTTCAGTCACTCAGTCGTGTCTGACTCTTTGCGACCCCATGAATTGCAGCACGCCAGGCTTCCCTGTCCATCACCAACTCCCAGAGTTCACCCAAACTCATGTCCATCGAGTCAGTGATGCCATCCAGCCATCTCATCCTCTGTCGTCTCCTTCTCCTCCTGCCCCCAATCCCTCCCAGCATCAGAGTCTTTTCCAATGAGTCAACTCTTCGCATTAGGTGGCCAAAGTACTGGAGTTTCAGCTTTAGCATCATTCCTTCCAAAGAAATCCCAGGACTGATCTCCTTCAGAATGGACTGGTTGGATCTCCTTGCAGTCCAAGGGACTCTCAAGAGTCTTCTCAAACACCACAGTTCAAAAGCATCAATTCTTTGGCGCTCAGCTTTCTTCACAGTCCAACTCTCACATCCATACATGACTACTGGAAAAACCATAGCCTTGACTAGACAGACCATTGTTGGCAAGGTAATGTCTCTGCTTTTCAATATGCTATCTAGGTTGGTCATAACTTTCCTTCCAAGGAGTAAGTGTCTTTTAGTTTCCTGGCTGCAATCACCATCTGCAGTGATTTTGGAGCCCAAAAAAGTAAAGTCTGATACTGTTTCCACTGTTTCCCCATCTATTTGCCATGAAGTGATGGGACCAGATGCCATGATCTCCGTTTTCTGAATATTGAGCTTTAAGCCAACTTTTTCACTCTCCTCTTTCACTTTCATCAAGAGGCTTTTTAGTTCCTCTTCACTCTCTGCCATAGGGTGGTGTCATCTGCATATCTGAGGTTATTGATATTTCTTCCAGCAATCTTGATTCACAACAGGTACAAATTTAGGGTAATATGAGAATACAAACATGCAAAGAAGCCCAAGAATGTTAGAAGTTAGTGAAATTTGATTCTTACAAATAAACACTGGGAACTACTGATTAACTCAGATCACCTGATGTATGATCACTTATGTGTGACTTCTCTTTCAAGTTTAGTTCCAATAAAGACAAACTTCCTTTTCTCTTCTTCCAGGCAGAGGGTTCAGAGTGGAAATAAAACGACAGGAAGCTATTTAAATAGCAGGATGAACTCAGGGGTTGGTAATGCTCTGGGGGCAAGTCCTTATGTACCCAGCAGTAACTATGCATGGCAATCTCACCCACAGCACAGAGAATGAAAGAACTGGGTCATTCTCCCTGCACAAGACAAGCAGTGGTGAGTAGTTAGATGCAATGCTCCAGGTCAGTGCCCAGTTTTACAAAGTGACTCTTCTATCAAACAACCATGACATATGTTTCTCTAAAAGCCACTGATTCTTCTCAGGACAGAACCTGAGTTGACTCAGATTAGAATATTAAAACCCAGTGATTACTTTATGTGCAATAACCCTAATACTTATTTCCTTATTTTCATTAATGACAGTAACAGACATAATATGAGGTTTATTATAATTGTCTGTGGGTTTCCCAAGTGGTGCAGTGGTAAAAAATCCTGCCAAGGCAGGAGATGTGAGGGACGCAGATTCAATCCCTGGGTCAGGAAGATCCTCTGGAGAAGGAAATGGCAACCCACTCCAGTATTATTGTCTGGAAAATCTCATGGACAGAGGAGCCTGGTGGGCTACAGTCCATGGGATCCCAAAGAGTCGGACATGATTAAGCATGTGGGCAAAGGGAAGGGATAAATATCTGCAGTAGTCCTTTTTAAGAATTTCATTCCAATACAAAAGCATCTAATTTGACCTGCCACCTCTGAGGAGTAGCTGCCTAAATTTATTATCAGACATGGGGAGCCTTACTAGAAAAAGAACATAAAGTTAGTGTAGACACAAGGGTGCAACTGGGTGATTCGTACAAACAACTAAAGGACACTACAAAAGTCACTTCTTACCTGTAAGAAGATAATATTGTTTTTAAAATAATAGAGTATTTAATTGAAAAATATAGGAATTTTACCCTAATGTTTGAAATGCAATTTCAAATTTGAATTTTCAGCTTGATTTCTACAATAAATAAGAGATGGCATTCCCATTTTAAAGAGATGGGGGTACTAGACCACCTTGCTTGTCTGCCGAGAAACCTATATGCTGGTGAAGAAACAACAGTTAGGACTGGACGTGGTTCAGCTGACTGGTTCAAAACCGGGAAATGAGTATGTCAAGGCTGTATATTGTCACCTTGCTTACTTACCTTCTAAGCAGAGTACATTATGTGAAATGCCAGGCTGGGTGAATCACAAGCTGGAATCAAGATGCAGGGAGAAATATCAACAACCTTAGATACGCGTATGATACCACTATAATGGCAGAAAGTGAAGAGGAACTAAAGAGTCTCTTCATGAGGGTGAAAGAGGAGAGTAAAAATGCTAGCTTGAAACTCAATATTCAAAAAACTAAGTTCACGGCATCTGGTCCCCTCACTTCATGGCAAATAGAAGGGGAAAAAGTGGAAGCTATGACATTTTCTTTTCTTGGGCTCCAGAATCACTGCAAACCATGACTGCAGCCATGAAATTAAAAGACGCTTGCTCCTTGGAAGGAAAAGTATGACAAAGCTAGACAGCATATTAAAAAGAAGAGACTTTATTTTGCCAACAAAGGTCTGTATAGTCAAACCTATGGTTTTTCCAGGAGTCATGTACGGATGTGAGAGTTGGATCATAAAGAAGGCTGAGTGCCAAAGAACTGATGCTTTTGAACTGTGGTGTTGGAGAAGACTCTTGAGAGTCCTTGGATTGCAAGGAGATCAAACCAGTAACCCCTAAAGGAAATCAGTGCTGAATATTCATTGCAAGGATTGATGCTGAGGCTGAAGATTCAATTCCTTGGCCACGTTATGTGGAGAGCTGACTCACTGGAAAAGACCCTGATGCAGAGAAAGATTGAAGGCAAAAGGAGAAGGAGGTGGCAGAGGATGATATGGTTATATAGCATCAATCACTGACTCCATGTACCCAAATCTGAGCAAAATCTGGGATATAGTGTAGCACAGAGAAGCCTGGCATGCTGCAGTCCATGGGGTCACAAAGAGTTGGACAGGACTTAGTGACTGAACCACCACAACAAAGTAAATAAGAGACTGCATATTTTTTTGTTTTAACCATTGAAAGCCTATATTGACCACTAAACATTTTCAGTGTAGTAAAATGCCATATGCATGTTATTTTCTCAGTTCATCAATTCATTCATTTATAAATACACTATACACATTAAGGGACTATTAGATACTAGATTGTTTTGTTTTTGTTTTCATGAGTGAATTTACTACAGTAAAAGACCAGTGCCCAACCTAGGATGCATATAGTCTGGTGAAGATGGGAAAAAAGATGTGGACAGCCTTTAATACCAAGAAAGTAATATCAAAAAGATGCTCTGTTGCTAAGTGAATCACACCATGCTAAGCCAGATCTACATGACTTGATTTTGATTTGTGACACACTTGTTTCTAGACTTAAATTGCAAGTGCCTTCCTGGTCTATTCAAACCACAGTTACTGGATTTCTGCAGGTAAAAAAAAAAAAAAATGTACATTTGAACCTATAACTGTTTCTAAACAGGAAACAAATGCCTTGTGGAAAAGGCAAGCTGAATTTCCTCTTGATCTTTAAAATCCAAGCATTTGGGAAAACATCAATGTCTAGTCACAGGGTTCCATTTAAAGCATGACCCTGATTAAATTTCAGAAAGCATGTCAGATCCAGAGGCCAGTCAAAGACTCACCTGGGTGGAATATGATTAGACTTGGCAACTAGAATGGTACTTACTGCAATTACCTTCTGATTAATTAGAGACCATAGTTTGAAACAGTCAAACTATTTCTAAGATATGAATCTTTTAGTAGTAAATATATCATATTGATGAGAATGAGTTATGGGACACATCTCACCAGGGTGAGAGAAATATAACTCATAGGTGAATGATGTACAGAATTTAGGACAAATGAGATCAAACTGTAATTTATCATCCTCTCATGACAGGTTTTTTTGGAAAGTCTCCAAATCATGTATTTCAGAAGGTTCCAGCTTGATTAAGAATTCTATTTGATGAAAGATCAGATGGAGAAAACACTACCCTTTCTGCTGGTGAAGCGTGTTTTCATTCTACTACAAACTCATGCCAGGAAACAAATGTTATTTTTCAAATAAAAATTATTATGTTAGCTAAGATACTGTACTATAATAACTGTACTTGTTTGGCTTATATCGGATCTGATTTGATAATCAGATTTGCCTTAGCTATGTCCAGGAGATGCTTGGGAATAGAATAGGAGACTTTCTATTAGATTTGAGAATTTTAGGATTTGGGGCTAGGAAATTCTCTGATGCCTCTTACAGTGTTTCTCATTTGCCAGCCACCAGCTATAAAACCTATGTGCAATACATTCACTTTTGCATACCCATAGCGACTAGTCAATCTAATCACACTAGGACCACAGCCTTGTCTAACTCAATGAAACTAAGCCATGCCCGTGGGGCAACCCAAGACGGGCGGGTCATGGTGGAGAGAC
>NW_011494898.1:6499205-6501614 GCF_000754665.1 Bison bison bison
AATGTCGTCCACTGGAGAAGGGAATGGCAAACCACTTCAGTATTCTTGCCTTGAGAACCTCATGAACAGTATGAAAAGGCAAAATGATAGGATACTGAAAGAGAAACTCCCCAGGTCAGTAGGTACCCAATATGCTACTGGAGATCAGTGGAGAAATAACTCCAGAAAGAATGAAGGGATGGAGCCAAAGCAAAAACAATACCCAGCTGTGGATGTGACTGGTGATACAAGCAAGGTCTGATGCTGTAAAGAGCAATATTGCATAGGAACCTGGAATGTCAGGTCCATGAATCAAGGCAAATTGGAAGTGGTCAAACAAGAGATGGCAAGAGTGAATGTCGACATTCTAGGAATCAGCGAACTGAAATGGACAGGAATGGGTGAATGTAACTCAGATGACCATTATATCTACTATTGCAGGCAGGAATCCCTCAGAAGAAATGGAGTGGCCGTCATGGTCAACAGAAGAGTCCGAAATGCAGTACTTGGATGCAATCTCAAAAACAACAGAATGATCTCTGTTCATTTCCAAGGCAAACCATTCAATATCACAGTAATCCAAGTCTATGCCCCAACCAGTAACACTGAAGAAGCTAAAGTTGAACAGTTCTATGAAGACCTACAAGACCTTTTAGAACTAACACCCAAAAAAGATGTCCTTTTCATTATAGGGGACTGGAATGCAAAGTATGAAGTCAAGAAACACCTGGAGTAACAGGCAAATTTGGCCTTGGAATATGGAATGAAGACTAATAGAGTTTTGCCAAGAAAATGCACTGGTCATAACAAACACCCTCTTCCAACAACACAAGAGAAGACTCTATACATGGACATCACCAGATGGTCAACACCGAAATCAGATTGATTATATTCTTTGCAGCCAAAGATGGAGAAGCTCTATACAGTCAGCAAAAACAAGACCAGGAGCTGACTATGGCTCAGATCATGAGCTCCTTATTGCCAAATTCAGACTGAAATTGAAGAAAGTAGGGAAAACCACTAGACCATGCAGGTATGACCTAAATCAAATCCCTTATGATTATACAGTGGAAGTGAGAAATAGATTTAAGGGCCTAGATCTAATAGATAGAGTGACTGATGAACTATGGAATGAGGTTCGTGACATTGTACAGGAGACAGGGATCAAGACCATTCCCATAGAAAAGAAATGCAAAAAAAGCAAAATGGCTGTCTGGGGAGGCCTTACAAATAGCTGTGAAAAGAAGAGAAGTGAAAAGCAAAGGAGAAAAGGAAAGATATAAACATCTGAATGCAGAGTTCCAAAGAATAGCAAAAAGAGATGAGAAAGCCTTCTTCAGCAATCAATGCAAAGAAATAGAGGAACACAACAGAATGGGAAAGACTAGGGATCTCTTCAAGAAAATCAGAGATACCAAAGGAACATTTCATGCAAAGATGAGCTCGATAAAGGACAAAAATGGTATGGACCTAACAGAAGCAGAAGATATTAAGAAGAGATGGCAAGAATACACAGAAGAACTCTACAAAAAAGATCTTCATGACCCAGATAATCACGATGGTGTGATCACTGACCTAGAGCCAGACATCCTGGAATGTGAAGTCAAGTGGGCCTTAGAAAGCATCACTATGAACAAAGCTAGTGGAGGTGATGGAATTCCAGTTGAACTACTCCAAATCCTGAAAGATGATGCTGTGAAAGTGCTGCACTCAATATGCCAGCAAATTTGGAAAACTCAGCAGTGGCCACAGGACTGGAAAAGGTCAGTTTTCATTCTAATCCCAAAGAAAGGCAATGCCAAAGAATGCTCAAACTACCACACAATTGCACTCATCTTACACACTAGTAAAGTAATGCTCAAAATTCTCCAAGCCAGGCTTCAGCAATATGTGAACTGTAAACTTCCAGATGTTCAAGCTGGTTTTAGAAAAGGCAGAGGAACCAGAGATCAAATTGCCAACATCCGCTGGATCATCGAAAAAGCAAGAGAGTTCCAGAAAAACATCTATTTCTGCTTTATTGACTATGCCAAAGCCTTTGACTGTGTGGATCACAATAAACTGTGGAAAATTCTGAAAGAGATGGGAATATCAGACCACCTGATCTGCCTCTTGAGAAATTTGTATGCATGTCAGGAAGCAACAGTTAGAACTGGACATGGAACAAAAGACTGGTTCCAAATAGGAAAAGGAGTTTGTCAAGGCTGTATATTGTCATCCTGTTTATTTAACTTCTATGCAGAGTACATCATGAGAAACGTTGGACTGGAAGAAACACAAACTGGAATCAAGATTGCCGGGAGAAATATCAATAACCTCAGATATGCAGATGACACCACCCTTATGGCAGAAAGTGAAGAGGAACTAAAAAGCCTCTTGATGAAAGTGAAAGTGGAGAGTGAAAAAGTTGGCTTAAAGCTCAACATTCAG
>NW_011494898.1:6501714-6528520 GCF_000754665.1 Bison bison bison
CAGAAAACCAAGATCATGGCATCCGGTCCCACCACTTCATGGGAAATAGATGGGGAAACAGTGGAAACAGTGTCAGACTTTATTTTTCTGGGCTCCAAAATCACTACAGATGGTGACTGCAGCCATGAAATTAAAAGACGTGTACTCCTTGGAAGGAAAGTTATGACCGACTTAGATAGCATACTCAAAAGCAGAGACATCAGTTTGCCAACAAAGGTTCATCTAGTCAAGGCTATGGTTTTTCCTCTGGTCATGTATGGATGTGAGAGTTGGACTGTGAAGAAGGCTGAGCGCCGAAGAATTGATGCTTTTGAAATGTGGTGTTGGAGAAGACTCTTTAGAGTCCCTTGGACTGCAAGGAGATCCAACCAGTCCATTCTGAAGGAGATCAGCCTTGGGATTTCTTTGGAAGGAATGATGCTGAAGCTGAAACTCCAGTACTTTGGCCACCTCATGAGAAGAGTTGACTCATTGGAAAAGACTCTGATGCTGGGAGGGATTGGGGGCAGGAGGAGAAGGGGACGACAGAGGATGAGATGGCTGGATGACATCACCAACTCGATGGACGTGAGTCTGAGTGAACTCCGGGAGTTGGTGATGGACAGGGAGGCCTGGTGTGCTGCAATTCATTGGGTCGCAAAGAGTCGGACATGACTGAGCGACTGATCTGATCTGATCTGAGCACCGTGTATCATTTTCAGTTTTTAAAATCTAACTCTTAGGAACTCAAAGAATATATGTACTCATTTGTACCTCAGTTATTGCGTACAGATTGTTTTTGTTCTTCTTGTGATTCCATTTATTATAGTTTCTTACTTGCGTTGCAATAGTAGGTAAATTATGTAATTGGGAAAAAAAAAGTTGAAATCCAAGATTTCAGGTACACTTTACTTAAGGCATGAAATGAGAACAAAAGTGTTCATAGGTATATCTAACATTGTGAAGGGTGTACGATAGACAGAGGGAAGGTTACTGAGCTTTAGAGCCTAGGTGAATTCCAATAAAGTAGAATCATAAAAAGCATTTAAACTCTTAAAACTTTTCTATCAAAATTAGTTTTCCATCTCCTTTGAATTGTTCATGTAAATACCATCACTCTTATGAAATCACATTTTCGAGTCACATTTCAATACCATCTGTAATATTTCCAGTGCTGGAGGTAGGATTTTTGTTTTCAAGCCCAATAATTTACATAATATTTGTCAGCCCACATCATTTTTACTAGATATTCTAGAACTCGCTGTTCTTTTTGACCATGCCATTATGGCATTTCAACAAAATAAAGGCAAAGGGGAGTCTAGAATGTGATTTCCAGTCTTCAAAACTGACAAAGCATTAAGTGAGTAAGTCCTGACATAACTGATAAGAAAAGGCATATGTTCATGCCTACATGTCACCTCTGTGAGATAAAGACATTCTGAGAAAACAAAGATGATGAATAAGACCTGGTCTCTGCCTTACAGAACTTACATTCTAGTGAGATAAACAGGTGTCATAGAAGTATGTTTTAGGAGTTATACACAATAGGGGATGAAAAATAGTGTGCTCAGCTGTGAGGTCAAATAAGGAAGGAAGTGTGATGCATACAAACTGTGATTCTCGCAAGATAAGAAGTCTGATCACAGAGAACTTCCCAGTATATGATAAAGGGTATGGGAAAAACACATTGATGCTTGCTTTTGCTTTTTTTTTTTTAAGGAGGCCAAATACCAGAGAGATTTTTAGTTGGTGAACTACCTACACTTTATTGCTTAGATGCCCCCTCCTCATCTGGCCAACACAAATCATGTGCATCTTTATTTATTTATCTATTTTTGACCTCACCACATGTGGGATCTTAGTTTCTTGGCCAGAGATTGAACCCACACCCCTTGCATTAGAAGCACAGAGC
Source organism: Bison bison bison (assembly GCF_000754665.1). Classification (NCBI taxonomy): domain Eukaryota; kingdom Metazoa; phylum Chordata; class Mammalia; order Artiodactyla; family Bovidae; genus Bison; species Bison bison. The sequence continues at coordinate 6,503,606 of NW_011494898.1, forward strand.
CTTAACCACTGGGCTGCCAGGGAAGTCCCTGCTTTTGCTGTTGTTTGTGTTCAGACTCCACGAACTACAGCACACTAGGTTTCTCTGACCTTCACTATCTCCCTGAGTTTGCTCAAACTCATGTCCATTGAGTCCGTGATGTCATCCAATCATCTCATTTTCTGTCACCCCCTTTTCATCTTGCCCTCAATCTTTCCCAGCATCAGGGTCTTCCAAAGTACTGGAACTTCAGCTTCAGCTTTGCCTTTAGTAAGAGAATTCCTACTCTTTCTCTGAGGCTCAGCTCTGGTTCATCTTCTTCATGAAACTTCCCCGAGGTTTCAGGTCCACCATGACTTTCTTCCTCTGAATCTCTGCAGTTCTTCTCATCCACCCAAGTTCTTGCCTGACACTTAAAAGTACTGGCTTTTTTCCTTTTCTGATAATACTGCATATCTGCTCTGCTTGTCACTGGCATCATAAACTCCTTGAAGACAAAGCTAACATTTAAGAGTTGAGATTTACAACACTGCATTTAGTTTCAGATGTATAGCAAAGTGATTCAGTTATATATATCTGTATAACCTATAATGGAAAATAATCTAAAAACTTATATGTTATTGTTTTTCAGTCGTTCAGTCAAGTCTGACTCTTTGCAACCCCATGGACTTTAGCCTGCCAGGCTCCTCTGTTCATGGGATTCTCCAGGCAAGAATGCGGGAGTGGGTTGCCATTTCTTTCTCCAGGGGATCTTCCTGACCCAGGGATCAAACCTGGGTCTCCTGCATTGCAGGCAGATTCTTTACCATCTGAGCTACCAGGGAAGCCCATATATATGGTATATATATAAGTTTTCAGATTATTCTCCATTATAGAGTATTACAAGATACTAACGGAAGTTGAGGCTGTAAGCCATTAAGCTATGACATTTAAAGAAATTGGGTAGAGACAGTCTGTAACATATGTGGAAAGGAAAGCGACTGAAATTGAGACTGCTTCACCAGGCCTAGTGCCCCTGCAGAAAAGACTAGCAAAAATCTCCTACTGATGGTGCTAATAATGGAGTATGACAATAATTGCCTTTGGCTTCATAATTAGGCTGCATTTTGAACGTGTAAAATATAGCCTGTGCCTGGAATTCTACCTACTACCAAGAGTGTGAAAGTGAGGTTACCCTAGAAAAAGTAATTTCCCGGTAAAAAGCACTCTGTCTATAGGAGTTGCCTTAAAATTATAATGTCTCTCTTATCATTAGCAAGGAGAGGGAGAACATGTCCAGGTTTTGCTTGAACAGATGAAAAAAAATGATAACTTCAATGATGGGAGTAACATATCTAGGCTTCCCTTGGGCTCAGATGGTAGAGTCCACCTGCAATGCGGAGACCCAGGTTCGATCCCCGGGTTGGGAAGATCTCCTGAAGGACGGCATGGCACACCACTCCAGTATTCTTGCCTGGAGAATCCCAAGGTCAGAGAAGTCTGGTGGGCTATATAGTCCAGGAGGTCACATAGAGTCAGACACGACTGAGTGGCTAACACCCATGCACACACAACATATCTAGAGAAGGGATGCTACTGGACATAATGATCTGCTTTAATTGAAATGTGAAGAAACCCAAAGAAAGAAATGTTAGCATGTTCTTTAGGCAAGGGGGATAGAGAGGAGAGAAGTGAATATGAGAATGTGAGGAGTGGAGGAGGAGAAGAGGAGAAAGGAAAAGAAAGAGAAAGTGGAAGGAGAGAGGAAAGGGGAAAAAAGGAAGAGGAAAAGAAGAGAAAAAAGAGGAAGAGAAAAAGATGGAGAATGAGCATTCATCTGTCCAAGGTCTGTGTTCCTAACGCCAGAAACGGCATCTGGGGGAAAGGTGGCTCAAAACCATTCACTTTCCTCTGTGTATCAATAATCCTGCATTCAAGGAAAAATGTGGCCCACGTGGTAGGCAAACCTAAACTCTTTCTCTTCGAGCCAGGTCTTATCACAAATAAGATGCCTGCAAATGCCTTTGGCTACAAAACTCTTCACACAAGGAACACACACCTCCAGGCCAGTTTTCCATAGAATACATGTTAGAAAACAATCCATTTAAATCAATCCATGTAAATGCTCTGTTATGGGAAAGAAAATCTTATATAGATGAAACGAATATTATTCAAATGATTTTAATCTAGTCATTCAATAAGTTATAGGTATACGACTTTATATATACAACATCTATACCAAGAAATATATATGAAGTGTGTACATATATTCACCTTTGTTGAAAAGGGGCAGTTTGTTATTGACATTATCATCAGCAAATATTCGTTCAGAATCAGGGCCTGTCATAGCACCAGTAGTAACAGGCCCTCTGTAAAATGAAACACTATGGGTTCTACCTCTCAGATCACTTTCAAATTCATGGACAAGCAAAATACACACACATGTAACAAGAAGGAAATTAGACAATGTTATAAAAATTTCTTATACACTAGAGCAAATTCGCACCTATGTATAAAGGCACAGGGATTGGAGTGTTAAAGAATTGAAAATTAGGATAATAATATAATGGAAAACTCACTCATGTTTATAAAGAGGAGATCTTGGAAGAAAAACTCACCCTGACACACATTAGCTGTGTGAGCTTGGGTAAATTACTAACCTTCCTAAGTCTCAGTTTTTTTGTCTTGAATATACATGTAATTTTGTCTACACTGCAGGGTTACTGATATGAATTACCTGTATTGATCTAAACATTCAACTTAGGGTGGTTGTCATTATTTCATTGCCATTGTCACTGCCGGATTCAACAGGATGAGACATGATATATCTGAGTCTTAGTTATCCTTCCGTTCCCACTTCTGCAGAAGGGACTTTGTAAAGATTGTCTCCAGCAGCATCTTAATTTCATGCTAAATCTTATACTCAGGATGAATAAATCCTTTCTAATGAAATGATCCCCCCCCCCAACACTCAGGGATTTCCTACCACTCAGTCCAAACCCTTGTCATTTTGTCAAGCTGTTAACTCCTGGCAGGACTCCCCTCAACCTGCCAGTTAACTCCGCAGTCCATCACTTCATTGCTACTTCCGTCACCACAGTGCCTCCCTAAATTCCTTCTCTTTCCACCATGGACTTCCTCTGTGCCTCTCTGAGGGCAACAGAGAGCTGCTGATGGAAAATGAGCTGCCCTCCAGTCCTGGCTTGCTGCCGACACCCACCATCCAATCTTAAAAGGCCCTTCTGCCAAAGCCTGGTTTTATTTGCCCTTGGTTGATTCCTTTTCCACATCCCACTGCTGCTTTCTCATCTACACTGTCTTCCTTCATGCCTCAGCTGATGATCTGGATTCTGCCTTTTACTGACATGGCCAGGGCCACTCAAAACCAACGGCCTACAAAGCACTGACCAGAAATTCATGAAATTGCCTAGCATTTATCCCCACTAATCACCTAGTCTGGTTGTAAGATTAATCTTGATAATTAAGCTTTGAAGTATTATTGTACTGTATAAAATGTAGTTTTAATTCTAAATTTTCATTTCAAAATTCATGGCTGTCTCTCTTATAAAACTCATGTAATAAAGTAGAGGTTAAAGGCATAATTACATATACCACTTGGTTAATGGCAGGGTCCTCTAAAGACAGTCTCTATGAGTGTGTATTAAAGAAGTATTCCCAAATAGAGAATCATGTCAACAGATAAGGACGATCAGTTTGCTATTGTAGGATACTATAGGCCTTCCACTACATCCAATTGGATCCATATTCCACTGGATATGGATCCAATCAGTAGTGGGTGACATTTCACTGTACTACACCACTTATACAAAGGACTTTGTGTGTGTTAGTTGATCAGTCATGTTTGACTCTTTGTAACCCCATGGACTGTAGCCCATCAGGCTCCTCTGTCCATGGAATTCTCCAGGCAAGAATACTGGAGTGGGTTGCCATTTCTTTCTCCACAGTATCTTCCTGATCCAGGGATGGAACCCAGGTCTTCTGAATTGCAGGCAGATTCTTTACCATCTGAGTCACCAGGGAAGCCCAAAGGACATTTAGCATCTGTGGATGTTTTTATCCGTTGGGAGTAGACAGTGTCCTCATTTTCAATGTGCTTTTTCTTTTTTTTTTAATTTTAAAGACTATAATTTGGTATGGAAAATCACTTTGGTGGTCTTTGGTTAAAAAGAAAATGGTATTTACTTCAATATCAGCAACATGATTACAAAATGACCAATAACAGAGTGATAAACAGGATTTTATCTCAAACACGAACGATACTCATAGACCTTCTAAGAAGGACCTTGTTACTATAATTAGACCTAGATCTCTTCAAAAAGCCTAAGGAAGAGAAATGCATATATAAATAAATAATAATGACCACCACCACCACAATACGTACTGAGTGCTTATAGGTATCAGGTATTCTGCTAAGTACCTTTACATCTCATTTACTTCTGGGAAGAGTGGGTAAAATATTCTGACATTTTGCTGAAAACAAGTGGATTTCTAGACAGAACTGCTACACATATAGATTGCAAATAATAATAATAAGAAGAACAATAGTGATAAAATAATTAGAACATTATGTGCTAAGTCACTTCAGTTGTGTCCAACTCTGTGCAACCCTATGGACTACAGCCCGACAGGCTCCTCTGTCCATGGGATTCTCCAGGCAAGAATACTGGAGTGAGTTGCCATGCCCTCCTCGAGGGGATCATCCCAACCCAGGAATCAAAGCCTTGTCTCTTTCATCTCCAGAGTTGGCAAGCGGGTTCTTTATCACTAGCGCCATGTGGGAGTATCCTCAATTAGAGCTATAGCATTATTAGCATATTTACAATGTATCAAATATTCTGCTGAGTGTCTTAGAGCATGATCTCATTTAATCCTCATGATAGCCCATGGAACCCCTACTGATAACTTTATGCTTCCTATTGGAAATCAAAGTTCTGAGATAACAAATAACCTGTCGAGGATGATATAACTGTTAAGTGTCAGAGTTCAGATTCAAACCCAGCTCTTAATTAAAGCCAATGCCGATAAATATGATAGAATATTTACAGACACGATTAGCTATAATCTGCCTCCTCAAAGTAGAAGAGGGTAGCTTGCTAGCATGGCAGTTTTTCAGTGGTTTCTACCCAGAGAAGTCCACACCCAAGAGCACAGAAAGAGCTTACTTCTTTCTCCTTACCATTTGAAATCCATAAAAATAAAAATGCAAAGTCTGTGATAGCTTGTAAAAGAGAACCATACTTCATTTATAAAGGCAATGAGATATTTAGTAAATGTTTTTCTCTTTTTTTCTTGCTTCTTACTGTCAGACTAAATCCTCCAAACCCCTAGACCTTGGGTACTATTATATGTCATTGTGTGATTAAAAAAGATCTGTTACTAAATAATGGCAGTATTAAAAACATGAAACACTAAGATGCCCTTGATGTAACAGTGGACAAAAACCTCAAATACCAATGGTCCACTAACAAGAGAGAGAGATTTCCAACTCGTAAAGACACTGAAGTAATGAATTTGATTTGAAGTCCAAGTTTTGATATTCGGTCATTCACTCAGCAGATAAGTTTATTGAATTAGTATGTGGCTCTGGAAATAAGATCCTATAGAAAAAAGACAAAGACCCTAGTAACAAGAATATAACGTCTTAGTGAATCGTATGCCTCATTAAGTAGGCATATTTGGAAAGACATTCTTGTTTTTTTCCCCCAGACCATAAGAGAACTTCTTTGAAAGATAGATAATTCAGTCATACAAAATGCACTGAATTTGGTGTATGATTGGGGAGCTGTATAACAACGGTAATGTTATGTAAAATAATTGGCCTGAAAGTGATGCTATGAGTTAGGGGTTTCCTACAGCAGAGGTGTTAATGCACCCAGGCTCATTAAAGGGTTGTGTCAAAGACTGTTGGGCTGCAGCTTCTTTTCACTCACTTTGTGTCTTCTTCAGGCTCCCTTCCCCAGTTATTTTCCATGGCTTTAAAGTGTCCCCTATTATTTTGACCAAAGGTGCCCTGTGATGGAAAGGACGTGAGACTTTCAGCAGAATTACTTAATTAGGTTTAAGTAAGCAGTCTGGGCCAAGTAGGTTAGGTTTGCTTTCTAGCCATAAAAATGTGCCTGCCATGCATGCTGTGTTCCCAAGGAGTGAAACAGTGATGGATATGATGATAAAACGAGGAAGGGAAGGATAAAGCCTGAGAGATAAAAGTCTCAAAAGGGAAATAAAAGAGGGAAGCAGCTGCCCCTATCTTAATTGAAGCATAAATTTCAGGAACAGGATCTGAGGTTTAATTTCAAGCGCATATTGCGGGGAGTGGAGAGAGAGAGTGTGTGTGTGTACTCTTGCATGTGATGAAAACCATGTAAGTTAAATTCTTTTCATCCTTTTATGAAGAGTTCTCATACCATTTTTAAAGGAGGAAAAATTGCAAAGTTAGAGGTTTATGGATTATCAGCGAGAGGCGTTCATTTAGTCAGCATTTAATAGAGACTAACAGAATCAATGAACGGCAGGAACGGCTCTGGTGATACAGCAGACTTGAAACCACAACTTTCTGCACTCAGGGAGCTCAATGGTTTCAGTTTATCTCTTTTCTCTGCACATACTTTCCCTGCTTGTTCGCCTACACTCTATCAGAATTCTTTTCTTATAGATTGCATTATACATTACTTTCATATTTTTATCCAAGATAACCATGCATTCAAAACACTACAGTCCAGCCCCAAACTGTATGTCCCACCTCTGTTTTGATTCATCCCTGTCCTCCGGTATCCAACTTCCATTCTCCAAGCATAACATTGATTTTTACACCATGGTGACTTTGCCACAGTTGCCCCTAGAATGCCTTCATACACATTTCCTATCAATTAAAATTCTCCTCACTTTTCAACTGTGCAGCTGAAGTATCTCTTAAGCCTTGAAGACCTTTTAATACTCCTATCAGTTTTAAACAATCCTTCATTTCAGTTTCTAGAGAATTTTGCTTGAAATGCACCATTAAACTTTTTAGTTCCTTTTGCCTGGAGTGAGCCATTTAGTGTCTGTTTTACTCTGTGTGAACTATTTGAGGACAGGGCTGGGAGGATCACTGATTTGTTTCTGGCCTCATACTGTTTTACGTGTGATTGAGGTTCAAAGGGCTTCCAGGTGGCTCAGACTGTAATGAGGGAGACCTGGGTTCAATCCCTGGGCTGGGATGATCCCCTGGAGGAGGGAATGGCTACCCACTCTAGTATTCTTGCCTGGAGAATTCCATGGACAGAGGACCCTGGTGGGCTACAGTTAATGGGGTTGAAAAGATTCAGACATGACTGAGTGCCTAATGCTTTCATTTGACACTCAAAACATGCTCGGAGGGTAAGTAAACTTGTAGCAAAAAATATGTAACATTCATATGAGGCTTTTCATGATGGAAACAGCGGCCGCCCTGAATTCTTAAAATTTTATTTTCAGAAGACCTCAGAATAAGAATGGTGGCACAGGTGAGAATGTCCACACTCTCTGCAGAGGGTAAAGGAGACACTGCCTACACAGGTAGGACTTAAATGCTTTCCATGAACCACCTTGGAGACTACAAATTCCATTACAGGGGGCATCCTATTATCAGAAGTGCTTTGCAAAATCTGACCTTTTATAGCCTGTCTTTATAGCTTAATATTGCTTCTCTGTACAAGCATTCAGTAATGTAACATTGAGATTAGATAAACTTTTACTTTAAAAATGCTTTAAGTAGGAAAAATTCCTTTTAGGCTAAGGAACAGTGCAAATTTTTATGATTTTTTACAAACTTCCAAGAACAGAATTCATGACTTGACATTCTTTTAACTTTATGGAGAAGGTGACATGCATCACCATAAAAAAAAAAATGCAACTGCCATTCTTACAACAGAGAACAAAAACAAATTTCAAACTAATATAAGTATAAATCCATAATGTATACAGTTTCTGTTCATTTTAAACGAGTCATGAATGGATAAGAAAGCTATGGTACATATACACAATGGAGTATTACTCAGCCATTAAAAAGAATACATTTGAATCAGTTCTAATGAGGTGGATGAAACTGGAGCCTATTATACAGAGTGAAGTAAGCCAGAAGGAAAAACACCAATACAGTATACTAACGCATATATATGGAATTTAGAAAGATGGTTTAACAATAACCCTGTGTACAAGACAGCAAAAGAGTCAATGATGTATAGAATAGTCTTATGGACTCTGTGGGAGAGGGAGAGGGTGGGAAGATTTGGGAGAATGGCATTGAAACATGTAAAATATCATGTATGAAACGAGATGCCAGTCCAGGTTCGATGCATGATACTGGATGCTTGGGGCTAGTGCACTGGGACGAGCCAGAGGGATGGTATGGGGAGGGAGGAGGGAGGAGGGTTCAGGATGGGGAACACATGTATACCTGTGGCGGATTCATTTTGATATTTGGCAAAACTAATACAATTATGCAAAGTTTAAAAATAAAATAAAATTAAAAAAAAAAACAACCTAAAAAAAATAAATAAAAGAGTCAACCTTTAACTGAGAAAATATTTGAATTCACTGTCAAATCTTTTATGTCCAGAGGCCCCTTCCAAAGTTTTCATTTTTATATAGAACAGTGGAATTTATTATCTGTATATCCTAATCAACAGGACTCACTTTAAAGGACTCTCTAAGAGAAGTTATGTTTCTTTATGATTCTTAGATCAAAAGTATTGCTGTACACTTCTCTCTATATATTGATGACTTATTTCAAAAAATATTCTAAAGAATAAAAACACTTGTCTCACAAATAGAGAAGAGCTCTTTCTTTAATAATTACATTAACACATGATTATTGGCCTTAAAAATAGATTTAATTGCATCCCTCCCCTTTGTGTCTTTCTTCTAAGTCTGATGTTTTAACATACAACCCAGTTTTAATGAAAATATTGAAATAAACATAATTAGGATCAAATTTATTTTGGACTAATAAGCTTAAGAATATGGAAGCCTATCATGAAGTGTTCTTGCTGTAATTTTTTGCTAGATAACAATGTAATGAAGCATGAAACTAGTTGAGGTTTATCCCACAAATGCATCCTTCTTGTTGATGTCTCTTTTATTTACAGACTTTCAGAACTCTTCCAAATATGGCTAACCCAATATGCCACAAAACAGGACAAATAGTTACCCACTAACCCAGTTCATCAAATAAGGATTTGTGCCATGAGTTTGGTGATCTATACTATTTCTAACAAATTCAAAAGCCATGACTAATTTGAATTTCAGACTCTCAGGATATCATCTTATAGACAAGTTACTAGGAGATTGAGAAGACATATGTATTAAACTTTAGAAAGTCAATTATTTTCAAGCACTATCAAAATTCTTATATCCAAATAATTATCTTAGCCTATAATTTATTAACTGAGTTCCATTTGCTTTATTTTCAGAAAATAAAAAAGCTGTATTTTAAACAAACAAACACTCCAACTGAAAGAGTTCAAGTTTTCTAAATGATTAAATTTTACATATATTTTCTGTTTTGATAATTGAACTTAAAGGAAATCTTGATTTGGGATTCATAAAACTTTGATATAAGAGCTCTGATAGTCTTAAAATCAGAAGATAGGAATAATGTAGTTGCCCCAAGTAACTGTTACTAACAAATTTTAATTATGTTATAGAGGAGGAAGAATGTTAAAGAGAAAGATCAGATCTGATAGCTGAAAAGAGGTTCCAGAATGAAACAGACATAAGTCCCAGAGACAAGCTGAATAAGAGCATGTGTTACATTTTAAATTCCAAAAGCCACAATGGACTAGGTCATTATGTTACCATATCAAATCATACTTAGATGAACAGAATTTAGAATGATAAATACTTTCAAAAAATAAAAGGCAAAATAATGGTATACCTTCTAAACTGGAATAACTTTGAAGCATATATGTAAGATCATATGCTGTAGACTGCAACCCTTTCCCTACTCAACCTTCAAAAAGTACAACTGCTTATTCCATTATAGTTCAGAGTAGTTCCTTAAAGAGGAAACTGCCTTAGCTTGCAATTTGGGGCTATTGCATTAAACCATCATCCATAGTATCTTGTGTCTGCTTTACGTTATCTTAACTCCTCCCCTCCTCTTGAGAAAAAAGAACTCAATCATTACTATATCCATTCTCCTGAATTCAAGGGAGCACCATTCTTCAACAACCTGTTGAGTGGACTTAGAAAGCAAACAGAGAAGTTACGCATTATTCAATACACCTTGGCAGCACTCTAAAGCCCTTAGAAATGCCTAAACAAATGATAAATGATCAGATGACTCCCTCAAATCTTACCTGGTTTACTCTTTTTAGAAATCCGACCCTTGCTGTCTACCATGCAAAGCTCTTGACCACTGGATGAAATCCAAACTGGGTAGTAGATCATGATAATTCCAACACGTCATGGGCAGCAACATCTCTCAGAATCCCACATGTCATCTCCTTGAAACAAACCTGCAACAAACAAGGCATTTTTTTCATCTAACTGAAAAATAGGGAACCATGTCCTTGGTCCAGGAGGCATCACTACTTGATCAATAAGGGAATCATAAAGGAGTGTATGAGGAGCAATAAATGCCTCTCAAGATGCTGATAAACATTAAAGCCAATAGACCAACATTTATGTGCTACAGAAGGTGTTTTGGCAAGAGTGCATGTTCCTCTTCATGTTACTATAGATCTATTTAAGCTGTCGGTGTAAATAAATATTATTGATACTAAAACTCACACATTTTATAGTGCATACCTCTTCTCCTTCATGTAGGTGACCACTTGGAGTACTCAAAAGTATTTTTCTGACTCTATTCATAATATTCTCAGGGTAACTGGTAATGAGGTTCAACAGGACAAAACTCATCAACAGCTAGAAGAAAATCCACATAATGACCTAGATCAAGGACACTTACATCTGTGAGTTCCGACATTCCACTTCAATATTCCCAACATAAAAATTAAAACATGTCTGCATGATAGTGTATGAGGAACACCTCTGATGAACATATATAAGGGGCTTCAAATTCAGCAGCCTCCATGATCCAAATCAAGATAGACCACACCAGACAGTCACCAACACAAACATGCGGTAGCCACAGTCTGTACACAAAGGAACGACCAGAAACCAGGAAAGTAATTAGATAACTAATATTGGGGCAATCTACCACACATTTAATGCTTAAACTATTTATACTCATATGAGTAAATATGGTATTTAATCTTCATAAGCATCGTTAGCTTCCATTTAAGGAGATAAAACTCCATGTATAATCAACAACTCCTGATTGTACGATTGTGTGGATACCTGGCACACAAATAACTGTGTTCCATAGAAATTTAGAAGGATTCTAAATGGATAGATTTCTTTATTGGTCTTCCCAGGGTAGGCTTTAAGAATGACTAGATATTTTTTTAGCTACCACAACCATATTTAGCTATGTATATACTAAAACATTTATTATTATTTTATTTTCTAAATGGTGCAGCAGAAATGGTTGAGAGGTTGTTCTAAGCTGGTAAGGGGACTCATGTGAATGGTTATGTGTGGCAGATTAATGAACACAGGTGCAAAGACTGGCTTTAACAAGATACAGAATTATATATCCTTATGGATTTGTAATTAGAACTACAACTAATATTCCCAGAAGTCCATGTGGAAACTTCACTAGAAGACACAGTAGTGAGATCTCCTATATTTGTGCCATTTCAGCAAGAATGGTCATGTCTGATTCTTTGCGACCCCGTGGACTGTAGCCTATCAGGCTCCTCCATCCATGGGATTTTTCCGGGCAAGAGTGCTGGAGTGGATTGCCATTTCCTTTTCCAGGGCATCTTCCCGACCCAGGAATCAAACCCAGGTCTCCCGCATTGCGGGCAGACGCTTTACCGGCTGAGCCACCAGGGAAGCCCAAGATAGCAAGGGGTTAAAGTCAAATGCATACATCAGAATAAAATGCAACACTTCAAAGTAAGTCCTTAAAAATCAAGACATGTGTACCTGGACATTAAGTGACCATTGTGCAATTCAAAATTCAAGTGCTATGTTGATGCTATTCATATCAAACATAAATACCCATACATACACATAACAGTTGAAACTGTCAAAGCTACTGATCCAAGCTCTGGTATTGATGAAGCTAAAATTTTAGTTAACTTCTGGACACAAATGCTCGAAATTATTTTACTTTTCTTCTTAGAGGATACTCTAAGAGTTATCAAATCAAGTCTTTTATAAAACAGATCTGTTTCCATGAGTAGTAATCCTTTCCTGTCTCTTGGGGGAGAATCAGGGTATTAGAAGAAGTCATATACAGGTAGGCTAAATGTCAGGCAAGTGGAAATTAAACATCATCTTCAAGCTACCAAACTGACTTTGAAGTGAGGGATCTTTGAAAGCTAGTTGGTTTGGAAGGACCCACCTGTGACCTAATGTGATTCCTAAAACTTTAGTTCTGCCACTTACTATACAAGAGTGAAACTAAGTAAATCAGCGTAACTATTTGCTTTCTAAAATGGCTTTATCTCACCATACATAAATGATGTTATTGATCCCTTCTTTGAATGGATAGGTTTTAAGTAATGAAAAGATTTTCTACTGACCATTGACCTCTAATTCATTCATTAACCCACTTATTCTTTCCACAGATTTTAACTGAGCACTTCAGTTGTGCCACCTAAGGGGTTAGGTACCCAAATATACAATGAAAACACACTTATTCTTCCTATAAAAAATTTACTATTTATTCTATTCTGATTTGCTGACATATACTGGTACCCAAGAAAGGCAGCAACATTAGACCAAATTAAAATAATTGGTTTTATTTTATATGCCAGACACTATATGATCAGACAAAGGGGTTATTAAGTTTGCCAGTGAGCAAACCATTATAGACCAAGGGCTACAACACAAAACGACTGACTTACCCAGTCAACTTGTATACAGTTTGTACGGGATGTGATGGTTCTGTGTCACTCTCAAGCCCACTAACTGAGTGAGTCACGATGATTCAAAAAATCCAACCAATTAGGTTCTGACAGTACATTGACATTTCTGGCATCCAGCACAGAGTCAGTGCCTCCCGCATGTGTGTATTAGGCGTTGCAGTACAATCTTATGTGGCCTGTGTCACAAGTCAACAGATTTCGGTGCAGGTACTGTTACACAACACATTGCTTCACATGATGTTTGTAATATTATTTTCTCAAAGAGGATATATCACATTAAATGCATGTATTTTCCTCAAAGAGAAGTTCATGAGATGTTCATAAGAAATGCTAATTCCACAACATTGACTTGAATTTTCAAGACCAATTTTTAGAGTGAAAAAAATATAAAACTTTTCACTTTCCTCCCTTCAGATATGATACTGAATAGGAATATGGAAACAAAAGACACAGATTATACTTCTAAAAATGCTCTTTAGAAGTTAAGGGAAAAAATAAAGACATTTTACTAAAATCAATGGCTTCCAAATGGTTCCATTTTCTTCTATTTTCTCATCTTTTGTTTTTTGGATCTCTGCTTATACTGAAACTAGTTTGAAAACACTTTTAAAAATAAATGTTATTCTTATTTTTGAGAGATTTGTATTCTTTAAAAATAATTTTTAATGAGTATATTATATCGTATATAATTTATACCTCAATAATGTTGACTTACAACTTTTAAATGCATTTTTTATCATGTTCAGGGAGGTTCTAGATAGGGGCATGAGATACAGAACCTATTGACAAAATACTGTTGTATTTGAATCTAAAACAAGTCTCCAATCAATTTTTTATAAAGTAGAAGAAATTCAACATTCACAGACCCTACTTTCTTGTTTCTTGGTCTGGCCTTAAGTGCTCTGTAGTTGAATTTTGGTCTTCTTTGTCTTTCTTTATGCATACTACTCCTGTCCTTCTAGTTTATCTTATTGCTTGGAAGAAAGCTTTCCCCAGGATCCCTCTAGCACTGAGGCACATATTTCATAAGACATTGATTTGTACTTGTTGATATGATGCTTTTTAAACTTTATCTCAGGGATGTGCTTCATGACCACCATGGACATGTTGCAAAGCCCTCTGGTATCCAACGAAACCATAGGAATGCTCAGCATTCTATGAGCTCAGTGCATTTGTTAAATGACTGTTTGGTACATTTTGCAAGCCTTGTATCTAAGTCACTCATTTTCCTGCATAAACCTCAAGAATACAAGCATAAAGAATGTAGGAATAGGTAGGTTATCAGTGATTAAAGTTTTGAAGCTTTTGGCCTTATGTATTTCAAATCTGTACCCTTTGATCAGTGATATTGGAAAAGGAAAGATGCCACTGTTTTTTAAGTAACAGATTCATTGCTTCTAGCTTCTTTTCTTTTTCTTCATTTAGTCAAATGTAAACATTATAGATTATTTCCCAGCAGGCAGGGGTGGGTAATTAACAAAAATCACTGTTAACTGCTATCTGCTTTATATATAATTTCTCATTTAATTGTCTCAAAAACCATGTGAAGTAAGTATTACAATAATGTCCAACTTATGGTGGTGAAAATAAAGATCAGAGATTTTAAATGATTGCCCAAGGGCATAGAGCTTCTGAAAAAGAGAGCTGGGTGTGCAGTTAATTGATACTATGGTACTGTCAGTTTTAAATTCTTATAAACTGAATTTGAGAGATTTTCGCAATCTACTGATGAAAATCTGAGTGTCTGGGAAATGAAGTGACATCTCAGAGATCATAAGATCATAGCAGGTCTGGATGAATACTCAAACTCATGATGTCCCTGTCTTTCTAATACACCACTCTCTTACCCAGCTTTCTACACATGGTGTCTAAACAACTTTATAGATCTCCAATTCAGTTGTGTTTAAAGAACCATGTTTGGGGTAGGTTTTATTTTAGAAAGAAGATGCCAAAGCCAATAAACAAAATAACAGGATTTCTGAGTACTCAGTTTTAACGGAGCTTAAGTTTCTGAAATCAACAAATGATATTGTTCTCTCTCTCTCTTGAGCCAATTTATTTCCCAACGGAAAAAATATATAGACACCAGGAGAAGAGTGTGTTGATGGATTGTGACAAAGTGTATGATTAGATTGAACTATAAATAACACAGTGGTGTTTTGCTGATGCCCATTTGGTATGTTTAGCTCTGTTATTAGTAATTGCATGCTTAAAATAATATTCTAAGATATCCAGTTAATGTTTTTATTTCAGAAGCCCAGCAGGCAGCCTCTTAAGTGACATAAAACAAAATCTAGGGTAATTCAATCTACATCTGAGAAACCAGTGCCTGATACTCAAACAGTTCTTTGTGTCTGCTCAAAGTTCCTAATTCTGATTTGATTATGACCTAGAAAATACCAATTAAGAATGTCCACATTCTTCCTTGATTTTTTTTTAAAGGAGGGATTCTATTACACTCACAAATTCTCCACAAATGAAACATGTCTCCATTCTTTTTCATTCCTTTCCTGTTCTCACTTTTCTCCATTCCTTCCTTCCCCTCTTCTCCTTTTCTGTTCCTTCACTATCTTCTCTTCCTTTTTTTCTTCCATACTTCCTTCAATCCTTCCTTTGGTTTCCTCCCTCTTTGTCTTTTCAGCTCAACAGAGTTTTAAGAACCTGTTAAGTTCTAGTAATGTGCTAGGCTCTGAGGATAAGGCAAGTACAGATTCAGTTCAAGAGGGAGGGGACACATGTGTAGCTATGGCTGATTCACGGTGATGTATGGCACAGGCCAATACGATATTGTGAAGCAATTTTCCTTCAATTAAAAGTAAATAAGATTGGGAAACTAAATAAAATAATTAATTTAAATTTAAAAAAGAAAGCATAAAAAGATAAAAGATAAAAAAAATAAAAGATTCATGTACTACCCAGGTATTGCCCATAGTCTACTAGGACGGACAGAGAAGTAAGCTGATTTATTATGGAAGAGGGGCAGGGATCAAGCCTGTATTAACTTTTCCAGAATATGTCAGCCTAGAGTAGAAAAACAGTGCATATCTTGACTCTAGGTGGCTTGGTCTGGTCAAGTGAGAACTTACAAACAAAACTGAACCCGAAAGTTCCCAAATACCTCACATTCTGAGTTTTCTGTATTTCCCTGGTAGCTCAGATGGTAAAGAGTCTGCCTGTAGTGTGGGAGATCCGAGTTTGATTCATGGGTCAGGAAGATCCCCTGGAGACGGAAATGGCAACACACTCCAGTATTCTTGCCTGGAAAATCCCATGGACAGAGGAACCTGGCAGGCCATAGTCCATGGTGTCGCAAAGAGTCAGACAAGACAGAGTACCTAACACACTGAGCTTTCTGTGACTTAGGAAGGGATCTTACAAATACTCAGGCCTTACAATCAAATGTCTCAGGGTCAGTCACATGACTCAAAGATGAACACAGCTTGGTTGACTATAACCAGAAGCCACATGGACAGTCAATGGTGAAGTGAAGAAAGCAAGCTTAGCCTAAGAGCATCATAAACATATTAAACACTGCTTTTCCAGAGAGAACACTCTTGTTAACAGGTTTTGGTCACTTGTCACCAGTTTAAGATGCTGCTTTACAACTATTGAAGAGTCACTGCCCATTGCTGTCTACATGTTGGTCCCATTTCCCCACCTATTGGCAAAATCCATGGTAGGTAAAGATTTCTCAAGAAATCTTTCTAGTGGAGGAAAAAAGTCCTTTGTATTAGCTTGTTAAAATCATCAAAAACTGCATTTCATACTGTAGATTCCTGGGCATCACTCCAGAATGAAACTCCATTTTTGGAGTGAAATTGGAAATTCTGCAAATGACAGTTCCCTAGATTGTACAAAGGTGCATTAGTGTTTAAGAATCATTATTGGTGATTTAAGAATCACTATTAGTGTTTAAGAATCACTATTAGTGATTTAAGAATCACTATTAGTGTTTAAGAATCACTATTCTAGAACAAAGCCTGTTTTGGGCATTTCTAAATATGGTCCCACAAGTTTTAATTTATAACATCTATTTCTCTTTTACTTTCAAATAAATACATCTATTTTGGAAAAAATATTCTTCCTTGAATTGAATAAATTGAGAAATTTCCTTTAAAGATCCACCCTTTTTCTTCAAATATTAAAAAAAAATGTATTTTAATGTTCCATATGTGTGCAATCTTCATCACTCTTCTTATTTAATATAACTTTAATTTTTGATAACTAAAAAGACTTCCTAAGGATAGAAACCATTATCGGCATCTGGAATCATTGTGGATAGTACAGATTAGTCATAATAAGGAAGGAGGAATCAAGTTCTCTTTGGTATAAGGCAGCACTGTACCTACAATGGGAAATAAGAAATGAAGGGAGCATAGTGATCTCAGGACAACTTCCCTTTCATGGAGGAGAAGTTTATTCTCTCTACATGACCACCCTCAATAACAGTCCACAGATGGCAGGAGTCTGACAGCGATTACTGAGGGGATCACATTCACTTCCTGATGGGATGCACTCAGCACTTTTGAGATGCCACAGCTCCTTTCAGAGGAGTGGTGGTGGTGGTTGTAGGGTATTTCAGGAGTTAGAGAGCATTTGAGAAAGAAGGGTTAGGAAAAGAACACATAACTGGCAGGCAACCACTGTGAATTAATGTGTTGTGGTGGATGCTTTACTCATGTGTTCATTTCATCATTACAGCAAACCTAGGAGACAGATGTGATTATTCCTGCCTGGTGACCGAGAAAACCTAGAATCACTGAGGATAAACAGCTTGCCTAGGGTCAAAAAGCCAAGAGGGAGAAGCAGAATTTACACTTCTGACTTCTTAGTGGCATCAGCCATGTTTTGTTCTAATAGAATATGTTATAGATTGTCCTATGAATTTGCTTTTATAATCACTTCAAGAATAAACCCAGGTAGACCATTTCTCTCTTTTATTTGTATTTCTAGACTTTCCCTTTTCTGAACACTTTGCCCAACATCAGGTATATACACATAAAATACGAGAGAGAGAATGCCATGTTTGTTTGTTTGTTTTTGGCTGTCCAGGAACCAACACATTCCTCTTCCAATTAGGTCCCTGATTTTTGTTAGGAAAGTAGGACAGAGCTTGAATGCTGTATTATTATTGTATTCTGCATTATTAACATAAGGATAATCTTGAAGGGAAGGGGAAGCCTTCTTTCTACTGCTGCCGGGGAATGAGGGGAGCACAGATGTGATATAAACTTGGATGCTTAAGGGAATGATACATAAATAAATATATGACATATATACACATATTATATATATAGCTACATATATATTATATATGTGTGTGTGTGTGTGTGTGGTAAAGAATCTGCCTGCCAATGCAGGAGACACAGGAGACGAGGGCTGGATCCCTGGGTCAGGAAGATCCCCTGGAGGAGGAAATGGCAACTCACTCAAGCATTCTTGCCTGGAAAGCCTCATGGACAGAGGATCCTGGCAGGCTACAATCCACGGGGTCACAAAGAGTTAGACACGACTAAGCAAGTGTACACACACATGTGTTTTATATATACATACATACATACATATATATATAAAGTGACTAAAAGAGTAGGTTTTCCTGCAATGTGACAATGTTTATTTTTTCAGCTCCTACCTTCCCTTCCACGTTCTTTTCCACATGCCTATTTTGTAAAGTCTGAATCTCCTTTGGCTAAGTTCATTTTAATGTTTAAGAGAGCCAGCATTATTTTCCAATACTTGTAACTAAAAATCCTGACTGACACAGAATTTTGTTTTTTAAAATTGATAAGAAATCTGCTAGGACTCAGCTAGGAGACTGACCCAAAGTAATATGAAGCATGTCAAAGAGAATAACAAAGAGGAAAGAAAATCAGGGGGAAAAAAATACTGAATAGAGAGACTGTGGCTGAAGTTATGATGTATTTAGAAAAATTACCAAAAACAAGTACAAAAACAAAAGCCAGAAAGACGGTGTCTGGTAAATTTCAAATCAATGTTTTAAGGAGAATGTTGAGAATGACTTCCAGATACAATTAGATAGCTAGCACAACTATTCAATAAAGATACATTAAATTTAAAGTGATTTGCTTCACAAACAAATGGAAAATGAAATTTAAATAATGATGGTACTGATGAAACTGTCTAGAGGGCAGCAATGGAGATGCAGACGTAGAGAACAGACTTTTGGACTCAGTGAGGGAGAGAGAAGGGTGGGATTATTTGAGATAGTCAGGATGAAACATACACATTACCATATGTAAAGTACATAGCTAGTCTGGGGCTCTGTGACAACCTAGAGGGATGGGATGGGGAGGGAGGTGGGGAAGAGGTTTAAGAAGGAGGGGAGATATGTATACCTATGGCTGATTCATGCTGATATATTGCAGAAACCATCACAATATTGTAAATTAATTATCCTCCAATTAAAAATAAAATTTTAAAATAATATATTATTGTATCACAAAATATAGTACTTAAAGAAATTCATCAAAAAATGTGTATAATCAGGCAGAATTCTAACCCAGCCTCCATGGTTTGTGCCTCTTGGGGGTAAATGTCGATACAGTCCCCTCCCTTTGAATGTGGGAGAGACCTATGAAAATGAGTTGTTGCTTATGATTAGATTACTAGTGAGTTGCCATTGAGTTAAGCAAAAGGAAGATCATCCTGGTTGGGCATGATCTAGTCAGGTAAGCCTTTAAAAGAAGGTGCAGTTTCAGAGAGATGCCTTTAGTTGGCCTTGAAGGTATAGCACCCAGGAGTTCTACAGTCCAAGGAAATGAATTCTGCCAATAGTCATCTGAGCTTGAGGGGAAAAAAACCAAAAACCTGAGTTTCAGAAGTGATCTCAGAGATGTCTGATACATGATTTCCAAGCTCGGAGAGCTTAGGCAAAGGACTCAACTACACTAAGTCTAGACTCCAGACCTATAGAAATTGTGAGATATTAAATGGATGTTGCTTTAAGCCATTCAATTTGTGGTGATTTTTAAAGCATCAGTAGAAAACTAATACAACCTATAATGTCTCTACACTGAAAACAACAAAATATTGTAAGAAAATTAAAGAGAATTTAAATAAACAGAGAGATACACTATGTCTATGCGTTAGAAGACTCAATGTTTTTAAGACACTAAGACCCTTTGAGCTGATTTATAAAGTCAATACAATATAATCACAATCCCAGCAGGCTTGTAAACAAAATAGAAATTGTGAAGCTAATTCTTTAATTTATACAAAAATATAAAGGATATAGGCAAAGCCAAAATAAATAAAAAAGAATTAAAATTAGGTAATTTACTGTATTTGGCTTCAAGTCTTCCTATAAAGTCACAGTAATTAAGATGTGGGTTACTGATACAATGATACACAAATGGATCAACTGAAAAGAATAGAAAATCTAGAAATGCATCCACAATGATACCATCAATAATTTCAACAAAGCATATAGAGTGAAAATATAGACATAAGAGATACACAGCAAATGTAGGTCACTGGTTACACGAAGGGCAGGAAGCAGAAATGACTGCAAAGGAAGATTCAGCATCATCTATAAAGATCTGCTTCTGACACAACAAAAATGAAAACAACAAAACTGAACTAAGTATGACAAAATGACAAAAATTGTTAAACTGGGTAGAGGTGGATTTACAGGCTATGTTTCACTATTTAGATTTTTTTATGTTTGCTTGAAATCTTTCTTTCAAAAACTACTCTTTCCTTTTGACTCACAATTTCCACAATTTGAGTTCACACAAACAATCTATATTGACTTAAAATTTTTTTTTGTATCTATTTGATATCTTTCCCACATAAGAGAAATATGATTTCTATATAATTATCAAAATGAGATATCTTCTCTGTGAAGTTCCAAGTTTTCCTGGCATTTGTCATTCTGCACAAAGGATCTATACCTACATATTACCAACAGCCGATGACTGCTGCCGTACAGTGATGTTTAATGCTTATCTCACAGGGAGCAATCAATCACTGCACTTCTGATCTTATCCACATGGACACTTCTCTGCTTCGGGTATGGCCTTTACTTTAATGTACATTCAGATCTGCAGAGCTGTGTGAAGCAGTGATATTTGTGGTTGGATCTGATGCACTTTAAATATTCTCCCAACTCAGATACAGCACTAGTAACTCACAGATCTGTAACTCTGGACATCCAATCCCTTTTGGACTTCAGACCTTTACTTCCGTCCGCCTATCCTTCATGTTCCCTGGCTATGAGACAAGCACCTCGGCTTCAGGCGATTCACAATTAAACTAAATAACTCCCTTTATGAGATGTCTCTTCTTTTTTATATTTTACATTCATGTCAATGAATGGTGTTGCTAGCCACACAGATGCAGAAACCAACAAAACAGGCAAGAACAAAAAACAACATTGAGAAACACATGAAACAATGGAAATTACCTTTTAATCCTCCTCCTTCCTTACTCCCATACCTAGTTAGCAATAGGTCATGTTTGCTGTAACTCTTAAATATCTTTGAACTCATCCCCTTGTCTCTTTAGACTGCTAAAACTACTTCCAAAGTGGTATTCCAGCCCAAATCCAGCTTTCTCTAAGCAATTGCTCTTTGAAATATAAATCTCACCGTCACCAATATGATAAAATCAAAATTTCTTGACTATGACATACCATCCTTTATTTTATGAAATCCATTCATCATCTAACATACCCTGGTAACTTCCAAAACACGACATGCTGTCCTTTGTTGACCTGATTTTGATAGGCTACTTGCTCTTTGAAAACTTGCCTTGCTTTGTTTATCTGGCAAACTAGCCTTAGCTCCAGCATTACATCTTTGACTAAAGGAATTCCCGGGGCTTCCCAGGCAGTGCTAGTGTCAAAGAATTTGCCTGTCAGAGCAGGAGATGCAAGAGACACAGGTTTGATCTCTGGGTTGGGAAGATCCTCTGGAGTAAAATGGCAACCCACTCCCGTATTCTTGCCTGGAAAATTCAATGGACAGAGGAGCCTGGTAGGTGACAGTCCAAGGAACCCCAAAGTCAGACGTGACTGAGAACACACACACATACATGCACACATAAGGATTCCTGTAGTAACCTATCATACTCAGTCACCAGGTTGAACCTGAATCATTTGTAAAATGTCCATTTCTCCCCAGTAGACTAGGCCTCCTTAATATCAAGGATTCTAGGCAATGTTCATCTTTAAAAAGAGCACTGAGATCGCCAGTAATAAGTACACAATAATTGCAGTGTGGAAGAAATAAATAGTTACAAGTATTAGAGGAGGAGAAGACAGAGAAAATGAGATTGAGAAAGAGGTATTCCCATAATTAAAAAAAAAGATAGGAAATAACTATCACATTTAATATGATAAAACTTGAAACAGAAGAAAATCTGTTTCAGACCTGATTGGGACAGAAATTTGGGGGACAGCATAGTTCACATCCAAAATTTTAGCAAATCAAATAAAAACCATATAAGAACATAATACATATTCTTAGGTTAGGTTAGGCTATGACAGACAGAACTTTGTTAATTGATGGTGGGAATGCTGGATGGTACAGTTACTTTGGAAGGTAGTTTGGCAGTTCTTGCCAACTAAACATAGTCTTCCCATATGATCTAGCAGTTGGTTTCTTTGTTATTTATCAAATGCAGTGAAGACATATTCCCACAAAAACCTGCATGTGAATATTTATAGCATATCTTGGTTCATATTTGCCAAAATATGGAAGCAACAAAGAGGCTCTTCATTAGGTGAATGCATAAATACAGTGCAACATATCTATTCAATGGAAGATCAGCACTAAAATGAAGTCCTACGGTTCAGCACTACAAAACAAAACCAAAATTATCAAGCATTAAAGAGACATGAAAGAAACTTAAATGCGTATTTCTAAGTGAGAGAGGGCAATTTTAAAAGGTTATATACTATATGATTCCAACTATATGACATTCTGAAAAGGTGAAACTATAGAGGCAGTAAGAAGATCAGTGGTCACCAGGAAGGAAAGAAGGAAGGAACACGTGCAGCACAGTTGATTTTCAGGGCAGTGAAACAGCTCTATATGATTACATAATGGTGGGTACAGGTCATTATACGTTTGTCCAAACCCAGAGATTGTACAACATCAAGAGTGAACTCTAATGTAAATTATGCACTTTGGGTGATTATGATGTGTCAATGGCTGTCATCATTTGTAACAAATGTACCATATAACGGGGGCTGTTGATGGTGATAGAGATGGTTGGGTGGAATCACCAACTCGAAGAACATGAGTTTGAATAAGCCTTGGGAGTTGGTGATAGACAAGGAAGCCTGGCGTGCTGCAGCCAATGGGGTAGCAAAGATTCAGACACAACTGAGCAACTGAACTGATTGGCTGATATATATATATAATATATGTAAGACATCAATATTAAGTTGGGTTTATCCCCGCAATTCTACACACTAACAAGAAAATATCTGGAAAAGAAATAAAGAAAACAATCACAATCACATCAAATACAATAGGTTGTTTCCGTATTCTAGCTATTGTAAATAGTGCTGCAATGAACGATGGGATGCATGTGTCATTTTCAATTTTGGTTTCCTCAGGGTATATGCCTAGGAGTGGGATTGCTGGGTCATATGGTGGTTATATTCCTAGTTTCTTAAGGTATCTCCATACCGTCTTCCATAGTGGCTGTATCAATTTAAATTCCCACCAACAGTGCAAGAGTGTTCCCTTTTCTCCACACCCTCTCCAGCATTTATTGTTTGTAGATTTTTTTTTAAATTTTATTTTATTTTTATTTTTTTCTAATTTTATTTTATTTTTAAACTTTACATAATTGTATTAGTTTTGCCAAATATCAAAATGAATCCGCCACAGGTATACATGTGTTCCCCATCCCGAACCCTCCTCCCTCCTCCCTCCCCATACCATCCCTCTGGGTCGTCCCAGTGCACCAGCCCCAAGCATCCAGCATCGTGCATCGAACCTGGACTGGCAACTCGTTTCCTACATGATATTTTACATGTTTCATTGCCATTCTCCCAAATCTTCCCACCCTCTACCTCTCCCTCAGAGTCCATAAGACTGTTCTATACATCAGTGTCTCTTTTGCTGTCTCGTACACTGGGTTATTGTTACCATCTTTCTAAATTCCATATATATGCGTTAGTATACTGTATTTATGTTTTTCCTTCTGGCTTACTTCACTCTGTATAATAGGCTCCAGTTTCATCCACCTCATTAGAACTGATTCAAATGTATTCTTTTTAATGGCTGAGTAATACTCCATTGTGTATATGTACCACAGCTTTCTTATCCATTCATCTGCTGATGGACATCTAGGTTGCTTCCATGTCTTGGCTATTATAAACAGTGCTGCGATTGTAGATTTTTGATGATGGCCATTCTGAACGGTGTGAGGTGATATCTCTTTGTAGTTTTGATTTGCATTTCTCTAATAATGAGTGATGTTGAGCATCCTTTCATGTGTTTGTTAGCCATCTGTGTGTCTTCTTTGGAGAAATGTCTGTCTAGGTCTTTTCCCCACTTTTTGATTGGGTTGTTTGTTTTTCTGGCATTGAGTTGTATGAGCTGCTTATATATTGTGGAAATTAATCCTTTGTCAGTTGTTTCATTTGCTATTATTTTCCTCCATTCTGAGGGTTGTCTTTTCACCTTGCTTATAGTTTTCTGTGCTGTGCAAAAGCTTTTAAGTTTAATCAAGTCCCACTTGTTTACTTTTGTTTTTATTTCCATTACTCTAGGAGGTGGATCATAAAGGATCTTGCTTTGATTTATGTCATTAAGTGTTCTGCCCAAGTCTTCCTCTAAAGTTTTACAGTTTCTGGGCTTACATGGAGGTCTTAATCCATTTTGAGTTGATCTTTGTGTATGGTGTTAGGAAGTGTTCTAATTTCATTCTTTTACATGTAGCTGTCCAGTTTTCCCAGCACCACTTATTGAAAAGACTATCTTTGCCCCATTGTATATTT
>NW_011494898.1:6528620-6541506 GCF_000754665.1 Bison bison bison
AAAAAAAAAAAAAAAAAAAAAAAAAAAAAAAAAAAAAAAAAAAAAAAAAAAAAAAAAAAAAAAAAAAAAAAAAAAAAAAAAAAAAAAAAAAAAAAAAAAAAAAAAAGACTTCCCTGGTGGCTCAGATGGTAAAGCATCTGCCTACAATGCATGAGACCTGGGTTTGATCCCTGGGTGGGGAAGATCCTCTGGAGAAGGAAATGGCAACCCATTCCAGTACTCTTGCCTGGAAAATCCCATAGGAGGAGCCTGGTAGGCTACAGTTCATGGGGTCACAAAGAGTCGGACATGACTGAGTGACTTCACTTTGTAAAAAAATAAGGTACCCATAGGTGCATGGATTTATTTCTGGGTTTTCTATCTTGTTCCACTGGTCTATGCTTCTGTTTTTGTGCCAGTACCATACTGTCTTGATGATCATAGCTTTGTAGTAATCTGAAGTCAGAAAGGTTGATTCCTCCAGCTCCATTCTTCTTTCTCAGGACTGCTTTGGCTATTAGGGGTCTTTTGTGTTTCCATATGAATTATGAAATTTTTTTGTTCTAGTTCTGTGAAAAATGTCTGTGATGTTGGTAATTTGATAGGGATCACACTGAATTTGTAGATTGCATTTGGTAGTATAGTCATTTTCACAATATTGATTCTTCCTACCCAGGAACATGGAATATCTCTCCATCTGTTTATGTTGTCTTTGATTTCTTTCATTAGTGTCTTATAATTTTCTGTGTGCAGTTCTTTTGTCTCCTTAGGTAAGTTTATTCCTAGATATTTAATTTTTTTTGTTACAAAGGTGAATGGGACTGATTCCTTAATTTCTCTTTCTGATTTTTCATTGTTAGTATATAGAAATGCAAATGATTTCTGTGTATTGATTTTGCATCCTGCAACTTTGCTAAATTCACTCATTAGCTCTAACAATTTTCTGATACTATCTTTAGGGTTTTCTATGTACAATAAGGCCTCTTTTGAAATTAAGTAGCCAGCTCATTGGCTATCAATCAGGTGTATAATATTCTTTATCTGGATATTCTTTTTCTTTATATCCATATAGTGATAATTACCTAATCAATTATTTTACTGTAAAAGTATATTTTCCTAGAATGACTATTCTTTCAATTGGTCAGTTTTGTCCCTTCCCTTTGCAGATTTTGAAATAAAATTGTGATATAGGGCCTTAACAGATTTGATTAATTTGTTTTTATTTTTAAGTTTCAAATCATGAAAATAAAAATGATAAGGAGGGAAGGAGGTGGACGGGATAGTGGAGGAGAGGCTTGTCCAAGAAAATGGGAAAATGATGAGTAGAAACAATGAAATTTGAAGGGCTATGAAGGAGAAACTTTTCAGCTATGAAATTAAAGCATATGATTATGAATTAGATTTTGAAGTTGATGGTAAACTTGAAGAGTATCTGCATAAGAGGATTACAGGAATAAATTTATTAACATACATAGGGTACTGTGTAGTGTTATAATGTCCTATTCTGATTAGGGGACTTTGTGTTATTTTTAAAATTACTAGGTTCCTATAAATCCTTCTCTCCTTTCCACCAAAAACATATTTCTGCCTTCATACAAGACTGAATACAATTACTGTAGTTCCAAGAAAACGTTGATAGTTTTCTTAACATGCTAATGTGAAATAAGCTCACATGTGGCTTATTGCTGTTGCTGTTTCCACTTGAAATAATCACTTACATTACTCTCATCCCATAGGAAGTTTCAAAGTGGAAGATATCACCTTGTGCCTTTACAGTTAATCAGAGCTCTGCTGTGTCAGGAAAACGGAAAATCTGGCCTTCCTGTTTTTAATGTCCCAAAGGGAGTTATCCATTACATTAAATGCCACAGCAACTCACAAAATATAAAGGATTTAAGGCAGAGACAATATATCATCCAAACTTTTCATACAAATAGATTAATAGTCCAGGTACCAAGCAAAATACCAATAGAGAATAATCCTGACACCTGTCCCGAGGACTGATGAAGAAACTACACTGAGTGGAAGTTTAATCACTGATTTCCTATGGCACAGCCAGTTTCCTAATGAGACCACATGATTACACGTGAGAGAATTCATATCCTTGGCTAATACATAATTATATCTGGAAGCATAACTGCTAAACTAGGAAACAATCATTTCAAGAGGATACTTTTCACACACAAAATAGATATATTTAACAAGGGGGACTCTGGATTCCTATTTACAGACTTAATATCATAGATTCAATTTAAGAAATATCTAAAAGCCCCAATAAACTATTTTACTTTATGTAACAATAATTTTTTAAAATTTATTTTATACTGGATTGTAGTTGATTTGGGCTCCCCAGGTGGTGCTAGTCGTAAAGAACTGCCTGCCAATGCAGGAGACATAAGATACAGGAGTTCGATCCCTGGGTTGGGAAGATCTGCTGGAGGAGGGCACGGCAACTGACTCGAGTATTCATGCCTGGAGAATCCCATGGAGAGAGGAGCTTGGTGGGCTACAGTCCATAGGGTCGCACAGAGTCAGACACAACTTTAATGACTTAGCATGCACGCACATAGTTGATTAACAAGGTTGTGTTAGTTTCAGGCGTATAACAAAGTGACTCAGTTATACATGTACATGTATCTATTCTTATATAAATTCTTTTCCCATTTAGATTACTGCAGAATACTGAGCAGAGTTTCCTGTGCTATTCAGTAGATCCTTGTTGGTTATCTATTTTAAAAATTAGCAATGTGTATATGTCAATCTCAAACACCCAATCTATCTGTCCCATCCCTACTCCCCTGTGCTAACTGCAAGTTTCATTCTCTGAGAGTCTGTTTCTGTTTTGTGAATAAAAGATCGTTTGTATGTTTTTTTTTTAAGAGTCTACACATAAGCGGTAACATATGATATCTTTGTCTGACTTACTTCACTTATGATAATCTCCAGGTCCATTCATGGTGCTACAAATGGCATATTTCATTCTTTTTTAATGACAGAGTAATATTCCACTATAGTGTATATATGTATCACATCTTCTTTATCCATTTGTCTGCTGATGGACATTTAGGTTGCTCTGCTCCCATGTCTTGCCTATTATAAACAGTACTGCCATGAACATTGGGGTACATACATCCTTTCAAACTTTTTTATCTGGATATATACCCAGGATTGGGATTGCTGGATCATATGGTAGCTCTATTTTAGTTTTATAAGGAACCTCCATACTGTTCTCCATAGTAGCTGTACCAATTTACATTCCCATCTACAGCATAGGAGGGATCCTTTTTCTCTACGCTTTCTCCAACATTTATTGTTTGTAGACTTTTTGATGATGGCCATTCTGACTGGTGTGAAGTGATATCTCATGGTAGTTTTGATTTGCGTTTTTGGATAATTAGCAATGTTAGCATCTTTTCATGTGTCCCTTGGTCATCTGTTTGTCTGTTTTGGAGAAATGTCTATTTAGGTCTTCTGTTCATTTTTTGATTGGATTTTTTTTTATACTGAGCCATATCTCAACATTCAAGAAATGAAGATCATGGCATCCAGTCTCATCACCTCCAGTCCCATGGCAAATAGATGGGGAAAAAAAGGAAACAGTGACAGACTTCACTTTTTGGACTCCAAAATCACTGCAGGTGGTGACTGCAGCCATGAAATTAATAGACACTTGCTCCTTGGAAGAAAAGCTATGACCAACTTAGACAGCTTATTAAAAAGGAGAGACATTACTTTGCCTACAAAGGTCCAGCTACTCAAACTTATGGTTTTTCCAGTAGTCATGTATAGATCTCAAGAGTTGAACTATAAAGAAAGCTGAGCACCGAAGAATTGATGCTTTTGAACTGTGATGTTGGAGAAGACTCTTAAGAGTCCCTTGGGCTGCAAGAAGATCAAACCAGTCCATCCTAAAGGAAATCAGTCCTTAATATTCATTGGAAGGACAGTTACTAGAGCTGGAGCTCCGATACTTTGGCCATCTGATGCAAAGAACTGACTCATTGGAAAAGATCCTGATGCTGGGAAAGACTGAAGGCAGGAGGAGAAGGGGATGACAGAGGATGAGATGGTTGGATGGCATCACTGACTCTATGGACATGAGTTTGAGCAAGCTCCAGGAGTTGGTGATGGACAGGGAAGCCTGGCGTGCTGCAGTCCATGGGGTTGCAAAGAGTCAGATAAGATTGAGTGACTGAACTGAACTGACATGAACTGTGCTTCCATAGGTAGGTTTTTTCCTAAGTATTTTATCCTTTTTATATTGTGTGCATACATGCTCAGTTTTGTCTAAATCTTTGAAAACCTTGGGACTCTAGCCCACCAGGCTCCTCTGTCCATGGGATTTCCCAAGCCAAAACACTGGAGGGGGTTGCCATTTCCTTCTCCAGGGTTATCTTCCTGACCTACAGATCAAACCCGCATCTCCTGCATTGGCAGGTGGATTCTTTTGCCACTGAGCCACCTGGAAAGCAATTATTCTTTTTGATGCAATGGTAAATGGAATTAAAAATTTTTTTTTCTGTCTGATCTTTAGTTATAAGTGTATAGAAATGCAACAGATTTCTGTGTATTAATTTTGATGAAACTTTAGCCAGACTCATTAAAAAAAAAAAAAAAAAGGAGGAGAGGGCTCAAATTAATATACTTAACAATATAAAAGGAGAAGTTACAATGGACTCCACAGAAACACAAAGGATCATAAGAGACTACTACAAGAAATTATATGCTAATAAAATGAACAACCTAGGATAAATTGACAGATTCTTAGAAAGGTACAATCTCCTAAGTATGAACCAAGAAGAAAGAGAAAATATGAACAGATCAACCATGAGTACTGAAGTTGAATATGATTTTACAACTCCCAACAAACAGAAGTCCAGGACCACATGGCTTCATAGAAAAATTCTATCATACATTTAGAAAAGAGTGGATTCCTATCCTTCTGAAACTACCTATTTTTCTGAAATTATTCCAAAAAATTTCAGAGGAATGAATACTCCCAAACTCATTCTATGAGGCATCATCACCCTGATAACAAAACCTAACAGATACAACAAAAAAATAAATTATAGGCCAATATCACTGTTGAACACTGTTGAGGAAATTAATAGAAATAGTCTTGTTCAGGCTTCAGAGGCAACGATAGGCTTTTGACTGAACAGAGACCCTGAAAGGAGTTACATGCTAAGCTGCTGACCAGCAAAAATGGGAAAACTAGGTCTTGAGAACCAACACATAAGGAAGGGAGTAAGTCACAGGGAAGGGAGTAAGTCACAGGGAAGGGAGTAAGTCATGGAGCTTTCTGGTCCTTGAGAATTTGGCTAGTTCCTGAGATTAGCAAACATTCTGAGACTTTGAACTAGAGATACAAGCATTTAGCATAGTAGCCAGAGCTGCATCTTTGCATGTAAGCTGATGATTATCAGCTTGCAGCTTGGCAATAAAAGCAGGATTCCTCTGGATGGCACTCGGTCTCACCCATGGGATGGAAGCACTGTCCAGGATTTTCTAATTGGGAACTCCATGTTGCTATTTGAGGGATCTCCCAGCATTTCTTAAACCAGGGTATACATGTTCCTCCAATTTGGTGATGTGCCTTTGATTTCTTGGTGTGTTGCTTATGTATCTTTTAATTGGAAACTCAAGTTTGAATCTGTATGTGTTTCCCCAGTTTGGTGATACATAAATCTGTTTCTTGATATTCTAGTTGCATATTGGGAACTATTTTTCCAATTTGGCAATGTGTGTAAATATATCTATAGTGTCTACATATGTGTGTGTGTGTATATATATACACATATACATATGTATACATATATATATATAAAATTTGTTGTTGTTGTACAGTCGCTCAACCATGTCTGACTCTTTGTGACCCCATGTTCTGAAGCATGCCAGGCTTCCCTGTCTTTCACCATCTCCCAGAGCTTGTTCAAACTGATGTCCATTAAGTTAGTGATGCCATATAACCATCTCATTCTCTGTCATCCCCTTCTCCTCCTGCCTTCAGTCTTTCCCAGCATCAGGGTCTTTTATAATGAGTCAGTTCATCATGTCAGGTGGCTAAAATATTGGAGCTTCAGCTTCAGCATCAGTCCTTCCAATGAATATTCAGGGCTGATTTCCTTTAGTATTGACTGGTTGGATCTCCTTGCAGTCTAAGGGACTCTCAAGAGTCTTCTCCAACACCACAGTGCAAAAGATCAATTCTTCTGTGCTCAGGCTTCTTTATGGTCCAACTCTCACATCCATACATGACTACTAGAAAAACCATAGTTTGATTATATGGACCATTGTTGGCAGTGTAATGTCTCTGTTTTTTCATACACTAAGTTTGTCATAGCTTTTCTTCCCAGGGGCAAGTGTCTTTTAATTTCATGGCTGTAGTCACTGGCCACAGTGATTTTAAAGCCCCTCAAAATAAAGTTTTTCACTGTTTCCACTGTTTCCCCCTCTATTTGCCATGAAGTGATGTGACCAGATGCCATGATCTTAGTTTTCTGAATGTTGAGTTTTAAGTCAGCTTTTTCACTCTCCTCCTTCGCCTTCATCAAGAGGCTCTTTAGTTCCTCTTCACTTTCTGCCATAAGGGTGGTGTCATCTGCATACATTAGGTTACTGATATTTCTCCCAGAATTCTTGATTCCATATCATGCTTCATCCAGCCTGGCATTTCGCATAATGTACTCTGCATATAAGTTTAATAAACAGGGTGACAATATACAGCCTTGATGTACTCCTTTCCCAATTTGGAACCAGTCTTTTGTTCCATGTCCAGTTCTAACTGTTGTTTCCTGACCTGCATACAGATTTCTCAGGAGGCAGGTAAGGTGGTCTGGTATTCCCATCTCTATAAGACTTTCGACAGTTTATTGTGATCTACACAGTCAAAGGCTTTAGCATAGTTAATGAAGCAGAAGTAGATGTTTTTCTGGAGTTCTCTTGCTCTTTGTATGATTCAAAGGATGTTGGCAATTTGATCACTCATTCTTCTGCATATATATATACACAATTTGATAACTGGTTCCTCTGCTATATCACTTACTATATTACTTGTCCTCATACTGTAATTTACTATTAACAGAATAAACTTTCTTATTTCTCATTTACTAAAGTGTAAAGTTATTTTGCTAGTGAATCCCCTGAACTTGAAAATGAAAGTCTTTCAGCAGATCATGAATCTTTCAGCAGAACAAATGTAGACACAAAAGTACTCAACAAAATACTAGCAAACCAAACTCAATAACACATTAAAAGGGTCATAACCCATGATCAAGTTGAATTTACCCCAGGGATACAAGGATTTTTCAATATATGCAAATCAACCAGTGTGACATCAAAAAATGAAGAATAAAAACCATATGATCATATCAACAGATGGAGAAAAGTCTTCTGACAAAATTCAACATCCATTTACGATAAAACTCTCTAGAAAGTGGACATAGAGAAAACATAGCTCAACAAAATAAAGGCCACATATGACAAACTGATAGCTAACACCATACCAACAGTGAAAAGCTAAAAGCATTTTCTCTAAGATCAGGAACAAGACAAGGATGCCCTCTCTTGTCACTTTTATTCAGTACAGTTTTGGAAGTGCTAGCCATGGCAATCAGAGAAGAAAAGCAAATAAAAGGAATTCAAATTGGAAAAGAAGAAATAAAACTGTCACTATTTGCAGATGATGTGATACTATACATAGAAAATCCTAAAGATGACACCAGAAAACTACTAGAGCTCATAAATGAATTCAGTAAAGTTGCAGATACAAAATTAATACACAGAACCTGTTGTATTTCTATACACTGACAATGGAAAAATAAAGTCAGTCAAAAAAGACAGTATATACGATGCTTTGTGAAGGAAGCATTTGCTAAGCTTCAACTCTAAAAAGTTTATTAAATTTTGGAAAAAGTAGACAATATTGATTTTCCTAAGGATGATTCAAATTCCTAATGTTGCACATGCAAAGACTAGAAGAAACTGAAATCTGCCAATCATTGCTATCATCATCTTTAAGGCAGTTCATTCTTAGACTGTTGAGCTCAGAAGCTGCACACTCTTGGAAACACTTTCAAACATTTTTTATTTCAAATCCTATTTTGAGGAAAGTTGCTTCTCAAATTCAAGCTTTTAAATAAAATCAGTGTCAAGTAATATATATTTTCTCAAATGCAAATTGAGAATTAGGAGACTGTAAGGAGCACCAATGAATATTTAACTAAAAGTTCTCTCTGTAATATCAGTCAGCTTGATGGCATTTTGTATGTGCATGTGAATGGGTCTTGTTTGAAGAGGGCCTTATAAAATGGATAGAGAGACTTAGATGCTAAGTATCATGAGAACTTTAAACAGTGTGACCAGTGAGAAATCACTTTTAATCTTATATCCTATAATAACATTCCAGGAGGGAATTTTACACTTGAATGCAGCAAGAGCTATGGTTTACAGTGAGCAAAAAGTTGATTGCAACCTTCCAACTTGAAACTCAAAACAAAATTTTAGACATCAGAGTCACTGGATTTTAGAACAGCTAAGAACCCTAATTATATACTTTAACTCCTCCCTTCCACCTTTCTCCTGTTCCTTTCTTAAGAAGTAATTGAGTACGTTATATATTCAAGCCACTGACTTCATTTTACAGCTAAAGAAACTGATATTGAAAAAGATAAAATTGTTCCCCCAAAGCAATCTGTCTGAGCTGGGCATGTCTTGATGACCATCACAAAATTTAGTTTGACAGTCTGTTCTTGTTTGGATATGTCGTGTTGTTGTTTAATCGCTGTTGTGTCCAACCCTTTGCAACCCCGTGGACTATAGCATGCCAGGCTCCTCTGTCCTCCACGTCTCCTAGAGTTGACTCAAATTTATGTCCATTGAGTCAGTGATACTATATAATCATCTCATCCTCTGTTACATTAAAAATTAGAATTTATGAACCTCAATATAAAACAGCGGCAAAGATTAAAATATAGAAATATGTTAGGAAAGAAAAGAATAGTTTATGATATTAAAATAATTTCCAAACAACCAGTGACAACACAACCTGAGGCAGATCAATAGAGATACACTCTTGATCTGATGTATATAATAGAGTTTTGGTGTATAACTTTTCATAGAACAAACATTTACCTTCTAAATTTATTTCCTGTGCCTCTTTTATTTCTCAAAAATTCCTGACTGACCAGCTGTTTTCATTTTTTTTTTTCCCTGAAAGGGTGTAAACTATCTTTATCACTTGAAAAGATATATTTATAATGTCTAGGTTTTAACAAAAAGAAAATAGAATGCTTAATTTCAGCATTAGGAGAACTTAGCTAGTGTTGTTTGATTGTTTACAGGTTTATATCATCTTATCAGTATCAATACTATCAAACTGGACTGTGTCACTCCCCAGAGTGTATGAGAATGCTTACTGGAGATCAGCAAGAAGATTTTAGAACTTCATTTATATTTTTAAATTTGATCCTTTTCTTATTTCTATTTTATGTATATGTGTTAGCTTCAAAATACCTAATTCTCTTTATAGGGTATAATAAAGGTAAATGAGTCATAAAAATGTAGAGTAGTTTATGGGTTACATGTAAAGTTGCCAGGGCCAGGATGAATCTAAAGTTTAAAATAGCTCTGTCACTTACCACTTGCCTGTGTGATACTTGGCTAAATTTATAAACCTTTCTTTGCCTCAAATTCCTTATCTGAAAATACTGGTGATAATACATAATAATATTTCTCATTTTATAGGATCACCATAAACTTTAAGTGAGTAAATACATATGAATTATGTAGTATAGCACTTGGCAAGTAATAAATATCTGATAAATATTAGTTACCAAGAGCAATAACTGCTATGCATACATACTTTGTAAATAGTATAAAAACTTTTAAATTTTTATAAATGTAAACAATTAAATATATATAGAGATGTAAATAGATAAGTGAAAGTGAAAGTGTTAGTTGCTCAGTCATGTCTGACTCTTTGCAACCCATGGACTATAGCCCTCCAGGCTCCTCTGTCCATTGAATTCTCCAGGCAAGAATACTGTAGTGGATAACCATTCCCTTCTCCAGGGGATCATCTCGATTCAGGGATCAAACCTGTGGCTCCTGCATTGCAGGCAGATTCTTTGCAGTGCAGTCTGAATAACCAATCTGCAAGCCTACACAGGTAAGACAATACGTATTTATGTTAAAACTGAACATCTATTGAATTAAGTTCTATGTTAGAACTGGAGGGAATTCACAATTAGTAAGACACAAACTTTGTCTTTTAGGCGTTTAAGGTCTTACGGAAGTCAACAATAGTGTCCAAGGAAGACTTAAAAGTGGCTGAAAAATGTTTCCACCTTAGATTACACATGTTGTTTTGTAACTTTCTTTTATTAGTAAAATTTTTACAGACCATTGTGCTTGTGTGTTCAGTTGGTAAGCTGTGTCTGACTCTTTATGACCCCATGGACTGTAGCCTTCCAGGCTCCGCTCCTTTGTCCATGGAATTCTCCAAGCAAGAATACTGGAATGGTTAGCCATTCCCTTCTCCAGGAGATCCTCTCGATTCAGGGATCAAATCTGGGTTTCCTGCAACACAGGCAGATTCTTTACTGTCTGAGCCATGAGGGAAGGCCAAAGATCCATCAAGGTAAAATGTGTCAAATAGTTAAAAGTAGGACTATTCTAGGTGAGATAAGGTTGAGGTAGCCCATGAGAGTTCTATGAAACATAATTTCAAATTTTAATATCGTGAGGTTGAAATTTCAATGGATTGAACTGCCGTTTCATTACTCTAAAAAACAGAACTTTTGAAAAAGAAATGTTTTCAACAGGCACTAATAATATTTGCCTTCTCCCTCTCTGCTGTCCTTATTCACATATAAATGGGTTGATGGTAGCGATGAAATACTATCTTAATGCACACACAGTACAAGAACAACTAGCTGTATTAGCAGTTACTAACTTTCCAAAAGGAGAGGGCGAGGGCACCCCACTCCAGTACTGTTGCCTGGAAAATCCCATGGGTGGAGGAGCCTGGTGGGCTGCAGTCCATGGGGTCGCGAAGAGTTGGACACGACTGAGTGACTTTACTTTCACTTTTCACTTTCATGCACTGGAGAAGGAAATGGCAGCCCACTCCAGTGTTCTTGCCTGGAGAATCCCAGGGACGGGGGAGCCTCATGGGCTGCTGTCTATGGGGTCGCACAGAGTCGGACACGACTGAAGCGACTTAGCAGCAGCAGCAGCAGCAGCAGCAACTTTCCAAAAGTTCCCAGTCTACTAATTGAAGTCACATTTTTGTCTGCCACACAGAGTGTGGGCCAACTTTCAGAGCCTCAATAATGCAGCCCATCAAACCAAGCTCCAGCCTGTGTAGGCCTAAGCATATCAAAACACGAAGAGATAAAGAGGCAGCTTGAATGGCCAGTCTCTCAGACATCTGTGCACGGAGTCACATTAAAAGCCCATCAGCAAGTAACGCACATATGCTGCAGTCATATAAGAAGCAGCAGGAGTTGAAACAGGCATGTGGCCCTTCAGCCCAAGATTCCCATGTCCTTTCAAGGTTCAGTGAATTAATACCCTGCTACAACTAGACTAATTTGATTTACAATCAGAACAACAAAGACTCAAAGCACTTCAACCCTCATAAAACTCCTAACAGATGCAAAGAAAAAAAAATCGTTAATATCCCTATACTCAGGACACCATAAACTGAGTCAGAACTCTGCAATGCAAATTAGCACTTGAAAATAGTTAAGCACAGAGTATGAACATCAAATCAGACACATATTTCTATTTATGCTATTGATTTATTCATGATCATGTAACACATTGTTGTCTAAATCTCAAAATTTCTTCTTTGGAGGAGAAAATAAATATTTGCAAAGTATGTACCATGGTCATCTTGGTGGAAGCCTCACCATAACTTTGGGAGCCAGAGATTATTTTTACCAAGTTCAAAGAGATAAAACGACATGCCCAAAGTCATAGGACTTCCAACAATCAGCAGCAGATTATGACACTTGTTTGGCAGGAGCTAAAGCTCAGGCTTCTCTACAAGTATAGTCAAAATTACCTGTTTAGTTAGATGCTTCAAAGGGCAAAAGTTTAACTGTTCTAGTGATGAGACTATGTCTGGCATTATTGTTGATGTGGTGTTTAATTAGTAGGTGTATCCCACAAGAGAGCCTAATATTTGAGAACATGAGGTCATAAAAAGCTACCTTTGGAAATGTTCATGTTACTAAAAACTGTAATAATAATAAAACCATCATTTCTTGAATGCTTTTTGTAATCCAGGAACTGTTCCAAATAAACACTTAAGAATACATGATTTCACTAAACCTTGATAAGAAGCCTTATTATTTTCCACCTTCTACAAATTAAACACTTAGAAGTTGAGCAACTTGCCACGTTCATATGACCAGTGAATGACAGAAACAGCCTTAGTACTAAAAACTTAGAAGCACATTCCTTTAGTGAATAATGAAAAATTCCTTACACTGAGTGACAATTTACCTTTTGTATTTATTAAGATTGACTCAGTTCAGTTCTGCTGAGTCGCTCAGTCATGTCCAACTCTTTGTGAACCCATGAATCGCAGCACGTCAGGCCTCCTTGTCCATCAACAACTCCCAGAGTCTACTCAAACTCATGTCCATCGAGTCGGTGATGCAATCCAGCCATCTCATCCTCTGTTGTCCCCTTCTCCTCCTGCCCCCAACCCCTCCCAGCATCAGAGTCTCTTCCAATGAGTCAACTCTTCACATGAGGTGGCCAAAGTACTGGAGTTTCAGCTTTAGCATCAGTCCTTCCAATGAACACCCAGGACAGATCTCCTTTAGAATGGACTGGTTGGATCTCCTTGCAGTCCAAGGCACTCTCAAGAGTCTTCTCCAACACCACAGTTCAA
>NW_011494898.1:6541929-6542452 GCF_000754665.1 Bison bison bison
ATTGATATTTCTCCCAGCAATCTTGATTCCAGGTTGTGCTTCTTCCAGCCCAGCATTTCTCATGATGTACTCTGCATACAAGTTAAATAAGAAGGGTGACAATATATGGCCTTGGCGTACTCCCTTTCCTATTTGGAACCAGTCTGTTCTTCCATGTCCAGTTTTAACTGTTGCTTCCTGACCTGCATACAGGTTTCTCAAGATGCCTCTTGAGAAGGTCAGGTGGTCTGGTATTCCCATCTCTTTCAGAATTTCCACAGTTTATTGTGATCCACACAGTCAAAAGCTTTGCCATAGTCAAGAAAGCAGAAATAGATGTTTTTCTGGAACTCTCTTGCTTTTTCCATGATCCAGCGGATGTTGACAATTTGATCCATGGTTCCTCTGCCTTTTCTAAAACCAGCTTGAACATCAGGAAGTTCACGGTTCACATATTGCTGAAGTCTGGCTTGGAGAATTTTGAGCATTACTTTACTAGCATGTGAGATGAGTGCAATTGTGCGGTAGTTTGAGCATTCTTTGG
>NW_011494898.1:6542584-6543335 GCF_000754665.1 Bison bison bison
TTGGAATGAAAACTGATCTTTTCCAGTCCTGTGGCCACTGCTGAGTTTTCCAAATTTGTTGGCATATTGAGTGCAGCACTTTCACAGCATCATCTTTCAGGATTTGAAATAGCATCACCTCCACTAGTTTTGTTTGTAGTGATGCTTTCTAAGGCCCACTTGACTTCACATGCCAGGATGTCTGGCTCTAGGTGAGTAATCACACCATCGTGATTATCTGGGTCATGAAGATCTTTTTTGTACAGTTCTTCTGTGTATTCTTGCCACCTCTTCTTAATATTTTCTGCTTATGTTAGGTCCTTACTATTTCTGTCCTTTATCGAGCCCATCTTTGCATGAAACGTTCCCTTGGTATCTCTAATTTTCTTGAAGAGATCTCTAGTCTTTCCCATCCTGTTGTTTTGCTATTTCTTTGCGTTGATCACTGAGGAAGGCTTTCTTATCTCTCCTTGCTCTTCTTTGGAACTCTGCATTCAGATGCTTATATCTTTCCTTTTCTCCTTTGCTTTTCACTTCTCTTCTTTTCACAGCTATTTGTAAGGCTTCCTCAGACAGCCATTTTGCTTTTTTGCCTTTCGTTTTCTTGGGGATGGTCTTGATCCCTGTCTCCTATACAATGTCACGAACCTTGGTCCATAGTTCATTAGGCACTCTATCAGATCTAGGCCCTTAAATCTATTTCTCACTTCCACTGTATAATCATAAGGGATTTGATTAGGTCATACCTGAATGGTCTTGTGGTTTTCCCTAC
>NW_011494898.1:6543435-6557946 GCF_000754665.1 Bison bison bison
TTCAATGTAAGTCTGAATTTGGCAATAAGGAGCTCATGATCTGAGCCACAGTCAGCTCCTGGTCTTGTTTTTGCTGACTGTATAGAGCTTCTCCATCTTTGGCTGCAAAGAGTATAATCAATCTGATTTCAGTATTGACCATCTGGTGATGTCCATGTGTAGAATCTTCTCTTGTGTTGGAAGAAGGTTTTGCTATGATTAGTGCATTCTCTTGGTAAAACTCTACTAGTGTTTGCCCTGCTTCATTCTGTACTCCAAGGCCAAATTTGCCTGTTACTCCAGGTGTTTCTTGACTTCCTACTTATGCATTCCAGTCCCCTATAATGAAAAGGACATCTTTTGGGGGTGTTAGTTCTAAAAGGTCTTGTAGGTCTTCAAGGAACCGTTCAACTTCAGCTTCTTCAGTGTTACTGATTGGGGCATAGGCTTGGATTACCATGATATTGAATGGTTTGCCTTGGAAATGAACAAAGATAATTCTGTCGTTTTGGGGATTGCATCCAAGTACTGCATTTTGGACTCTTTTGTTGACCATGATGGCTACTCCATTTCTCCTAAGGGATTCCTGCCCACAGTAGTAGATACAATGATCATCTGAGTTAAATTCACCCATTCTAGTCCATTTTAGTTCACTGATTCCTAGAATGTCGACGTTCACTCTTGCCATCTCCTATTGATTAGAAAGTATTAACTGACAAAGAGACAGAGTGTAGGAGTTTTCCCTGGTGTCTCAGTGGTAAAGAAACCAACCATCTGCCAAAACAGGAGATCCCTCGGTTTGATCCTGAGTTTGATCCCTCAGTCAGGAAGATCTCCTGGAAAAGGAAATGGCAACCCACTCTAGTATTCTTGCCTGGGAAATCCCATGGCCAGAGGAGCCTGGTGGGCTACATGTCATTATATGACTTAGTAATAAGTCAGGCATGACTTAGTAACTAAACAACAACAATGACACGGAGACTAAGAAACATTTAAAGCAACAGACACAGATGAATTCAAATTTAACATAATAGGATGTATAACTGGTGAACTGTGACTTCTATATGGATTTTGAAAGAATAGGGATGGCCAGCCACCTTCCTTGGGTCCTCTTCTTCTCTGACCTCAGATCCAGCAATGGTGGATTGAGTCTATCTTACGGTTCTAATCTCTCCTCCTTCCTGCATCTCATCTCCCTGCTATAGCTGGGAAAAGGATAATATCACATGTCAAGGCTTGTTGTCTTAAACATATCAGCAAAATTGCTATGCCATATAAGGAAAAATATTCATGGGTTTCAGGGATTAGGGTGTGGAAATCTCTGGGGCATAGAAGGGTGTGTATTTTTCTGCCTATCGTATGCCTATACTGATACAACACAGATGAATCTCAAATTATTACCCTAAATGAAAATGCAACATATCGCATGATTCCATTTACATGATATGTGGAAAAGGCAAAAGTATAGATGCAGAAAACAAATCAGTGGTTTCCAGGGACTGAGGATGAGAGGAGAAGATTCACTACAAAGCAGCTTGAGGCAACTTTTGGAGCGATGGAAACATCTTGGATCTTTCTTGTGGTGGTAGTTATACTACTAAACACATTTGTCAAAATTCACAGAACTGAACTCTAAAATTTTACTGTATGTAAATCATACTGTAATAAACATGATTCCAAAAAATTAAGAAAAGAAAAATATACTATTGCTTCACCAAGGCATTTTAAATATCGAGATGCTAGAATTTTAGAATTATAGGGTAATTTTATTAATATAGTGAGACCAGGTCCCTAATTTTCAGAGATTTTCCTGATTTCAAACATTCTCCTAGATATTTTCTGATTTCAAACATTGTTCCCATGGAACTTCAATTATGTCAACATTTTAGCAGGCAAAATATATTATACCCAGGAAAAAATCCCATCATATTATCAGTTGTTCCATTCTGGGATTCGATACATAACTGTCATCAATTTCAAAGGTCACATAGCCTATTCCCATAATTTTTAAAGAAGAAAAAGCCAGTGAGATTGAATAATTTGCTTGAGGTCACGTATCTCATTAGTTTGAGAGCCAGAAGTAGAATTCAGGTCTCCTAGCTCCAGTCTAATACTCTTTCAGTGAACTAAAGGATGCATACAGATCTAAGAGAAATTGTAATTGTTTCTGTCAATCCCTATATTTAAGCATTAATGAGATACCTGTGCAATTAAACACATTGTGAATGGCATTGGAGTTAGCACACACAATTGGAAACAATTTTAGCAGTTACCTTTACTTTTTAAGATATGTGTACTGCTCTTGGGGCTTCCCTGGTAGCTCAGTTGGTAAAGAATCTGCTTGCAGGGCAGGAGACCTGGGTTCGAGCCCTTGGTTGGAAAGGTCCCTTGGAGAAGGAAATGGCAAACCACTCCAGTATCTTTGCCGGAAAATGCCATGGACAGAGGAGCCTGATGGGCTGTAGCCCATGAGATCACAAAGAGTTGGGCATGACTGAGCAGCTAACACTTTCACTTTCACTGCTCTTGGACCTTGGAGGAATAACGTTAGTGTTAGACTTAGGACTCGGTCAAACTTTTGGTGTTGGCTTTACCAAAGTGTTATAGGAATAGGTTGGGGACAGTAGCTTTGGCACAGAGCACAGAAATTGAAAAGGCAGAGACAGTGCTATATTGCATAGTTTAATGAGGAGAGCCAGATCATTGCATGAATGGCAGTTTGTTGTCTTCAAAATACCTCTTCTCAAAGATGCAATTCAACAGAGGACTCTCAATCGAGACTGAGAATAGGGCTTGTTTACCTACCAAGTCCTTCAAACATCTGTTCCCCTTCTGTTTCTTGTGGTTAAAAATCCTGTTTCATCATGGCAGGACATTGAAACTCAGGGAGTACTTTCGGCTAGCTTCAAGTAATAAACAGATTTTTACAGTACTGAATTATAGTATGATCTGATTGACAGCACCAATAATGGGATGTACTTTGTCTTGCAGCTGCCAATCTGTGGCATAAAAGCTCATTTAATCACATTTCTTAGGATGAATGAGTTTAGGTTGCTTTAACTTTTACTACTTTAAAGCCAATTTTAATAATTTAAAAAATCCATGCATTTGCACTCATTCACACCCTTCTCCCACTCAAACTAAAACATTCACTTTGATTAAAGAAATGCTTAACCAAGAGTTGAACATGAATTATTCCATGTGTTTGTTTATATCTGCCCTGAGAAAATACCCAAGCAAATTGCCTACTGAAATTTTAGAATAAAAAATCTGAGATTTGCTTGGGAAGTGAAACATTTGGCAAACATGTTGTCACAGTAAGCAATAGCAGGCTTCCTTGGTGGTTCATTCGTAAAGAAATTGCTTATAATGCAGGAGACCTGGGTTCAATCCCTGGGTTGCGAAGATCCCCTGGAGAAGGGCATGGCAACCTACTCCAGTATTCTTGCCTGGAGAATCGCCATGGACATACAAGCCTGGTGGGCCAGTCCATGGGGTCTCAAAGAGTCGGACACAACCGAGCAACTAAGCACACACAACCCAAAAGCCTAATGTGTTCTAAGTAGAGAAAACCAACTGCTGATAGCCAAGAAGAAACTACCTAAAATACATATAGAAGCTAGTTTGATAGAGACTGAAAGTTCAGTCAGTTCAGTTCAGTCGCTCAGTCGTGTCTGACTCTTTGCGACCCCATGAATCACAGCATGCCAGGCCTCCCTGTCCATCACCAACTCCCGGAGTTCAGTCAAACTCACGCCCATCGAGTCAGTGATGCCATCCAGCCATCTCATCCTCTGCCGTCCCCTTCTCCTCCTGCCCCCAATCCCTCCCAGCATCAGAGTCTTTTCCAATGAGTCAACTCTTTGCATGAGGTGACCAGAGTACTGGAGTTTCAGCTTTCGCATCATTCCTTCCAAAGAAATCCCAGGGCTGATCTCTTTCAGAATGGACTGGTTGGATCTCCTATAGTCCAAGGGACTCTCAAGAGTCTTCTCCAACACCACAGTTCAAAAGCATCAATCCTTCTGCACTCAGCTTTCTTCACAGTCCAACTTTGAGACTAAAAGTTAGGAAGCCTGAATTCAAGTTTAGTCTACCATCAGTCATAATATTCCATACGATATGTAAAAAATTTGTGTGCTGTATTAAATAAGGCTCTGGTTGCAAGAAACCAAAAAGTCAACTGTCCGTTGGGTAAAGAAAATGTATTAGAAATATATTAGGAGATGACAAACTCAATGAGAATGATGGAGATGCAGATCTCAAAAATAGGAACACTATGGGTAAAGCCAGAATAGAAACTATAGCAAGTATCTACTCAACATGATCAGATACCAAACATCAATTCTATTATTGGTCTGCTTCATATTCAATCCACATATTGGATGCATATGCTCAGCTTCTGTCAGGACATCAAACCAGTTAGGTAGGGAAGATTACCCTCAGTCAAGCACATCCACCAAAGAAGAGAGAATTTTCCCAAAGGGATTTCAGTTGATATTATGATGAGAAATCCTTCACACATCCACCTATAAGATTTATTTTGTAAATAAAGTTAAATAACATCTCTCTGATGGCTTTTCATTTCAGTTCATTTCAGTCACTCAGTCATGTCTGATTCTTTGTGAACCCATGAACCACAGCACACCAGGCCTCCCTGTCCATCACCAACTCCCAGCATTTACCCAAACTCATGTCCATTGAGTCGATGACGCTATCCAGCCATCTCATACTCTGTCGTCCCATTCTCCTCCTGCCTTCAATCTTTCCCAGCATCAGGGTCTTTTCAAAGGAGTCAGTTCTTCGCATCAGGTGGCCAAAGTACTGGAGTTTCAGCTTCAACATCAGTCCTTCCAATGAACACTCAGGACTGATCTCCTTTAGGATGGACTGGTTGGGTCTCCTTGCGGTCCAAGGGACTCTCAAGAGTCTTCTCCAACACCACAGTTCAAAAGCATCAACTCTTCAGTGCTCAGCTTTCATTATAGTCCAACTCTCACATCCATACATGACTACTGGAAAACCCATAGCCTTGATTAGACAGACCTTTGTTGGCAAAGTAATGTCTCTGCTTTTTAATATGCTGTCTAGGTTGGTCATAACTTTCCTTCCAAGAAGTAAGCATCTTTAAATTTCATGGCTGCAGTCACCATCTGCAGTGATTTCGGAGCCCCAAAAATTAAAAGTCTGCCACTGCTTCCACTTTTTCTCCATCTATTTGCCATGAAGTGATAGGACCAGATGCTAAGCCAACTTTTTGACTCTCCTCTTTCACTTTCATCAAGAGGCTTTTTAGTTCTTCACTTTCTACCATAAGGGTGGTATCATCTGCATATCTGAGGTTACTGATATTTCTCCTGGCAATCTTGATTCCAGTGTGTGCTTGATGTACTCTGCATATATGTTAAATAATCACAGTGACAATATACAGCCTTGATGTACTCCTTTTCCTATTTGGAACCAGAGTCTGTTGTCCCAGGTCCAATTCTACCTGTTGCTTCTTGACCTGCATACAGGTTTCTCAAGAGGCAGGTCAGATGGTCTGGTTTTCTCATCTCTTGAAGAATTTTCCACAGTTTATTGTGATCC
The DNA here is from genome assembly GCF_000754665.1 of Bison bison bison. NCBI lineage: Eukaryota > Metazoa > Chordata > Mammalia > Artiodactyla > Bovidae > Bison > Bison bison. The sequence goes on from NW_011494898.1 coordinate 6,549,004, forward strand.
ACACAGTCAAAGGCTTTGCCAGTCAATAAAGCAGAAATGGAAAATTTTCTGGAACTCTCTTGCTTTTTTGATGATCCAGTAGATGTTGGCAATTTGATCTCTGGTTCCTCTGCCTTTTCTAAAACCAGCTTGAACGTCTAGAAGTTCACGGTTCATGTATTGCTGAAGCCTGGCTTGGAGAATTTTGAGCATTACTTTACTAGCATGTGAGATGAGTGCAGTTGTGTGATAGTTTGAGCATTCTTTGGCATTGCCATTCTTAGGGATTGGAATGAAAACTGACCTTTTCCAGTCCTGTGGCCATTGCTGAGTTTTCCAAATTTGCTGGCATATTGAATGCAGCACTTTCACAGCATCATCTTTTAGGATTTGAAATAGCTCAACTGGAATTCCATCCCCTCCACTAGCTTTGTTAATAGTGATGCTTTCTAAGGCCAACTTGACTTCACATTCCAGGATGTCTGGCTCTAGGTGAGTGATCACACCATCATGATCATCTGGGTACTGCAGATTTTTTTTTTGTACAGTTCTTCTGTGTATTCGTGCCACCTCTTCTTAATACCTTCTGCTTCTGTTAGGTCCATATCATTTCTGTCCTTTATTGAGCCTATCTTTGCATGAAATGTACCCTTGGTATCTCTCATTTTCTTAAAGAGATCTCTAGTCTTTTCCATTCTATTGTTTTCCTCTATTTCTTTGCAATGATCACTTTGCACTTTCTTATCTCTCCTGCTATTCTCTGGAACTCTGTATTCAAATGGGTGGGTATATCTTTTCTTTTCTCCTTTGTTTTTTGCTTCTCTTCTCTTCACAGCTATTTGTAAGGCCTCGTCAGACAGCCATTTTGTGTTTTTGCATATCTTTTTCTTGTGGATGGTCTTGATCTCTGTTTCCTGTACAATGTCATGAACCTGCATGCATAGTTCATTAGGCACTCTGTATATCAGATCTAGTCCCTTAAATCTATTTCCCACTTCCAGTGGATAATCGTAAAGGATTTGATTTAGGTCATACCTGAATGGTCTTATGGTTTTCCCTACTTTCTTTAATGTAAGTCTGAATTTAGCAATAAGGAGTTCATGATCTGAGCCACAGTCAGCTCCTGGTCTTGTTTTTGCTGACTGTCTAGAGCTTCTCCATCTTTGGCTGCAAAGAGTATAATCAATCTGATTTCGGTGTTGACCATCTGGTGATGTCCATGTGTAGCGTCTTCTCTCGTGTTGTTGGAAGAGTGTGTTTGCTATGATTAGTGCATTCTCTTGGCAAAACTCTACTAGTCTTTGCCCTGCTTCATTCTGTATTCCAAGGCCAAATTTGCCTGGTACTTCAGGTGTTTCTTGACTTCCTACTTTTGCATTCCAATCCCCTATAATGAAAAGGACATCTTTTTTGGGTGTTAGTTCTAAAAGGTCTTGTAGGTCTTCATAGAACTGTTCAACTTCAGCTTCTTCAGTATTATTGGTCAGGGCATAGACTTGGGTTACTGTGATATTGAATGGTTTGCCTTGCAAACAAACAGAGATCATTGTGTCGTTTTTGAGACTGCTTCCAAGTACTGCATTTCAGACTCTTTTGTTGACTATGACGGCTACTCCATTTCTTCTAAGGGATTGTTGCCAACAGTAGCAGGTATGATGGTCATCTGAGTTAAATCCATCCATTTACAGCCCATTTTAGTTCAGTGATTCCTAAAATGTCAACATTGACTCTTGCCATCATCTGTTTGACCACTTTTACTTAGAAGAAGTAGATTCAACTTAGAATCTAAGAAGTAGAATCTTCCTAGAATCTAAGAAGTAGATTCTTCCTAGATTCTAAGAAGAAGTGGATTCTACTTAGACTAATCCAACTTATTTCCATTGGTTTACCAAGCTCCTCTCCCATTTTGTCTTGTAGGAGTCTCTTTTTCCTCACTAATCTTGACAAACACTGGCCTTTTTCCTCTTCTTTAGAAACACCAGGCTCATTCTGTTCTTGGGCCTACCAACTATACCATTTTCCTGGAATGTTTTTCCTGCTTTACTTTTCATGGGTGAATTCTTCTTGTGTTTTGGACCTCAGCTCAAATGCCTTCTCCTCAGAGAAGTCTTCCCTGACTATCCAACTTAAAATTAATCAGTAACTTTCCATCATACCACACTTCTTTTATTCACTGCTTTAAAATATAGATTTTTTGTTTGTTTCCAACTAAATCCAAGGAGTCCATGAGAATAGGAAACCTCTTTGCATACTGGACAGTTTCTAGATCTAGTAAGTACTCAGAATATATTTACTTTATGAACAGTTCTCACAATAAATATATGCAATAGGCCTTACTATTTTTACTCTATAGAAGAGGAAATCAAATTTACAAAAGATAATAAATTTGCATGCCATAAATTTATGTACAGCATCATTCAAAGTCAGATCCATCTATCTAGATCCAAGCCAGGCTCTTAAATGCTGGTGTATACTGATTAGCTGTGTGACTTGAGGTGAGTCACTGGACAGAAAAATAATTTCCCAGTACTCTAGCACCATAATCTTTTTTTTCTTCTCTAAATAAAATCATATGTACAACCTTAATCATTTGCTCCTTTCCTATGTTAAAAGATATAATATTTACTTATTATGAAATCAACCAGTGGAAATCATAATGTTGTCCTGTGAAACACATTTTAAAGACTTATTCTGGTTGTATATGTTGAGAAAAATCCAAGTTTATGCATATATAGTGGCAAATGGTGAACTTTTAAAAACTGACCACCTTGAAATCTCAGGATATTCATCAGTTAGTGACATGAGAGGAAACACTTTACTGTAACTGTGCCCTGAAGGAGGTTAACCTGTACACACGTGCTTATGTATTTTTGGGCCCCAATCTATTAAAATTTGATGTATAGCAGTACTATACAGTACTAAGAGTGGGCTATTGTTATAACCTCTAAAAGATACTTTTTACATGCTACATATATAAAGAAAAATGTGTGGAATTCTGGATACAGCCTAAAAGAATTTATCATTTAAAATGGGTGGGCCTAATGGTATTCAGCATCATCTGTAAGTCGCATACTCTGTAAGCAAATTCTACGTCTCTTGATAGAACTATATTCACTCTGACAAAAAATATATAGGAAGCAAGCCTCAAAGACCCAAAACTTGGGTCTTGAAATAAGCTGTAAATACTCCAGAGCAGCATCAAAGCAAATATGCTTTCAGAGAACTATGGCAGAGCATTTTTAGGCTGACAGATGCAGGGCAGTAACCAGTCACAATGAATCATCATTATCTGCTTTAAAAAATAGAAGAGTAATAGCACCATACATCAGAATAAGAGGATGAGAAGAAATAATTGGACACATACTTTGTAAAGAAACTGATAGAAATAATGCATGGCATTATTAAAAAAACACATATGTGTATGTGCATGTGTGTTTACTACTAAAATACTAACTGGTGTTGAAAGCAGACAGATAGGTTAATGAAGTGAACCAGAAAGCTGAGTGATACAAATACATTTTTAAGTATTTTCCTTCCTTTGTATATTGTATAAAAAGCCATGAACACTTATATAATCAAAAGCACTGGTGTGATATACTGCAGAAACTTTAAAAACAAAACTTTAGATGGAGACAAATAATTAGGGGCAAAGGATATTAACTATTAAACTAAGGAAATTTAGGGTTCTAAGCCTTTCACTAGCATGGGGCCCTGTCAACATGAATTCCTAATTTTGTATTAGTAATTTTTCATGAATTTTCTTGTTAATAGCACCACCACTGCTACCTCTGCACATTTTATAAGCTTCAGACCCCATAAACCTGAATCTGTCTCTGGTTTCAGTACTGAGTTTCTAATCACGACAGAATCTGGCATATTTATTAGTATCAGTATGAGTATGAAGGAGTAGTTGAATTTCATATGTCTCTCACACTTCTTATCAATATCTTTCTCTCTATTCTATTTTCTCTCTAAACACTGTATTTCCTGTCCCCCTCAAATCTCTCTCTCTCTCAATGATTTTTCTTTCTCTTTCCCTCCCACTCTCTTTCTTAGTTCTTTTTCCAATTCTCTGACACACAGTTTTTTCAAGCTCTTGCCTCTTCTTTTTTTTTGTTCTCTCTCTCTCAATATTCCTCCTGTCTTTGTTTCTCCGTGTCTTTGCTTCTTCACTCTATCCCTTCCCTCTCTTTATCTCTCTCGTACTTACCAAGGCAGCTTTACATTTCCCCTCTGCTTGACTAAACTTTATACAGTCAATTACTTCCTGACTATAGATTCCTGACCCCTCTTTTCCTAGAGCATTTACTTTAGAAAAATTATAAATTCCTTCTCTGCTCCTATGAGATGTAAATCTTCTCCCAGCCTCTTGTCAGTTTTATAACTCAGTGAAGTCTTTCTCTAGGACCTGGAAGTTACCTTTTGAAATGTAATCGTCAAGGAAAATTGTGCCCTTAGCTCCCAGTCTACATGGGAGGGTGGAAGCCTAACAAGCACCAGTGAGCAAACACAGATAGCTTGATCACTCAGACCAGCCATCAGCATGTCCTCCAGTACTTTTCCACCAGCTCACCTTAGGGCTTACAAAATCCTACACTTTTGGTTTCAGTGAATTGAGTCGATCTTTCTCCTCTGTTGCAATAGTTTGGAATAAATCATCCCGCCGGTTTGGCTCCATCCAATGCAACTTTTCTTTGACAGCTGTTGCTGTTGTTCAGTTGCTAAGTCATGTCCGACTCTTTGTGACCCTATGAACTGCAGCACACCAGGCTTCCCTGTGCTTCACTGTCTTCTGAGTTTGCTCAAATTCATGTCTAATACATACATAGAAATGATTTGTATGATGTGGCAGATAAAGCATTTAGTTCTAGTGCATACTAATGTCTTTCTTTCCTCAGACTCTTTAGCTTTGCTGTTCTGCCCTCCCCAATTCTTCATTTCCCTTCTGTGTTCATTAAAATCTGACTTTCTTTGATATTCTTATCTATAAACATTTACTCTTCTGTATCACTGCACCTTGTTTGTTTCTTATACAGCTTTTGACTACAATTAGTAATCACTTTATTTGTTGTTGTTCATCTATTTATTGCCTGGTTCTTGCATTAGACTGTACATTCCATGTGATCAGGAGCCATATTTGAATTGTTCTTTTTTTTTTTTTTAATCCTCAGAACTTCATCATGACATCCTAACACACAGTTCACACTCAATAAATGTGTTTGAAAAAATGACTGAGGACTTCCCTAGCAGTCCAGTGGTATAATTCCATGCTTCCACTGCAGGGGGCACAAGTTTGATTCCTGGTCAGGGAATTAAGATTCTGCAATGCAGTGTGGTGTGACCAAAAAATAAGTAAACAAACACTGGACATTTTTTTAAAAAAATGACTGAATAAAACATATCGAGAGTATATTTTCTAATCCTAAGTTAGAGTCTCTTTGATTTACTAATATTAGGAAGGTTTAACATTCCTTTGAGGATCATATTCAGAAGCATATTGGCACAATATGTAACTTATGTGATGATTTTGACATGACGGTTGCATATTTCATCCCTGGGCACACAGATGCCAATTCTGAGAAAGGCACCAAGGGAAGGACCTCATTTAGCTCTCCACACTCCTTAGTGAGGAGGAAGCTCAGGACTTGCGTGCAACGCTGCGGTTTCAGGCCTGCTGTTGTTGTTCACTCGCTAAGTCGTGTCCAACTCTTTTGTGACCCCATGGACTGTAGCCCTGCAGGCTCACTGGCCATGGGATTTCCCAGGTAAGAATACTAGAGTAGGTTGTCATTTCCTTTTCCAGAGTATCTTTCCAGCCCAGCGAACAAATTCAGCATTTCAGGCAGATTCTTTACCACTGACGCACCCAGGAAGCTCACTTTCAGGCCTGAGGAAGTGCTTTTCCAAGCTTATTTTGTGAGCTAAGATGGAAAATCACTCTCATTTTTGTCTCCTGTCTAGCATAGTCTAATACCACTTCTCACTCAGAGGGAGGTCCTGAGGCTGAAAGATTTTTTTTCCCTAGAGTTTAATAATAACATGCTATAATTCCTTTTATAGTCAAACTAGCAAACTTTCTCTCAGAATTTTATGTCTGCTTTTCAAAAATAGAAATAAGCACTCCCGCTTCTGCCATCCTTAGGTTAAGTCTTCACTGATATTAGACAGGTATGGGGTTTGTATTATAATAAAATAATTGGTTACTTTTAATTATATCTGATAAAATGTACCAGAATGTGTTCTTTTAAAACACGATGACAATGCCAAAATCACTTGTAAAGAGAGTTAGATAAATATACAACATACACTCTCTAGGGTCCTAGATATTCCTTTCAAACTTTCCAATTCTATTCATATGCGCATCAAAAAGTTCTTACCAGGAGAATAATAAAAAATGTGAAGTAGGAAGTATCATAATGGAAGATCTTGAAGAAAGGGGAAAATTATGTTGGGGAACCAGGAGAAATCACTGCGAAAAGGCTCTAGAGTTCATAAGATGAGCAACAGGAGCAAGACAATAGTTCTCAGGCAAGCATGAAATGAAAGTTCAAAAAAAGCAGTTATTTGCCTTTTGATAGGTAGAGAAAGAATATTAACAACACAGCATCAAGAAAGGAAAAGGCCGTCAGTGATACTATGTAAGCCAATTAGTATGGACAAGTCTAATGTTTTCTGATAACTAAAGAGTTCCTTGTGAAGCAGGGACAACACTAAATAAATAACAAAGGACATGATGAGGTACTTTCACAACCAAACACAGGCCTTCAGAATTCTCATGAAATACGTGACTTTTATCACTAAGGAGCTGGCTATTATTTTGAGAACGATGGAGGGCAGAAGACACTTCCAGAGATTAAAAAAGGACACAAAGTCATCTTTGGAAATGAAAAAACAGAAAAACAAAAAAATGGCATAGTGATAGCAGTTATTAGAATACTAACCTTAATTTCAGTCATGGGAATGGCATTAAAACAAATCATTAAGACCTTAATTCACTAAGCACAACATTAGGAAAATCATATTATGCCAGATCTCTTTAATTTTCTTCATTAAGGAAGTAATGTGCTGCACATAAAAAACACCATATGTAATCTTTCAGAACTCAAATACATTGCAGTATTCTATTAACTTTTTAGTAAGCTAAGAATATCATCTTAATATCACACACTGATCAGGTTACTAAGTGATAGGTAAGTCATGGCCCAGGGTTTGTTGTCAGACTACAAAAAAATGGTGAACAATGTGCCCCTGGGATCAACACTGGTGCCATTTCACAAAACAAAATATCTAATAAAAATCCTTTACTTTGTTGACCCAGGTAGCCTGATCGCACCAGTTAGTGAATACTAATAGAATGAAATTAATGGTTCAGTAGTCATTTATGGATGTGAGTGCTGGACCATAAAGAAGGCTGAATGCCTAAGAAGAATTGATGTCTTTGAATTGTGATGCTGGAGAAGACTCTTGAGAGTCCCCTGGACTGCAAGGAGATCAAATTAGTTAATCCTAAAGGAAATCAACCCTGAATATTCATTGGAAGGACTGAGGCTGAAGCTAAAGTTGAAATACTTTGGCCACCTGATGTGAACGGTCATCTCATTGGAAAAGAAACTGATGCTGGGAAAGATTGAAAGCAAAAGGGGAAGAGAGTGGCAGAGGATGATGGTTAGATAGCATCATGGACTCAATGGACATGAATCCGAGCAAACTCCAGAGATAGTGAGGGACTGGGAAGCCTGGTGTGCTGCAGTCCATGGGGTCGCAAAGAGTTGGAAATGACTTAGCAAATGAACAACACTGGTCTTGCCTAAAACTTCTCAGGCTCTAGTTCCCATCTATTTCTTAGGCCTTAACCCTTACAAAATCATACCACAAATATTCCTTTGGTGTTTCACTCATGCCCATGAATATTTTCCTATATTTATTTTCTCTGGGCACTTGCTAAGTTACAAAAAGGGCTCCCAAAAAAGCAAGTCCCCACTTGCCAAAGAATTCCAGATTTCCTTATGGTTTCATTTGTGCTAAAGTCATTTTGGTTCTGCCCAAAAGTAAGGACAGCCCTCTTCTCCTCTTATGAGAATTCTGCCTGATGGTCCAAAGCAATTTCTTACTTCCTTATGTCTCATAAAGACCCTCTTGAAGGCAGTCCCTTTTGCTTCTTACTGAACCCCTTTCTCTTCACTGGGCTCAGACTTGAGGGAGTGGGGCTGAGTTAGGGACAAGTACCATTCTATCTCTTCAGCTGAGTCATTATTTCTGACATCTAAATTTTGGCTCTTTTCCAATCCTAACCCCTCATTCCCTGACGTAATACATATGTACAGACATGTCTGAGGCAGATCTTGGGTTCGAGCCTGGATGTGCTAGCACACACACAAAGCCTCTGTACCATTGTTATTGCTATTCTTTCTTTCTGAAATAGCCCCTTTCCCTACCCTCCTCTCCTCTCCCTCACTACTGCCCCCACTAACATTCACACATCCTTTGGCTAATTCTAGCTTATCCTTCAAGACTTCATAGACTCATGGCATTTTCCAAAATTAGATATACTGTCTCTGTGATCCTATAACATCCTATGTATATCTCTACTGTTATTATTATCTATTTATATATTTAGCTTTTGCATTAGATAATCATATTTTATAATTTTTATATATTTTTAAATAGACTTTACTTTTAGCATTCCATGAACTGAATTGTGTCTCCTCCAAATGTATATGCTGAATCCTTAACTTTCCATGTAATGCTTTTGGAGATGAGATCTTTGGGAGGTAATTAGGGTTAGACTAAGAAAGCTGAGTGCTGAAGAATTGATGCTTTTGAACTGTGGTGTTGGAGAAGACTCTTGAGAGTCCCTTGGACTGCAAGGAGATCCAACCAGTCCATCCTAAAGGAGATCAGTCCTGGATGTTCATTGGAAGGACTGATGTTGAAGCTGAAACTCCAATACTTTGGCCACATGAT